>NW_028168158.1:17500-472511 GCF_964237585.1 Gallinula chloropus | reverse complement strand
CACAAATTCAGCCCAACACTTCACATTCTCTTACCATTTCTGTGATTTTCTACCCCAAAAATGGTCTGTTCTCACCACAAATTACCATTTTGGACCATTTTTTCAATTTTTATACTCATTTTTCACCCAAATAGTCCAACTCTTCACCCAATTTTGACAAATTCAGCCCAACACTTCACATTCTCTTACCATTTCTGTGATTTTCTACCCCAAAAATGGTCTGTTCTCACCAAAAATTACCATTTTGGACCATTTTTTCAATTTTTATACTCATTTTTCACCCAAATAGTCCAACTCTTCACCCAATTTTGACAAATTCAGCCCAACACTTCACATTCTCTTACCATTTCTGTGATTTTCTACCCCAAAAATGGGCTGTTCTCACCAAAAATTACCATTTTGGACCATTTTTTCAATTTTTATACTCCTTTTTCACCCAAATAGTCCAACTCTGCTCCCAATTTTGACAAATTCAGCCCAACACTTCACATTCTCTTACCATTTCTGTGATTTTCTACCCCAAAAATGGGCTGTTCTCACCAAAAATTACCATTTTGGACCATTTTTTCAATTTTTATACTCATTTTTCACCCAAATAGTCCAACTCTTCACCCAATTTTGACAAATTCAGCCCAACACTTCACATTCTCTTACCATTTCTGTGATTTTCTACCCCAAAAATGGGCTGTTCTCACCAAAAATTACCATTTTGGACCATTTTTTCAATTTTTATACTCATTTTTCACCCAAATAGTCCAACTCTGCTCCCAATTTTGACAAATTCAGCCCAACACTTCACATTCTCTTACCATTTCTGTGATTTTCTACCCCAAAAATGGGCTGTTCTCACCAAAAATTACCATTTTGGACCATTTTTTCAATTTTTATACTCCTTTTTCACCCAAATAGTCCAACTCTTCACCCAATTTTGACAAATTCAGCCCAACGCTTCACATTCTCTTACCTTTTCTGTGATTTTCTACCCCAAAAATGGGCTGTTCTCACCAAAAATTACCATTTTGGACCATTTTTTCAATTTTTATACTCATTTTTCACCCAAATATTCCAACTCTGCTCCCAATTTTGACAAATTCAGCCCAACACTTCACATTCTCTTACCATTTCTGTGATTTTCTACCCCAAAAATGGTCTGTTCTCACCAAAAATTACCATTTTGGACCATTTTTTCAATTTTTATACTCATTTTTCACCCAAATAGTCCAACTCTGCTCCCAATTTTGACAAATTCAGCCCAACACTTCACATTCTCTTACCATTTCTGTGATTTTCTACCCCAAAAATGGGCTGTTCTCACCAAAAATTACCATTTTGGACCATTTTTTCAATTTTTATACTCATTTTTCACCCAAATATTCCAACTCTGCTCTCAATTTTGACAAATTCAGCCCAACACTTCACATTCTCTTACCATTTCTGTGATTTTCTACCCCAAAAATGGGCTGTTCTCACCAAAAATTACCATTTTGGACCATTTTTGCAAGTTTTATACTCATTTTTCACCCAAATAGTCCAACTCTGCTCCCAATTTTGACAAATTCAGCCCAACACTTCACATTCTCTTACCATTTCTGTCATTTTCTACCCCAAAAATGGTCTGTTCTCACCAAAAATTACCATTTTGGACCATTTTTTCAATTTTTATACTCATTTTTCACCCAAATAGTCCAACTCTGCTCCCAATTTTGACAAATTCAGCCCAACACTTCACATTCTCTTACCATTTCTGTGATTTTCTACCCCAAAAATGGTCTGTTCTCACCAAAAATTACCATTTTGGACCATTTTTTCAAGTTTTATACTCATTTTTCACCCAAATAGTCCAACTCTGCTCCCAATTTTGACAAATTCAGCCCAACACTTCACATTCTCTTACCATTTCTGTGATTTTCTACCCCAAAAATGGTCTGTTCTCACCACAAATTACCATTTTGGACCATTTTTTCAATTTTTATACTCATTTTTCACCCAAATAGTCCAACTCTTCACCCAATTTTGACAAATTCAGCCCAACACTTCACATTCTCTTACCATTTCTGTGATTTTCTACCCCAAAAATGGTCTGTTCTCACCAAAAATTACCATTTTGGACCATTTTTTCAATTTTTATACTCATTTTTCACCCAAATAGTCCAACTCTTCACCCAATTTTGACAAATTCAGCCCAACACTTCACATTCTCTTACCATTTCTGTGATTTTCTACCCCAAAAATGGGCTGTTCTCACCAAAAATTACCATTTTGGACCATTTTTTCAATTTTTATACTCCTTTTTCACCCAAATAGTCCAACTCTGCTCCCAATTTTGACAAATTCAGCCCAACACTTCACATTCTCTTACCATTTCTGTGATTTTCTACCCCAAAAATGGGCTGTTCTCACCAAAAATTACCATTTTGGACCATTTTTTCAATTTTTATACTCATTTTTCACCCAAATAGTCCAACTCTTCACCCAATTTTGACAAATTCAGCCCAACACTTCACATTCTCTTACCATTTCTGTGATTTTCTACCCCAAAAATGGGCTGTTCTCACCAAAAATTACCATTTTGGACCATTTTTTCAATTTTTATACTCATTTTTCACCCAAATAGTCCAACTCTGCTCCCAATTTTGACAAATTCAGCCCAACACTTCACATTCTCTTACCATTTCTGTGATTTTCTACCCCAAAAATGGTCTGTTCTCACCAAAAATTACCATTTTGGACCATTTTTTCAATTTTTATACTCCTTTTTCACCCAAATAGTCCAACTCTTCACCCAATTTTGACAAATTCAGCCCAACGCTTCACATTCTCTTACCTTTTCTGTGATTTTCTACCCCAAAAATGGGCTGTTCTCACCAAAAATTACCATTTTGGACCATTTTTTCAATTTTTATACTCATTTTTCACCCAAATATTCCAACTCTGCTCCCAATTTTGACAAATTCAGCCCAACACTTCACATTCTCTTACCATTTCTGTGATTTTCTACCCCAAAAATGGTCTGTTCTCACCAAAAATTACCATTTTGGACCATTTTTTCAATTTTTATACTCATTTTTCACCCAAATAGTCCAACTCTGCTCCCAATTTTGACAAATTCAGCCCAACACTTCACATTCTCTTACCATTTCTGTGATTTTCTACCCCAAAAATGGGCTGTTCTCACCAAAAATTACCATTTTGGACCATTTTTTCAATTTTTATACTCATTTTTCACCCAAATATTCCAACTCTGCTCTCAATTTTGACAAATTCAGCCCAACACTTCACATTCTCTTACCATTTCTGTGATTTTCTACCCCAAAAATGGGCTGTTCTCACCAAAAATTACCATTTTGGACCATTTTTGCAAGTTTTATACTCATTTTTCACCCAAATAGTCCAACTCTGCTCCCAATTTTGACAAATTCAGCCCAACACTTCACATTCTCTTACCATTTCTGTCATTTTCTACCCCAAAAATGGTCTGTTCTCACCAAAAATTACCATTTTGGACCATTTTTTCAATTTTTATACTCATTTTTCACCCAAATAGTCCAACTCTGCTCCCAATTTTGACAAATTCAGCCCAACACTTCACATTCTCTTACCATTTCTGTGATTTTCTACCCCAAAAATGGTCTGTTCTCACCAAAAATTACCATTTTGGACCATTTTTTCAAGTTTTATACTCATTTTTCACCCAAATAGTCCAACTCTGCTCCCAATTTTGACAAATTCAGCCCAACACTTCACATTCTCTTACCATTTCTGTGATTTTCTACCCCAAAAATGGTCTGTTCTCACCAAAAATTACCATTTTGGACCATTTTTTCAATTTTTATACTCATTTTTCACCCAAATAGTCCAACTCTTCACCCAATTTTGACAAATTCAGCCCAACACTTCACATTCTCTTACCATTTCTGTGATTTTCTACCCCAAAAATGGTCTGTTCTCACCAAAAATTACCATTTTGGACCATTTTTTCAAGTTTTATACTCATTTTTCACCCAAATAGTCCAACTCTGCTCCCAATTTTGACAAATTCAGCCCAACACTTCACATTCTCTTACCATTTCTGTGATTTTCTACCCCAAAAATGGTCTGTTCTCACCAAAAATTACCATTTTGGACCATTTTTTCAATTTTTATACTCATTTTTCACCCAAATAGTCCAACTCTGCTCCCAATTTTGACAAATTCAGCCCAACACTTCACATTCTCTTACCATTTCTGTGATTTTCTACCCCAAAAATGGTCTGTTCTCACCAAAAATTACCATTTTGGACCATTTTTTCAATTTTTATACTCATTTTTCACCCAAATAGTCCAACTCTGCTCCCAATTTTGACAAATTCAGCCCAACACTTCACATTCCCTTACCATTTCTGTGATTTTCTACCCCAAAAATGGGCTGTTCTCACCAAAAATTACCATTTTGGACCATTTTTTCAAGTTTTATACTCATTTTTCACCCAAATAGTCCAACTCTTCACCCAATTTTGACAAATTCAGCCCAACACTTCACATTCTCTTACCATTTCTGTGATTTTCTACCCCAAAAATGGGCTGTTCTCACCAAAAATTACCATTTTGGACCATTTTTTCAAGTTTTATACTCATTTTTCACCTAAATAGTCCAACTCTTCACCCAATTTTGACAAATTCAGCCCAACACTTCACATTCTCTTACCATTTCTGTGATTTTCTACCCCAAAAATGGGCTGTTCTCACCAAAAATTACCATTTTGGACCATTTTTTCAAGTTTTATACTCATTTTTCACCCAAATAGTCCAACTCTGCTCCCAATTTTGACAAATTCAGCCCAACACTTCACATTCTCTTACCATTTCTGTGATTTTCTACCCCAAAAAAGGTCTGTTCTCACCAAAAATTACCATTTTGGACCATTTTTTCAATTTTTATACTCATTTTTCACCCAAATAGTCCAACTCTGCTCTCAATTTTGACAAATTCAGCCCAACACTTCACATTCTCTTACCATTTCTGTGATTTTCTACCCCAAAAATGGTCTGTTCTCACCAAAAATTACCATTTTGGACCATTTTTTCAATTTTTATACTCATTTTTCACCCAAATAGTCCAACTCTTCACCCAATTTTGACAAATTCAGCCCAACACTTCACATTCTCTTACCATTTCTGTGATTTTCTACCCCAAAAATGGGCTGTTCTCACCAAAAATTACCATTTTGGACCATTTTTTCAAGTTTTATACTCATTTTTCACCCAAATAGTCCAACTCTGCTCCCAATTTTGACAAATTCAGCCCAACACTTCACATTCTCTTACCATTTCTGTGATTTTCTACCCCAAAAATGGGCTGTTCTCACCAAAAATTACCATTTTGGACCATTTTTTCAAGTTTTATACTCATTTTTCACCCAAATAGTCCAACTCTGCTCCCAATTTTGACAAATTCAGCCCAACACTTCACATTCTCTTACCATTTCTGTGATTTTCTACCCCAAAAATGGTCTGTTCTCACCAAAAATTACCATTTTGGACCATTTTTTCAAGTTTTATACTCATTTTTCACCCAAATAGTCCAACTCTGCTCCCAATTTTGACAAATTCAGCCCAACACTTCACATTCTCTTACCATTTCTGTGATTTTCTACCCCAAAAATGGTCTGTTCTCACCAAAAAT
The DNA here is from genome assembly GCF_964237585.1 of Gallinula chloropus. Taxonomy (NCBI): domain Eukaryota; kingdom Metazoa; phylum Chordata; class Aves; order Gruiformes; family Rallidae; genus Gallinula; species Gallinula chloropus. Next base: position 466,849 of record NW_028168158.1, on the reverse strand, counting down.
TACCATTTTGGACCATTTTTTCAAGTTTTATACTCATTTTTCACCCAAATAGTCCAACTCTTCATCCAATTTTGACAAATTCAGCCCAACACTTCACATTCTCTTACCATTTCTGTGATTTTCTACCCCAAAAATGGTCTGTTCTCACCAAAAATTACCATTTTGGACCATTTTTTCAATTTTTATACTCATTTTTCACCCAAATAGTCCAACTCTGCTCCCAATTTTGACAAATTCAGCCCAACACTTCACATTCTCTTACCATTTCTGTGATTTTCTACCCCAAAAATGGTCTGTTCTCACCAAAAATTACCATTTTGGACCATTTTTTCAAGTTTTATACTCATTTTTCACCCAAATAGTCCAACTCTGCTCCCAATTTTGACAAATTCAGCCCAACACTTCACATTCTCTTACCATTTCTGTGATTTTCTACCCCAAAAATGGGCTGTTCTCACCAAAAATTACCATTTTGGACCATTTTTTCAAGTTTTATACTCATTTTTCACCCAAATAGTCCAACTCTTCATCCAATTTTGACAAATTCAGCCCAACACTTCACATTCTCTTACCATTTCTGTGATTTTCTACCCCAAAAATGGTCTGTTCTCACCAAAAATTACCATTTTGGACCATTTTTTCAATTTTTATACTCATTTTTCACCCAAATAGTCCAACTCTTCACCCAATTTTGACAAATTCAGCCCAACACTTCACATTCTCTTACCATTTCTGTGATTTTCTACCCCAAAAATGGGCTGTTCTCACCAAAAATTACCATTTTGGACCATTTTTTCAAGTTTTATACTCATTTTTCACCCAAATAGTCCAACTCTTCACCCAATTTTGACAAATTCAGCCCAACACTTCACATTCTCTTACCATTTCTGTGATTTTCTACCCCAAAAATGGGCTGTTCTCACCAAAAATTACCATTTTGGACCATTTTTTCAAGTTTTATACTCATTTTTCACCCAAATAGTCCAACTCTGCTCCCAATTTTGACAAATTCAGCCCAACACTTCACATTCTCTTACCATTTCTGTGATTTTCTACCCCAAAAATGGTCTGTTCTCACCAAAAATTACCATTTTGGACCATTTTTTCAATTTTTATACTCATTTTTCACCCAAATAGTCCAACTCTGCTCTCAATTTTGACAAATTCAGCCCAACACTTCACATTCTCTTACCATTTCTGTGATTTTCTACCCCAAAAATGGGCTGTTCTCACCAAAAATTACCATTTTGGACCATTTTTTCAATTTTTATACTCATTTTTCACCCAAATAGTCCAACTCTTCACCCAATTTTGACAAATTCAGCCCAACACTTCACATTCTCTTACCATTTCTGTGATTTTCTACCCCAAAAATGGGCTGTTCTCACCAAAAATTACCATTTTGGACCATTTTTTCAAGTTTTATACTCATTTTTCACCCAAATAGTCCAACTCTGCTCCCAATTTTGACAAATTCAGCCCAACACTTCACATTCTCTTACCATTTCTGTGATTTTCTACCCCAAAAATGGGCTGTTCTCACCAAAAATTACCATTTTGGACCATTTTTTCAATTTTTATACTCATTTTTCACCCAAATAGTCCAACTCTGCTCCCAATTTTGACAAATTCAGCCCAACACTTCACATTCTCTTACCATTTCTGTGATTTTCTACCCCAAAAATGGTCTGTTCTCACCAAAAATTACCATTTTGGACCATTTTTTCAAGTTTTATACTCCTTTTTCACCCAAATAGTCCAACTCTTCACCCAATTTTGACAAATTCAGCCCAACGCTTCACATTCTCTTACCATTTCTGTGATTTTCTACCCCAAAAATGGGCTGTTCTCACCAAAAATTACCATTTTGGACCATTTTTTCAAGTTTTATACTCATTTTTCACCCAAATAGTCCAACTCTTCACCCAATTTTGACAAATTCAGCCCAACACTTCACATTCTCTTACCATTTCTGTGATTTTCTACCCCAAAAATGGTCTGTTCTCACCAAAAATTACCATTTTGGACCATTTTTTCAAGTTTTATACTCATTTTTCACCCAAATAGTCCAACTCTTCACCCAATTTTGACAAATTCAGCCCAACACTTCACATTCTCTTACCATTTCTGTGATTTTCTACCCCAAAAATGGGCTGTTCTCACCAAAAATTACCATTTTGGACCATTTTTTCAATTTTTATACTCATTTTTCACCCAAATATTCCAACTCTGCTCCCAATTTTGACAAATTCAGCCCAACACTTCACATTCTCTTACCATTTCTGTGATTTTCTACCCCAAAAATGGGCTGTTCTCACCAAAAATTACCATTTTGGACCATTTTTGCAAGTTTTATACTCATTTTTCACCCAAATAGTCCAACTCTGCTCCCAATTTTGACAAATTCACCCCAACGCTTCACATTCTCCTACCTTTTCTGTGATTTTCTACCCCAAAAATGGTCTGTTCTCACCAAAAATTACCATTTTGGACCATTTTTTCAATTTTTATACTCCTTTTTCACCCAAATAGTCCAACTCTTCACCCAATTTTGACAAATTCAGCCCAACACTTCACATGCTCTTACCATTTCTGTGATTTTCTACCACAAAAATGGGCTGTTCTCACCAAAAATTACCATTTTGGACCATTTTTTCAATTTTTATACTCATTTTTCACCCAAATATTCCAACTCTTCACCCAATTTTGACAAATTCAGCCCAACACTTCACATTCTCTTACCATTTCTGTGATTTTCTACCCCAAAAATGGTCTGTTCTCACCAAAAATTACCATTTTGGACCATTTTTTCAATTTTTATACTCATTTTTCACCCAAATAGTCCAACTCTGCTCCCAATTTTCACAAATTCAGCCCAACACTTCACATTCTCTTACCATTTCTGTGATTTTCTACCCCAAAAATGGTCTGTTCTCACCACAAATTACCATTTTGGACCATTTTTTCAATTTTTATACTCATTTTTCACCCAAATAGTCCAACTCTTCACCCAATTTTGACAAATTCAGCCCAACACTTCACATTCTCTTACCATTTCTGTGATTTTCTACCCCAAAAATGGTCTGTTCTCACCAAAAATTACCATTTTGGACCATTTTTTCAATTTTTATACTCATTTTTCACCCAAATAGTCCAACTCTTCACCCAATTTTGACAAATTCAGCCCAACACTTCACATTCTCTTACCATTTCTGTGATTTTCTACCCCAAAAATGGGCTGTTCTCACCAAAAATTACCATTTTGGACCATTTTTTCAATTTTTATACTCCTTTTTCACCCAAATAGTCCAACTCTGCTCCCAATTTTGACAAATTCAGCCCAACACTTCACATTCTCTTACCATTTCTGTGATTTTCTACCCCAAAAATGGGCTGTTCTCACCAAAAATTACCATTTTGGACCATTTTTTCAATTTTTATACTCATTTTTCACCCAAATAGTCCAACTCTTCACCCAATTTTGACAAATTCAGCCCAACACTTCACATTCTCTTACCATTTCTGTGATTTTCTACCCCAAAAATGGGCTGTTCTCACCAAAAATTACCATTTTGGACCATTTTTTCAATTTTTATACTCATTTTTCACCCAAATAGTCCAACTCTGCTCCCAATTTTGACAAATTCAGCCCAACACTTCACATTCTCTTACCATTTCTGTGATTTTCTACCCCAAAAATGGGCTGTTCTCACCAAAAATTACCATTTTGGACCATTTTTTCAATTTTTATACTCCTTTTTCACCCAAATAGTCCAACTCTTCACCCAATTTTGACAAATTCAGCCCAACGCTTCACATTCTCTTACCTTTTCTGTGATTTTCTACCCCAAAAATGGGCTGTTCTCACCAAAAATTACCATTTTGGACCATTTTTTCAATTTTTATACTCATTTTTCACCCAAATATTCCAACTCTGCTCCCAATTTTGACAAATTCAGCCCAACACTTCACATTCTCTTACCATTTCTGTGATTTTCTACCCCAAAAATGGTCTGTTCTCACCAAAAATTACCATTTTGGACCATTTTTTCAATTTTTATACTCATTTTTCACCCAAATAGTCCAACTCTGCTCCCAATTTTGACAAATTCAGCCCAACACTTCACATTCTCTTACCATTTCTGTGATTTTCTACCCCAAAAATGGGCTGTTCTCACCAAAAATTACCATTTTGGACCATTTTTTCAATTTTTATACTCATTTTTCACCCAAATATTCCAACTCTGCTCTCAATTTTGACAAATTCAGCCCAACACTTCACATTCTCTTACCATTTCTGTGATTTTCTACCCCAAAAATGGGCTGTTCTCACCAAAAATTACCATTTTGGACCATTTTTGCAAGTTTTATACTCATTTTTCACCCAAATAGTCCAACTCTGCTCCCAATTTTGACAAATTCAGCCCAACACTTCACATTCTCTTACCATTTCTGTCATTTTCTACCCCAAAAATGGTCTGTTCTCACCAAAAATTACCATTTTGGACCATTTTTTCAATTTTTATACTCATTTTTCACCCAAATAGTCCAACTCTGCTCCCAATTTTGACAAATTCAGCCCAACACTTCACATTCTCTTACCATTTCTGTGATTTTCTACCCCAAAAATGGTCTGTTCTCACCAAAAATTACCATTTTGGACCATTTTTTCAAGTTTTATACTCATTTTTCACCCAAATAGTCCAACTCTGCTCCCAATTTTGACAAATTCAGCCCAACACTTCACATTCTCTTACCATTTCTGTGATTTTCTACCCCAAAAATGGTCTGTTCTCACCACAAATTACCATTTTGGACCATTTTTTCAATTTTTATACTCATTTTTCACCCAAATAGTCCAACTCTTCACCCAATTTTGACAAATTCAGCCCAACACTTCACATTCTCTTACCATTTCTGTGATTTTCTACCCCAAAAATGGTCTGTTCTCACCAAAAATTACCATTTTGGACCATTTTTTCAATTTTTATACTCATTTTTCACCCAAATAGTCCAACTCTTCACCCAATTTTGACAAATTCAGCCCAACACTTCACATTCTCTTACCATTTCTGTGATTTTCTACCCCAAAAATGGGCTGTTCTCACCAAAAATTACCATTTTGGACCATTTTTTCAATTTTTATACTCCTTTTTCACCCAAATAGTCCAACTCTGCTCCCAATTTTGACAAATTCAGCCCAACACTTCACATTCTCTTACCATTTCTGTGATTTTCTACCCCAAAAATGGGCTGTTCTCACCAAAAATTACCATTTTGGACCATTTTTTCAATTTTTATACTCATTTTTCACCCAAATAGTCCAACTCTTCACCCAATTTTGACAAATTCAGCCCAACACTTCACATTCTCTTACCATTTCTGTGATTTTCTACCCCAAAAATGGGCTGTTCTCACCAAAAATTACCATTTTGGACCATTTTTTCAATTTTTATACTCATTTTTCACCCAAATAGTCCAACTCTGCTCCCAATTTTGACAAATTCAGCCCAACACTTCACATTCTCTTACCATTTCTGTGATTTTCTACCCCAAAAATGGTCTGTTCTCACCAAAAATTACCATTTTGGACCATTTTTTCAATTTTTATACTCCTTTTTCACCCAAATAGTCCAACTCTTCACCCAATTTTGACAAATTCAGCCCAACGCTTCACATTCTCTTACCTTTTCTGTGATTTTCTACCCCAAAAATGGGCTGTTCTCACCAAAAATTACCATTTTGGACCATTTTTTCAATTTTTATACTCATTTTTCACCCAAATATTCCAACTCTGCTCCCAATTTTGACAAATTCAGCCCAACACTTCACATTCTCTTACCATTTCTGTGATTTTCTACCCCAAAAATGGTCTGTTCTCACCAAAAATTACCATTTTGGACCATTTTTTCAATTTTTATACTCATTTTTCACCCAAATAGTCCAACTCTGCTCCCAATTTTGACAAATTCAGCCCAACACTTCACATTCTCTTACCATTTCTGTGATTTTCTACCCCAAAAATGGGCTGTTCTCACCAAAAATTACCATTTTGGACCATTTTTTCAATTTTTATACTCATTTTTCACCCAAATATTCCAACTCTGCTCTCAATTTTGACAAATTCAGCCCAACACTTCACATTCTCTTACCATTTCTGTGATTTTCTACCCCAAAAATGGGCTGTTCTCACCAAAAATTACCATTTTGGACCATTTTTGCAAGTTTTATACTCATTTTTCACCCAAATAGTCCAACTCTGCTCCCAATTTTGACAAATTCAGCCCAACACTTCACATTCTCTTACCATTTCTGTCATTTTCTACCCCAAAAATGGTCTGTTCTCACCAAAAATTACCATTTTGGACCATTTTTTCAATTTTTATACTCATTTTTCACCCAAATAGTCCAACTCTGCTCCCAATTTTGACAAATTCAGCCCAACACTTCACATTCTCTTACCATTTCTGTGATTTTCTACCCCAAAAATGGTCTGTTCTCACCAAAAATTACCATTTTGGACCATTTTTTCAAGTTTTATACTCATTTTTCACCCAAATAGTCCAACTCTGCTCCCAATTTTGACAAATTCAGCCCAACACTTCACATTCTCTTACCATTTCTGTGATTTTCTACCCCAAAAATGGTCTGTTCTCACCAAAAATTACCATTTTGGACCATTTTTTCAATTTTTATACTCATTTTTCACCCAAATAGTCCAACTCTTCACCCAATTTTGACAAATTCAGCCCAACACTTCACATTCTCTTACCATTTCTGTGATTTTCTACCCCAAAAATGGTCTGTTCTCACCAAAAATTACCATTTTGGACCATTTTTTCAAGTTTTATACTCATTTTTCACCCAAATAGTCCAACTCTGCTCCCAATTTTGACAAATTCAGCCCAACACTTCACATTCTCTTACCATTTCTGTGATTTTCTACCCCAAAAATGGTCTGTTCTCACCAAAAATTACCATTTTGGACCATTTTTTCAATTTTTATACTCATTTTTCACCCAAATAGTCCAACTCTGCTCCCAATTTTGACAAATTCAGCCCAACACTTCACATTCTCTTACCATTTCTGTGATTTTCTACCCCAAAAATGGTCTGTTCTCACCAAAAATTACCATTTTGGACCATTTTTTCAATTTTTATACTCATTTTTCACCCAAATAGTCCAACTCTGCTCCCAATTTTGACAAATTCAGCCCAACACTTCACATTCCCTTACCATTTCTGTGATTTTCTACCCCAAAAATGGGCTGTTCTCACCAAAAATTACCATTTTGGACCATTTTTTCAAGTTTTATACTCATTTTTCACCCAAATAGTCCAACTCTTCACCCAATTTTGACAAATTCAGCCCAACACTTCACATTCTCTTACCATTTCTGTGATTTTCTACCCCAAAAATGGGCTGTTCTCACCAAAAATTACCTTTTTGGACCATTTTTTCAATTTTTATACTCATTTTTCACCCAAATAGTCCAACTCTTCACCCAATTTTGACAAATTCAGCCCAACACTTCACATTCTCTTACCATTTCTGTGATTTTCTACCCCAAAAATGGTCTGTTCTCACCAAAAATTACCATTTTGGACCATTTTTTCAAGTTTTATACTCATTTTTCACCCAAATAGTCCAACTCTGCTCCCAATTTTGACAAATTCAGCCCAACACTTCACATTCTCTTACCATTTCTGTGATTTTCTACCCCAAAAATGGTCTGTTCTCACCAAAAATTACCATTTTGGACCATTTTTTCAATTTTTATACTCATTTTTCACCCAAATAGTCCAACTCTTCACCCAATTTTGACAAATTCAGCCCAACACTTCACATTCTCTTACCATTTCTGTGATTTTCTACCCCAAAAATGGTCTGTTCTCACCAAAAATTACCATTTTGGACCATTTTTTCAATTTTTATACTCATTTTTCACCCAAATAGTCCAACTCTTCACCCAATTTTGACAAATTCAGCCCAACACTTCACATTCTCTTACCATTTCTGTGATTTTCTACCCCAAAAATGGTCTGTTCTCACCAAAAATTACCATTTTGGACCATTTTTTCAAGTTTTATACTCATTTTTCACCCAAATAGTCCAACTCTGCTCCCAATTTTGACAAATTCAGCCCAACACTTCACATTCTCTTACCATTTCTGTGATTTTCTACCCCAAAAAAGGTCTGTTCTCACCAAAAATTACCATTTTGGACCATTTTTTCAATTTTTATACTCATTTTTCACCCAAATAGTCCAACTCTGCTCTCAATTTTGACAAATTCAGCCCAACACTTCACATTCTCTTACCATTTCTGTGATTTTCTACCCCAAAAATGGTCTGTTCTCACCAAAAATTACCATTTTGGACCATTTTTTCAAATTTATACTCATTTTTCACCCAAATAGTCCAACTCTTCACCCAATTTTGACAAATTCAGCCCAACACTTCACATTCTCTTACCATTTCTGTGATTTTCTACCCCAAAAATGGGCTGTTCTCACCAAAAATTACCATTTTGGACCATTTTTTCAAGTTTTATACTCATTTTTCACCCAAATAGTCCAACTCTGCTCCCAATTTTGACAAATTCAGCCCAACACTTCACATTCTCTTACCATTTCTGTGATTTTCTACCCCAAAAATGGTCTGTTCTCACCAAAAATTACCATTTTGGACCATTTTTTCAAGTTTTATACTCATTTTTCACCCAAATAGTCCAACTCTGCTCCCAATTTTGACAAATTCAGCCCAACACTTCACATTCCCTTACCATTTCTGTGATTTTCTACCCCAAAAATGGGCTGTTCTCACCAAAAATTACCATTTTGGACCATTTTTTCAATTTTTATACTCATTTTTCACCCAAATAGTCCAACTCTTCACCCAATTTTGACAAATTCAGCCCAACACTTCACATTCTCTTACCATTTCTGTGATTTTCTACCCCAAAAATGGGCTGTTCTCACCAAAAATTACCTTTTTGGACCATTTTTTCAATTTTTATACTCATTTTTCACCCAAATAGTCCAACTCTTCACCCAATTTTGACAAATTCAGCCCAACACTTCACATTCCCTTACCATTTCTGTGATTTTCTACCCCAAAAATGGTCTGTTCTCACCAAAAATTACCATTTTGGACCATTTTTTCAAGTTTTATACTCATTTTTCACCCAAATAGTCCAACTCTTCACCCAATTTTGACAAATTCAGCCCAACACTTCACATTCTCTTACCATTTCTGTGATTTTCTACCCCAAAAATGGTCTGTTCTCACCAAAAATTACCATTTTGGACCATTTTTTCAATTTTTATACTCATTTTTCACCCAAATAGTCCAACTCTGCTCCCAATTTTGACAAATTCAGCCCAACACTTCACATTCCCTTACCATTTCTGTGATTTTCTACCCCAAAAATGGTCTGTTCTCACCAAAAATTACCATTTTGGACCATTTTTTCAATTTTTATACTCATTTTTCACCCAAATAGTCCAACTCTTCACCCAATTTTGACAAATTCAGCCCAACACTTCACATTCTCTTACCATTTCTGTGATTTTCTACCCCAAAAATGGTCTGTTCTCACCAAAAATTACCATTTTGGACCATTTTTTCAATTTTTATACTCATTTTTCACCCAAATAGTCCAACTCTGCTCCCAATTTTGACAAATTCAGCCCAACACTTCACATTCTCTTACCATTTCTGTGATTTTCTACCCCAAAAATGGGCTGTTCTCACCAAAAATTACCATTTTGGACCATTTTTTCAATTTTTATACTCATTTTTCACCCAAATAGTCCAACTCTTCACCCAATTTTGACAAATTCAGCCCAACACTTCACATTCTCTTACCATTTCTGTGATTTTCTACCCCAAAAATGGGCTGTTCTCACCAAAAATTACCATTTTGGACCATTTTTTCAAGTTTTATACTCATTTTTCACCCAAATAGTCCAACTCTGCTCCCAATTTTGACAAATTCAGCCCAACACTTCACATTCTCTTACCATTTCTGTGATTTTCTACCCCAAAAATGGTCTGTTCTCACCAAAAATTACCATTTTGGACCATTTTTTCAATTTTTATACTCATTTTTCACCCAAATAGTCCAACTCTGCTCTCAATTTTGACAAATTCAGCCCAACACTTCACATTCTCTTACCATTTCTGTGATTTTCTACCCCAAAAATGGTCTGTTCTCACCAAAAATTACCATTTTGGACCATTTTTTCAAATTTATACTCATTTTTCACCCAAATAGTCCAACTCTTCACCCAATTTTGACAAATTCAGCCCAACACTTCACATTCTCTTACCATTTCTGTGATTTTCTACCCCAAAAATGGGCTGTTCTCACCAAAAATTACCATTTTGGACCATTTTTTCAAGTTTTATACTCATTTTTCACCCAAATAGTCCAACTCTGCTCCCAATTTTGACAAATTCAGCCCAACACTTCACATTCTCTTACCATTTCTGTGATTTTCTACCCCAAAAATGGTCTGTTCTCACCACAAATTACCATTTTGGACCATTTTTTCAATTTTTATACTCATTTTTCACCCAAATAGTCCAACTCTGCTCCCAATTTTCACAAATTCAGCCCAACACTTCACATTCTCTTACCATTTCTGTGATTTTCTACCCCAAAAATGGTCTGTTCTCACCAAAAATTACCATTTTGGACCATTTTTTCAATTTTTATACTCATTTTTCACCCAAATAGTCCAACTCTGCTCCCAATTTTGACAAATTCAGCCCAACACTTCACATTCTCTTACCATTTCTGTGATTTTCTACCCCAAAAATGGTCTGTTCTCACCAAAAATTACCATTTTGGACCATTTTTTCAATTTTTATACTCATTTTTCACCCAAATAGTCCAACTCTTCACCCAATTTTGACAAATTCAGCCCAACACTTCACATTCTCTTACCATTTCTGTGATTTTCTACCCCAAAAATGGTCTGTTCTCACCAAAAATTACCATTTTGGACCATTTTTTCAAGTTTTATACTCATTTTTCACCCAAATAGTCCAACTCTGCTCCCAATTTTGACAAATTCAGCCCAACACTTCACATTCTCTTACCATTTCTGTGATTTTCTACCCCAAAAAAGGTCTGTTCTCACCAAAAATTACCATTTTGGACCATTTTTTCAATTTTTATACTCATTTTTCACCCAAATAGTCCAACTCTGCTCCCAATTTTGACAAATTCAGCCCAACACTTCACATTCTCTTACCATTTCTGTGATTTTCTACCCCAAAAATGGTCTGTTCTCACCAAAAATTACCATTTTGGACCATTTTTTCAAATTTATACTCATTTTTCACCCAAATAGTCCAACTCTTCACCCAATTTTGACAAATTCAGCCCAACACTTCACATTCTCTTACCATTTCTGTGATTTTCTACCCCAAAAATGGGCTGTTCTCACCAAAAATTACCATTTTGGACCATTTTTTCAAGTTTTATACTCATTTTTCACCCAAATAGTCCAACTCTGCTCCCAATTTTGACAAATTCAGCCCAACACTTCACATTCTCTTACCATTTCTGTGATTTTCTACCCCAAAAATGGTCTGTTCTCACCAAAAATTACCATTTTGGACCATTTTTTCAAGTTTTATACTCATTTTTCACCCAAATAGTCCAACTCTGCTCCCAATTTTGACAAATTCAGCCCAACACTTCACATTCTCTTACCATTTCTGTGATTTTCTACCCCAAAAATGGTCTGTTCTCACCAAAAATTACCATTTTGGACCATTTTTTCAATTTTTATACTCATTTTTCACCCAAATAGTCCAACTCTTCACCCAATTTTGACAAATTCAGCCCAACACTTCACATTCTCTTACCATTTCTGTGATTTTCTACCCCAAAAATGGTCTGTTCTCACCAAAAATTACCATTTTGGACCATTTTTTCAAGTTTTATACTCATTTTTCACCCAAATAGTCCAACTCTGCTCCCAATTTTGACAAATTCAGCCCAACACTTCACATTCTCTTACCATTTCTGTGATTTTCTACCCCAAAAATGGTCTGTTCTCACCAAAAATTACCATTTTGGACCATTTTTTCAATTTTTATACTCATTTTTCACCCAAATAGTCCAACTCTGCTCCCAATTTTGACAAATTCAGCCCAACACTTCACATTCTCTTACCATTTCTGTGATTTTCTACCCCAAAAATGGTCTGTTCTCACCAAAAATTACCATTTTGGACCATTTTTTCAATTTTTATACTCATTTTTCACCCAAATAGTCCAACTCTGCTCCCAATTTTGACAAATTCAGCCCAACACTTCACATTCCCTTACCATTTCTGTGATTTTCTACCCCAAAAATGGGCTGTTCTCACCAAAAATTACCATTTTGGACCATTTTTTCAATTTTTATACTCATTTTTCACCCAAATAGTCCAACTCTTCACCCAATTTTGACAAATTCAGCCCAACACTTCACATTCTCTTACCATTTCTGTGATTTTCTACCCCAAAAATGGTCTGTTCTCACCAAAAATTACCTTTTTGGACCATTTTTTCAATTTTTATACTCATTTTTCACCCAAATAGTCCAACTCTGCTCCCAATTTTGACAAATTCAGCCCAACACTTCACATTCTCTTACCATTTCTGTGATTTTCTACCCCAAAAATGGTCTGTTCTCACCAAAAATTACCATTTTGGACCATTTTTTCAATTTTTATACTCATTTTTCACCCAAATATTCCAACTCTGCTCCCAATTTTGACAAATTCAGCCCAACACTTCACATTCTCTTACCATTTCTGTGATTTTCTACCCCAAAAATGGTCTGTTCTCACCAAAAATTACCATTTTGGACCATTTATTCAAGTTTTATACTCATTTTTCACCCAAATAGTCCAACTCTTCACCCAATTTTGACAAATTCAGCCCAACACTTCACATTCTCTTACCATTTCTGTGATTTTCTACCCCAAAAATGGTCTGTTCTCACCAAAAATTACCATTTTGGACCATTTTTGCAATTTTTATACTCATTTTTCACCCAAATAGTCCAACTCTGCTCCCAATTTTGACAAATTCAGCCCAACACTTCACATTCTCTTACCATTTCTGTGATTTTCTACCCCAAAAATGGGCTGTTCTCACCAAAAATTACCATTTTGGACCATTTTTGCAAGTTTTATACTCATTTTTCACCCAAATAGTCCAACTCTGCTCCCAATTTTCACAAATTCACCCCAACGCTTCACATTCTCTTACCATTTCTGTGATTTTCTACCCCAAAAATGGTCTGTTCTCACCAAAAATTACCATTTTGGACCATTTTTTCAAGTTTTATACTCATTTTTCACCCAAATAGTCCAACTCTTCACCCAATTTTGACAAATTCAGCCCAACGCTTCACATTCTCTTACCATTTCTGTGATTTTCTACCCCAAAAATGGTCTGTTCTCACCAAAAATTACCATTTTGGACCATTTTTTCAATTTTTATACTCATTTTTCACCCAAATAGTCCAACTCTGCTCCCAATTTTGACAAATTCAGCCCAACACTTCACATTCTCTTACCATTTCTGTCATTTTCTACCCCAAAAATGGTCTGTTCTCACCAAAAATTACCATTTTGGACCATTTTTTCAATTTTTATACTCATTTTTCACCCAAATAGTCCAACTCTGCTCCCAATTTTGACAAATTCAGCCCAACACTTCACATTCCCTTACCATTTCTGTGATTTTCTACCCCAAAAATGGGCTGTTCTCACCAAAAATTACCATTTTGGACCATTTTTTCAATTTTTATACTCATTTTTCACCCAAATAGTCCAACTCTTCACCCAATTTTGACAAATTCAGCCCAACACTTCACATTCTCTTACCATTTCTGTGATTTTCTACCCCAAAAATGGTCTGTTCTCACCAAAAATTACCATTTTGGACCATTTTTTCAATTTTTATACTCATTTTTCACCCAAATAGTCCAACTCTGCTCCCAATTTTGACAAATTCAGCCCAACACTTCACATTCTCTTACCATTTCTGTGATTTTCTACCCCAAAAATGGTCTGTTCTCACCAAAAATTACCATTTTGGACCATTTTTTCAATTTTTATACTCATTTTTCACCCAAATATTCCAACTCTGCTCCCAATTTTGACAAATTCAGCCCAACACTTCACATTCTCTTACCATTTCTGTGATTTTCTACCCCAAAAATGGTCTGTTCTCACCAAAAATTACCATTTTGGACCATTTATTCAAGTTTTATACTCATTTTTCACCCAAATAGTCCAACTCTTCACCCAATTTTGACAAATTCAGCCCAACACTTCACATTCTCTTACCATTTCTGTGATTTTCTACCCCAAAAATGGGCTGTTCTCACCAAAAATTACCATTTTGGACCATTTTTTCAATTTTTATACTCATTTTTCACCCAAATAGTCCAACTCTGCTCCCAATTTTGACAAATTCAGCCCAACACTTCACATTCTCTTACCATTTCTGTGATTTTCTACCCCAAAAATGGTCTGTTCTCACCAAAAATTACCATTTTGGACCATTTTTGCAAGTTTTATACTCATTTTTCACCCAAATAGTCCAACTCTGCTCCCAATTTTGACAAATTCAGCCCAACGCTTCACATTCTCTTACCATTTCTGTGATTTTCTACCCCAAAAATGGTCTGTTCTCACCAAAAATTACCATTTTGGACCATTTTTTCAATTTTTATACTCATTTTTCACCCAAATAGTCCAACTCTTCACCCAATTTTGACAAATTCAGCCCAACGCTTCACATTCTCTTACCATTTCTGTGATTTTCTACCCCAAAAATGGTCTGTTCTCACCAAAAATTACCATTTTGGACCATTTTTTCAATTTTTATACTCATTTTTCACCCAAATAGTCCAACTCTGCTCCCAATTTTGACAAATTCAGCCCAACACTTCACATTCTCTTACCATTTCTGTGATTTTCTACCCCAAAAATGGTCTGTTCTCACCAAAAATTACCTTTTTGGACCATTTTTTCAATTTTTATACTCATTTTTCACCCAAATAGTCCAACTCTGCTCCCAATTTTGACAAATTCAGCCCAACACTTCACATTCTCTTACCATTTCTGTGATTTTCTACCCCAAAAATGGTCTGTTCTCACCAAAAATTACCATTTTGGACCATTTTTTCAATTTTTATACTCATTTTTCACCCAAATAGTCCAACTCTTCACCCAATTTTGACAAATTCAGCCCAACACTTCACATTCTCTTACCATTTCTGTGATTTTCTACCCCAAAAATGGTCTGTTCTCACCAAAAATTACCATTTTGGACCATTTTTTCAATTTTTATACTCATTTTTCACCCAAATAGTCCAACTCTGCTCCCAATTTTGACAAATTCAGCCCAACGCTTCACATTCTCTTACCATTTCTGTGATTTTCTACCCCAAAAATGGTCTGTTCTCACCAAAAATTACCATTTTGGACCATTTTTTCAATTTTTATACTCATTTTTCACCCAAATAGTCCAACTCTGCTCCCAATTTTGACAAATTCAGCCCAACACTTCACATTCTCTTACCATTTCTGTGATTTTCTACCCCAAAAATGGTCTGTTCTCACCAAAAATTACCATTTTGGACCATTTTTTCAATTTTCATACTCATTTTTCACCCAAATAGTCCAACTCTGCTCCCAATTTTGACAAATTCAGCCCAACACTTCACATTCCCTTACCATTTCTGTGATTTTCTACCCCAAAAATGGGCTGTTCTCACCAAAAATTACCATTTTGGACCATTTTTTCAATTTTTATACTCATTTTTCACCCAAATAGTCCAACTCTTCACCCAATTTTGACAAATTCAGCCCAACACTTCACATTCTCTTACCATTTCTGTGATTTTCTACCCCAAAAATGGTCTGTTCTCACCAAAAATTACCTTTTTGGACCATTTTTTCAATTTTTATACTCATTTTTCACCCAAATAGTCCAACTCTGCTCCCAATTTTGACAAATTCAGCCCAACACTTCACATTCTCTTACCATTTCTGTGATTTTCTACCCCAAAAATGGTCTGTTCTCACCAAAAATTACCATTTTGGACCATTTTTTCAATTTTTATACTCATTTTTCACCCAAATATTCCAACTCTGCTCCCAATTTTGACAAATTCAGCCCAACACTTCACATTCTCTTACCATTTCTGTGATTTTCTACCCCAAAAATGGTCTGTTCTCACCAAAAATTACCATTTTGGACCATTTATTCAAGTTTTATACTCATTTTTCACCCAAATAGTCCAACTCTTCACCCAATTTTGACAAATTCAGCCCAACACTTCACATTCTCTTACCATTTCTGTGATTTTCTACCCCAAAAATGGTCTGTTCTCACCAAAAATTACCATTTTGGACCATTTTTTCAATTTTTATACTCATTTTTCACCCAAATAGTCCAACTCTGCTCCCAATTTTCACAAATTCAGCCCAACACTTCACATTCTCTTACCATTTCTGTGATTTTCTACCCCAAAAATGGGCTGTTCTCACCAAAAATTACCATTTTGGACCATTTTTGCAAGTTTTATACTCATTTTTCACCCAAATAGTCCAACTCTGCTCCCAATTTTCACAAATTCACCCCAACGCTTCACATTCTCTTACCTTTTCTGTGATTTTCTACCCCAAAAATGGTCTGTTCTCACCAAAAATTACCATTTTGGACCATTTTTTCAATTTTTATACTCCTTTTTCACCCAAATAGTCCAACTCTTCACCCAATTTTGACAAATTCAGCCCAACACTTCACATTCTCTTACCATTTCTGTGATTTTCTACCCCAAAAATGGTCTGTTCTCACCAAAAATTACCATTTTGGACCATTTTTTCAATTTTTATACTCATTTTTCACCCAAATAGTCCAACTCTTCACCCAATTTTGACAAATTCAGCCCAACACTTCACATTCTCTTACCATTTCTGTGATTTTCTACCCCAAAAATGGTCTGTTCTCACCAAAAATTACCATTTTGGACCATTTTTTCAATTTTTATACTCATTTTTCACCCAAATAGTCCAACTCTGCTCCCAATTTTGACAAATTCAGCCCAACACTTCACATTCTCTTACCATTTCTGTGATTTTCTACCCCAAAAATGGTCTGTTCTCACCACAAATTACCATTTTGGACCATTTTTTCAATTTTTATACTCATTTTTCACCCAAATAGTCCAACTCTTCACCCAATTTTGACAAATTCAGCCCAACACTTCACATTCTCTTACCATTTCTGTGATTTTCTACCCCAAAAATGGTCTGTTCTCACCAAAAATTACCATTTTGGACCATTTTTTCAATTTTTATACTCATTTTTCACCCAAATAGTCCAACTCTGCTCCCAATTTTGACAAATTCAGCCCAACACTTCACATTCTCTTACCATTTCTGTGATTTTCTACCCCAAAAATGGTCTGTTCTCACCAAAAATTACCATTTTGGACCATTTTTTCAATTTTTATACTCCTTTTTCACCCAAATAGTCCAACTCTTCACCCAATTTTGACAAATTCAGCCCAACACTTCACATTCTCTTACCATTTCTGTGATTTTCTACCCCAAAAATGGTCTGTTCTCACCAAAAATTACCATTTTGGACCATTTTTTCAATTTTTATACTCATTTTTCACCCAAATAGTCCAACTCTTCACCCAATTTTCACAAATTCAGCCCAACACTTCACATTCTCTTACCATTTCTGTGATTTTCTACCCCAAAAATGGGCTGTTCTCACCAAAAATTACCATTTTGGACCATTTTTTCAAGTTTTATACTCATTTTTCACCCAAATAGTCCAACTCTGCTCCCAATTTTGACAAATTCAGCCCAACACTTCACATTCTCTTACCATTTCTGTGATTTTCTACCCCAAAAATGGTCTGTTCTCACCAAAAATTACCATTTTGGACCATTTTTTCAAGTTTTATACTCATTTTTCACCCAAATAGTCCAACTCTGCTCCCAATTTTCACAAATTCACCCCAACGCTTCACATTCTCTTACCTTTTCTGTGATTTTCTACCCCAAAAATGGGCTGTTCTCACCAAAAATTACCATTTTGGACCATTTTTTCAATTTTTATACTCATTTTTCACCCAAATAGTCCAACTCTTCACCCAATTTTGACAAATTCAGCCCAACACTTCACATTCTCTTACCATTTCTGTGATTTTCTACCCCAAAAATGGGCTGTTCTCACCAAAAATTACCATTTTGGACCATTTTTGCAAGTTTTATACTCATTTTTCACCCAAATAGTCCAACTCTGCTCCCAATTTTGACAAATTCAGCCCAACACTTCACATTCTCTTACCATTTCTGTGATTTTCTACCCCAAAAATGGTCTGTTCTCACCAAAAATTACCATTTTGGACCATTTTTTCAATTTTTATACTCATTTTTCACCCAAATAGTCCAACTCTTCACCCAATTTTGACAAATTCAGCCCAACACTTCACATTCTCTTACCATTTCTGTGATTTTCTACCCCAAAAATGGGCTGTTCTCACCAAAAATTACCATTTTGGACCATTTTTTCAATTTTTATACTCATTTTTCACCCAAATAGTCCAACTCTTCACCCAATTTTGACAAATTCAGCCCAACACTTCACATTCTCTTACCATTTCTGTGATTTTCTACCCCAAAAATGGTCTGTTCTCACCAAAAATTACCATTTTGGACCATTTTTTCAATTTTTATACTCATTTTTCACCCAAATAGTCCAACTCTTCACCCAATTTTGACAAATTCAGCCCAACACTTCACATTCCCTTACCATTTCTGTGATTTTCTACCCCAAAAATGGTCTGTTCTCACCAAAAATTACCATTTTGGACCATTTTTTCAATTTTTATACTCATTTTTCACCCAAATAGTCCAACTCTTCACCCAATTTTGACAAATTCAGCCCAACACTTCACATTCTCTTACCATTTCTGTGATTTTCTACCCCAAAAATGGTCTGTTCTCACCAAAAATTACCATTTTGGACCATTTTTTCAAGTTTTATACTCATTTTTCACCCAAATAGTCCAACTCTGCTCCCAATTTTGACAAATTCAGCCCAACACTTCACATTCTCTTACCATTTCTGTGATTTTCTACCCCAAAAATGGTCTGTTCTAACCAAAAATTACCATTTTGGACCATTTTTTCAATTTTTATACTCATTTTTCACCCAAATAGTCCAACTCTTCACCCAATTTTGACAAATTCAGCCCAACACTTCACATTCTCTTACCATTTCTGTGATTTTCTACCCCAAAAATGGTCTGTTCTCACCACAAATTACCATTTTGGACCATTTTTTCAATTTTTATACTCATTTTTCACCCAAATAGTCCAACTCTTCACCCAATTTTGACAAATTCAGCCCAACACTTCACATTCTCTTACCATTTCTGTGATTTTCTACCCCAAAAATGGTCTGTTCTCACCAAAAATTACCATTTTGGACCATTTTTTCAAGTTTTATACTCATTTTTCACCCAAATAGTCCAACTCTGCTCCCAATTTTGACAAATTCAGCCCAACACTTCACATTCTCTTACCATTTCTGTGATTTTCTACCCCAAAAATGGTCTGTTCTCACCAAAAATTACCATTTTGGACCATTTTTTCAATTTTTATACTCATTTTTCACCCAAATAGTCCAACTCTGCTCCCAATTTTCACAAATTCACCCCAACGCTTCACATTCTCTTACCTTTTCTGTGATTTTCTACCCCAAAAATGGGCTGTTCTCACCAAAAATTACCATTTTGGACCATTTTTTCAATTTTTATACTCATTTTTCACCCAAATAGTCCAACTCTTCACCCAATTTTGACAAATTCAGCCCAACACTTCACATTCTCTTACCATTTCTGTGATTTTCTACCCCAAAAATGGGCTGTTCTCACCAAAAATTACCATTTTGGACCATTTTTTCAAGTTTTATACTCATTTTTCACCCAAATATTCCAACTCTTCACCCAATTTTGACAAATTCAGCCCAACACTTCACATTCTCTTACCATTTCTGTGATTTTCTACCCCAAAAATGGTCTGTTCTCACCAAAAATTACCATTTTGGACCATTTTTTCAATTTTTATACTCATTTTTCACCCAAATAGTCCAACTCTTCACCCAATTTTGACAAATTCAGCCCAACACTTCACATTCTCTTACCATTTCTGTGATTTTCTACCCCAAAAATGGTCTGTTCTCACCAAAAATTACCATTTTGGACCATTTTTTCAATTTTTATACTCATTTTTCACCCAAATAGTCCAACTCTGCTCCCAATTTTGACAAATTCAGCCCAACACTTCACATTCTCTTACCATTTCTGTGATTTTCTACCCCAAAAATGGGCTGTTCTCACCAAAAATTACCATTTTGGACCATTTTTTCAATTTTTATACTCATTTTTCACCCAAATAGTCCAACTCTGCTCCCAATTTTGACAAATTCAGCCCAACACTTCACATTCTCTTACCATTTCTGTGATTTTCTACCCCAAAAATGGTCTGTTCTCACCAAAAATTACCATTTTGGACCATTTTTTCAATTTTTATACTCATTTTTCACCCAAATAGTCCAACTCTGCTCCCAATTTTGACAAATTCAGCCCAACACTTCACATTCTCTTACCATTTCTGTGATTTTCTACCCCAAAAATGGGCTGTTCTCACCAAAAATTACCATTTTGGACCATTTTTTCAAGTTTTATACTCATTTTTCACCCAAATAGTCCAACTCTGCTCCCAATTTTGACAAATTCAGTCCAACACTTCACATTCTCTTACCATTTCTGTGATTTTCTACCCCAAAAATGGTCTGTTCTCACCAAAAATTACCATTTTGGACCATTTTTTCAATTTTTATACTCATTTTTCACCCAAATAGTCCAACTCTGCTCCCAATTTTGACAAATTCAGCCCAACACTTCACATTCTCTTACCATTTCTGTGATTTTCTACCCCAAAAATGGGCTGTTCTCACCAAAAATTACCATTTTGGACCATTTTTTCAATTTTATACTCATTTTTCACCCAAATAGTCCAACTCTGCTCCCAATTTTCACAAATTCAGCCCAACACTTCACATTCTCTTACCATTTCTGTGATTTTCTACCCCAAAAATGGTCTGTTCTCACCAAAAATTACCATTTTGGACCATTTTTGCAAGTTTTATACTCATTTTTCACCCAAATAGTCCAACTCTGCTCCCAATTTTGACAAATTCAGCCCAACACTTCACATTCTCTTACCATTTCTGTGATTTTCTACCCCAAAAATGGTCTGTTCTCACCAAAAATTACCATTTTGGACCATTTTTTCAAATTTATACTCATTTTTCACCCAAATAGTCCAACTCTTCACCCAATTTTGACAAATTCAGCCCAACACTTCACATTCTCTTACCATTTCTGTGATTTTCTACCCCAAAAATGGGCTGTTCTCACCAAAAATTACCATTTTGGACCATTTTTTCAAGTTTTATACTCATTTTTCACCCAAATAGTCCAACTCTGCTCCCAATTTTGACAAATTCAGCCCAACACTTCACATTCTCTTACCATTTCTGTGATTTTCTACCCCAAAAATGGTCTGTTCTCACCAAAAATTACCATTTTGGACCATTTTTTCAATTTTTATACTCATTTTTCACCCAAATAGTCCAACTCTGCTCCCAATTTTCACAAATTCAGCCCAACACTTCACATTCTCTTACCATTTCTGTGATTTTCTACCCCAAAAATGGTCTGTTCTCACCAAAAATTACCATTTTGGACCATTTTTTCAATTTTTATACTCATTTTTCACCCAAATAGTCCAACTCTGCTCCCAATTTTGACAAATTCAGCCCAACACTTCACATTCTCTTACCATTTCTGTGATTTTCTACCCCAAAAATGGTCTGTTCTCACCAAAAATTACCATTTTGGACCATTTTTTCAATTTTTATACTCATTTTTCACCCAAATAGTCCAACTCTGCTCCCAATTTTGACAAATTCAGCCCAACACTTCACATTCTCTTACCATTTCTGTGATTTTCTACCCCAAAAATGGGCTGTTCTCACCAAAAATTACCATTTTGGACCATTTTTTCAATTTTTATACTCATTTTTCACCCAAATAGTCCAACTCTGCTCCCAATTTTCACAAATTCACCCCAACGCTTCACATTCTCTTACCTTTTCTGTGATTTTCTACCCCAAAAATGGGCTGTTCTCACCAAAAATTACCATTTTGGACCATTTTTTCAATTTTTATACTCATTTTTCACCCAAATAGTCCAACTCTTCACCCAATTTTGACAAATTCAGCCCAACACTTCACATTCTCTTACCATTTCTGTGATTTTCTACCCCAAAAATGGTCTGTTCTCACCAAAAATTACCATTTTGGACCATTTTTTCAATTTTTATACTCATTTTTCACCCAAATATTCCAACTCTTCACCCAATTTTGACAAATTCAGCCCAACACTTCACATTCTCTTACCATTTCTGTGATTTTCTACCCCAAAAATGGTCTGTTCTCACCAAAAATTACCATTTTGGACCATTTTTTCAATTTTTATACTCATTTTTCACCCAAATAGTCCAACTCTTCACCCAATTTTGACAAATTCAGCCCAACACTTCACATTCTCTTACCATTTCTGTGATTTTCTACCCCAAAAATGGTCTGTTCTCACCAAAAATTACCATTTTGGACCATTTTTTCAATTTTTATACTCATTTTTCACCCAAATAGTCCAACTCTGCTCCCAATTTTGACAAATTCAGCCCAACACTTCACATTCTCTTACCATTTCTGTGATTTTCTACCCCAAAAATGGGCTGTTCTCACCAAAAATTACCATTTTGGACCATTTTTTCAATTTTTATACTCATTTTTCACCCAAATAGTCCAACTCTGCTCCAAATTTTGACAAATTCAGCCCAACACTTCACATTCTCTTACCATTTCTGTGATTTTCTACCCCAAAAATGGTCTGTTCTCACCAAAAATTACCATTTTGGACCATTTTTTCAATTTTTATACTCATTTTTCACCCAAATATTCCAACTCTGCTCCCAATTTTGACAAATTCAGCCCAACACTTCACATTCTCTTACCATTTCTGTGATTTTCTACCCCAAAAATGGGCTGTTCTCACCAAAAATTACCATTTTGGACCATTTTTTCAAGTTTTATACTCATTTTTCACCCAAATAGTCCAACTCTTCACCCAATTTTGACAAATTCAGTCCAACACTTCACATTCTCTTACCATTTCTGTGATTTTCTACCCCAAAAATGGTCTGTTCTCACCAAAAATTACCATTTTGGACCATTTTTTCAATTTTTATACTCATTTTTCACCCAAATAGTCCAACTCTGCTCCCAATTTTGACAAATTCAGCCCAACACTTCACATTCTCTTACCATTTCTGTGATTTTCTACCCCAAAAATGGGCTGTTCTCACCAAAAATTACCATTTTGGACCATTTTTTCAATTTTTATACTCATTTTTCACCCAAATAGTCCAACTCTGCTCCCAATTTTCACAAATTCAGCCCAACACTTCACATTCTCTTACCATTTCTGTGATTTTCTACCCCAAAAATGGTCTGTTCTCACCAAAAATTACCATTTTGGACCATTTTTGCAAGTTTTATACTCATTTTTCACCCAAATATTCCAACTCTTCACCCAATTTTGACAAATTCAGCCCAACACTTCACATTCTCTTACCATTTCTGTGATTTTCTACCCCAAAAATGGTCTGTTCTCACCAAAAATTACCATTTTGGACCATTTTTTCAAATTTATACTCATTTTTCACCCAAATAGTCCAACTCTTCACCCAATTTTGACAAATTCAGCCCAACACTTCACATTCTCTTACCATTTCTGTGATTTTCTACCCCAAAAATGGGCTGTTCTCACCAAAAATTACCATTTTGGACCATTTTTTCAAGTTTTATACTCATTTTTCACCCAAATAGTCCAACTCTGCTCCCAATTTTGACAAATTCAGCCCAACACTTCACATTCTCTTACCATTTCTGTGATTTTCTACCCCAAAAATGGTCTGTTCTCACCAAAAATTACCATTTTGGACCATTTTTTCAATTTTTATACTCATTTTTCACCCAAATAGTCCAACTCTGCTCCCAATTTTCACAAATTCAGCCCAACACTTCACATTCTCTTACCATTTCTGTGATTTTCTACCCCAAAAATGGGCTGTTCTCACCAAAAATTACCATTTTGGACCATTTTTTCAATTTTTATACTCATTTTTCACCCAAATAGTCCAACTCTTCACCCAATTTTGACAAATTCAGCCCAACACTTCACATTCTCTTACCATTTCTGTGATTTTCTACCCCAAAAATGGTCTGTTCTCACCAAAAATTACCATTTTGGACCATTTTTTCAATTTTTATACTCATTTTTCACCCAAATAGTCCAACTCTGCTCCCAATTTTGACAAATTCAGCCCAACACTTCACATTCTCTTACCATTTCTGTGATTTTCTACCCCAAAAATGGTCTGTTCTCACCAAAAATTACCATTTTGGACCATTTTTTCAATTTTTATACTCATTTTTCACCCAAATAGTCCAACTCTTCACCCAATTTTGACAAATTCAGCCCAACGCTTCACATTCTCTTACCATTTCTGTGATTTTCTACCCCAAAAATGGTCTGTTCTCACCAAAAATTACCATTTTGGACCATTTTTTCAAGTTTTATACTCATTTTTCACCCAAATAGTCCAACTCTGCTCCCAATTTTGACAAATTCAGCCCAACACTTCACATTCTCTTACCATTTCTGTGATTTTCTACCCCAAAAATGGTCTGTTCTCACCAAAAATTACCATTTTGGACCATTTTTTCAAGTTTTATACTCATTTTTCACCCAAATAGTCCAACTCTGCTCCCAATTTTGACAAATTCAGCCCAACACTTCACATTCTCTTACCATTTCTGTGATTTTCTACCCCAAAAATGGTCTGTTCTCACCAAAAATTACCATTTTGGACCATTTTTTCAATTTTTATACTCATTTTTCACCCAAATAGTCCAACTCTGCTCCCAATTTTGACAAATTCAGCCCAACACTTCACATTCTCTTACCATTTCTGTGATTTTCTACCCCAAAAATGGTCTGTTCTCACCAAAAATTACCATTTTGGACCATTTTTTCAATTTTTATACTCATTTTTCACCCAAATAGTCCAACTCTGCTCCCAATTTTGACAAATTCAGCCCAACACTTCACATTCTCTTACCATTTCTGTGATTTTCTACCCCAAAAATGGTCTGTTCTCACCAAAAATTACCATTTTGGACCATTTTTTCAATTTTTATACTCATTTTTCACCCAAATAGTCCAACTCTGCTCCCAATTTTGACAAATTCAGCCCAACACTTCACATTCTCTTACCATTTCTGTGATTTTCTACCCCAAAAATGGTCTGTTCTCACCAAAAATTACCATTTTGGACCATTTTTTCAATTTTTATACTCATTTTTCACCCAAATAGTCCAACTCTGCTCCCAATTTTGACAAATTCAGCCCAACACTTCACATTCCCTTACCATTTCTGTGATTTTCTACCCCAAAAATGGGCTGTTCTCACCAAAAATTACCATTTTGGACCATTTTTTCAATTTTTATACTCATTTTTCACCCAAATAGTCCAACTCTTCACCCAATTTTGACAAATTCAGCCCAACACTTCACATTCCCTTACCATTTCTGTGATTTTCTACCCCAAAAATGGTCTGTTCTCACCAAAAATTACCATTTTGGACCATTTTTTCAAGTTTTATACTCATTTTTCACCCAAATAGTCCAACTCTTCACCCAATTTTCACAAATTCAGCCCAACACTTCACATTCTCTTACCATTTCTGTGATTTTCTACCCCAAAAATGGTCTGTTCTCACCAAAAATTACCATTTTGGACCATTTTTTCAATTTTTATACTCATTTTTCACCCAAATAGTCCAACTCTGCTCCCAATTTTGACAAATTCAGCCCAACACTTCACATTCTCTTACCATTTCTGTGATTTTCTACCCCAAAAATGGGCTGTTCTCACCAAAAATTACCATTTTGGACCATTTTTGCAAGTTTTATACTCATTTTTCACCCAAATAGTCCAACTCTGCTCCCAATTTTCACAAATTCACCCCAACGCTTCACATTCTCTTACCTTTTCTGTGATTTTCTACCCCAAAAATGGTCTGTTCTCACCAAAAATTACCATTTTGGACCATTTTTTCAATTTTTATACTCCTTTTTCACCCAAATAGTCCAACTCTTCACCCAATTTTGACAAATTCAGCCCAACACTTCACATTCTCTTACCATTTCTGTGATTTTCTACCCCAAAAATGGGCTGTTCTCACCAAAAATTACCATTTTGGACCATTTTTTCAATTTTCATACTCATTTTTCACCCAAATAGTCCAACTCTTCACCCAATTTTGACAAATTCAGCCCAACACTTCACATTCTCTTACCATTTCTGTGATTTTCTACCCCAAAAATGGTCTGTTCTCACCAAAAATTACCATTTTGGACCATTTTTTCAATTTTTATACTCATTTTTCACCCAAATAGTCCAACTCTGCTCCCAATTTTGACAAATTCAGCCCAACACTTCACATTCTCTTACCATTTCTGTGATTTTCTACCCCAAAAATGGTCTGTTCTCACCAAAAATTACCATTTTGGACCATTTTTTCAATTTTTATACTCATTTTTCACCCAAATAGTCCAACTCTTCACCCAATTTTGACAAATTCAGCCCAACACTTCACATTCTCTTACCATTTCTGTGATTTTCTACCCCAAAAATGGTCTGTTCTCACCAAAAATTACCATTTTGGACCATTTTTTCAATTTTTATACTCATTTTTCACCCAAATAGTCCAACTCTTCACCCAATTTTGACAAATTCAGCCCAACACTTCACATTCTCTTACCATTTCTGTGATTTTCTACCCCAAAAATGGGCTGTTCTCACCAAAAATTACCATTTTGGACCATTTTTTCAATTTTTATACTCCTTTTTCACCCAAATAGTCCAACTCTTCACCCAATTTTGACAAATTCAGCCCAACACTTCACATTCTCTTACCATTTCTGTGATTTTCTACCCCAAAAATGGTCTGTTCTCACCAAAAATTACCATTTTGGACCATTTTTTCAATTTTTATACTCATTTTTCACCCAAATAGTCCAACTCTTCACCCAATTTTCACAAATTCAGCCCAACACTTCACATTCTCTTACCATTTCTGTGATTTTCTACCCCAAAAATGGGCTGTTCTCACCAAAAATTACCATTTTGGACCATTTTTTCAATTTTTATACTCATTTTTCACCCAAATAGTCCAACTCTGCTCCCAATTTTGACAAATTCAGCCCAACACTTCACATTCTCTTACCATTTCTGTGATTTTCTACCCCAAAAATGGGCTGTTCTCACCAAAAATTACCATTTTGGACCATTTTTTCAATTTTTATACTCATTTTTCACCCAAATAGTCCAACTCTTCACCCAATTTTGACAAATTCAGCCCAACGCTTCACATTCTCTTACCATTTCTGTGATTTTCTACCCCAAAAATGGTCTGTTCTCACCAAAAATTACCATTTTGGACCATTTTTTCAATTTTTATACTCATTTTTCACCCAAATAGTCCAACTCTGCTCCCAATTTTGACAAATTCAGCCCAACACTTCACATTCTCTTACCATTTCTGTGATTTTCTACCCCAAAAATGGTCTGTTCTCACCAAAAATTACCATTTTGGACCATTTTTTCAATTTTTATACTCATTTTTCACCCAAATATTCCAACTCTGCTCCCAATTTTGACAAATTCAGCCCAACACTTCACATTCTCTTACCATTTCTGTGATTTTCTACCCCAAAAATGGTCTGTTCTCACCACAAATTACCATTTTGGACCATTTTTTCAAGTTTTATACTCATTTTTCACCCAAATAGTCCAACTCTTCACCCAATTTTGACAAATTCAGCCCAACACTTCACATTCTCTTACCATTTCTGTGATTTTCTACCCCAAAAATGGTCTGTTCTCACCAAAAATTACCATTTTGGACCATTTTTTCAATTTTTATACTCATTTTTCACCCAAATAGTCCAACTCTTCACCCAATTTTGACAAATTCAGCCCAACACTTCACATTCTCTTACCATTTCTGTGATTTTCTACCCCAAAAATGGGCTGTTCTCACCAAAAATTACCATTTTGGACCATTTTTTCAATTTTTATACTCCTTTTTCACCCAAATAGTCCAACTCTTCACCCAATTTTGACAAATTCAGCCCAACACTTCACATTCTCTTACCATTTCTGTGATTTTCTACCCCAAAAATGGTCTGTTCTCACCAAAAATTACCATTTTGGACCATTTTTTCAATTTTTATACTCATTTTTCACCCAAATAGTCCAACTCTTCACCCAATTTTCACAAATTCAGCCCAACACTTCACATTCTCTTACCATTTCTGTGATTTTCTACCCCAAAAATGGTCTGTTCTCACCAAAAATTACCATTTTGGACCATTTTTTCAATTTTCATACTCATTTTTCACCCAAATATTCCAACTCTGCTCCCAATTTTGACAAATTCAGCCCAACACTTCACATTCTCTTACCATTTCTGTGATTTTCTACCCCAAAAATGGGCTGTTCTCACCAAAAATTACCATTTTGGACCATTTTTTCAATTTTTATACTCATTTTTCACCCAAATAGTCCAACTCTTCACCCAATTTTGACAAATTCAGCCCAACGCTTCACATTCTCTTACCATTCCTGTGATTTTCTACCCCAAAAATGGGCTGTTCTCACCAAAAATTACCATTTTGGACCATTTTTTCAATTTTTATACTCATTTTTCACCCAAATAGTCCAACTCTGCTCCCAATTTTGACAAATTCAGCCCAACACTTCACATTCTCTTACCATTTCTGTGATTTTCTACCCCAAAAATGGTCTGTACTCACCAAAAATTACCATTTTGGACCATTTTTTCAATTTTTATACTCATTTTTCACCCAAATATTCCAACTCTGCTCCCAATTTTGACAAATTCAGCCCAACACTTCACATTCTCTTACCATTTCTGTGATTTTCTACCCCAAAAATGGTCTGTTCTCACCAAAAATTACCATTTTGGACCATTTTTTCAAGTTTTATACTCATTTTTCACCCAAATAGTCCAACTCTTCACCCAATTTTGACAAATTCAGCCCAACACTTCACATTCTCTTACCATTTCTGTGATTTTCTACCCCAAAAATGGGCTGTTCTCACCAAAAATTACCATTTTGGACCATTTTTTCAAGTTTTATACTCATTTTTCACCCAAATAGTCCAACTCTTCACCCAATTTTGACAAATTCAGCCCAACACTTCACATTCTCTTACCATTTCTGTGATTTTCTACCCCAAAAATGGTCTGTTCTCACCAAAAATTACCATTTTGGACCATTTTTTCAATTTTTATACTCATTTTTCACCCAAATAGTCCAACTCTGCTCCCAATTTTGACAAATTCAGCCCAACACTTCACATTCTCTTACCATTTCTGTGATTTTCTACCCCAAAAATGGTCTGTTCTCACCAAAAATTACCATTTTGGACCATTTTTTCAATTTTTATACTCATTTTTCACCCAAATAGTCCAACTCTTCACCCAATTTTGACAAATTCAGCCCAACACTTCACATTCTCTTACCATTTCTGTGATTTTCTACCCCAAAAATGGTCTGTTCTCACCAAAAATTACCATTTTGGACCATTTTTTCAATTTTTATACTCATTTTTCACCCAAATAGTCCAACTCTGCTCCCAATTTTCACAAATTCAGCCCAACACTTCACATTCCCTTACCATTTCTGTGATTTTCTACCCCAAAAATGGTCTGTTCTCACCAAAAATTACCATTTTGGACCATTTTTTCAAGTTTTATACTCATTTTTCACCCAAATAGTCCAACTCTTCACCCAATTTTGACAAATTCAGCCCAACACTTCACATTCTCTTACCATTTCTGTGATTTTCTACCCCAAAAATGGGCTGTTCTCACCAAAAATTACCATTTTGGACCATTTTTTCAAGTTTTATACTCATTTTTCACCCAAATAGTCCAACTCTTCACCCAATTTTGACAAATTCAGCCCAACACTTCACATTCTCTTACCATTTCTGTGATTTTCTACCCCAAAAATGGTCTGTTCTAACCAAAAATTACCATTTTGGACCATTTTTTCAATTTTTATACTCATTTTTCACCCAAATAGTCCAACTCTTCACCCAATTTTGACAAATTCAGCCCAACACTTCACATTCTCTTACCATTTCTGTGATTTTCTACCCCAAAAATGGTCTGTTCTCACCAAAAATTACCATTTTGGACCATTTTTTCAATTTTTATACTCATTTTTCACCCAAATAGTCCAACTCTTCACCCAATTTTGACAAATTCAGCCCAACACTTCACATTCTCTTACCATTTCTGTGATTTTCTACCCCAAAAATGGTCTGTTCTCACCAAAAATTACCATTTTGGACCATTTTTTCAATTTTTATACTCATTTTTCACCCAAATAGTCCAACTCTGCTCCCAATTTTGACAAATTCAGCCCAACACTTCACATTCTCTTACCATTTCTGTGATTTTCTACCCCAAAAATGGTCTGTTCTCACCAAAAATTACCATTTTGGACCATTTTTTCAAGTTTTATACTCATTTTTCACCCAAATAGTCCAACTCTGCTCCCAATTTTGACAAATTCAGCCCAACACTTCACATTCTCTTACCATTTCTGTGATTTTCTACCCCAAAAATGGTCTGTTCTCACCAAAAATTACCATTTTGGACCATTTTTTCAATTTTTATACTCATTTTTCACCCAAATAGTCCAACTCTTCACCCAATTTTGACAAATTCAGCCCAACACTTCACATTCTCTTACCATTTCTGTGATTTTCTACCCCAAAAATGGTCTGTTCTCACCAAAAATTACCATTTTGGACCATTTTTTCAAGTTTTATACTCATTTTTCACCCAAATAGTCCAACTCTGCTCCCAATTTTGACAAATTCAGCCCAACACTTCACATTCTCTTACCATTTCTGTGATTTTCTACCCCAAAAATGGTCTGTTCTCACCAAAAATTACCATTTTGGACCATTTTTTCAAGTTTTATACTCATTTTTCACACAAATAGTCCAACTCTTCACCCAATTTTGACAAATTCAGCCCAACACTTCACATTCTCTTACCATTTCTGTGATTTTCTACCCCAAAAATGGTCTGTTCTCACCAAAAATTACCATTTTGGACCATTTTTTCAATTTTTATACTCATTTTTCACCCAAATAGTCCAACTCTGCTCCCAATTTTGACAAATTCAGCCCAACACTTCACATTCTCTTACCATTTCTGTGATTTTCTACCCCAAAAATGGTCTGTTCTCACCAAAAATTACCATTTTGGACCATTTTTTCAATTTTTATACTCATTTTTCACCCAAATAGTCCAACTCTGCTCCCAATTTTGACAAATTCAGCCCAACACTTCACATTCTCTTACCATTTCTGTGATTTTCTACCCCAAAAATGGGCTGTTCTCACCAAAAATTACCATTTTGGACCATTTTTTCAAGTTTTATACTCATTTTTCACCCAAATAGTCCAACTCTGCTCCCAATTTTGACAAATTCAGTCCAACACTTCACATTCTCTTACCATTTCTGTGATTTTCTACCCCAAAAATGGTCTGTTCTCACCAAAAATTACCATTTTGGACCATTTTTTCAATTTTTATACTCATTTTTCACCCAAATAGTCCAACTCTGCTCCCAATTTTGACAAATTCAGCCCAACACTTCACATTCTCTTACCATTTCTGTGATTTTCTACCCCAAAAATGGGCTGTTCTCACCAAAAATTACCATTTTGGACCATTTTTGCAAGTTTTATACTCATTTTTCACCCAAATAGTCCAACTCTGCTCCCAATTTTGACAAATTCAGCCCAACACTTCACATTCTCTTACCATTTCTGTGATTTTCTACCCCAAAAATGGGCTGTTCTCACCAAAAATTACCATTTTGGACCATTTTTGCAAGTTTTATACTCATTTTTCACCCAAATATTCCAACTCTTCACCCAATTTTGACAAATTCAGCCCAACACTTCACATTCTCTTACCATTTCTGTGATTTTCTACCCCAAAAATGGTCTGTTCTCACCAAAAATTACCATTTTGGACCATTTTTTCAATTTTTATACTCATTTTTCACCCAAATAGTCCAACTCTTCACCCAATTTTGACAAATTCAGCCCAACACTTCACATTCTCTTACCATTTCTGTGATTTTCTACCCCAAAAATGGGCTGTTCTCACCAAAAATTACCATTTTGGACCATTTTTTCAATTTTTATACTCATTTTTCACCCAAATAGTCCAACTCTGCTCCCAATTTTGACAAATTCAGCCCAACACTTCACATTCTCTTACCATTTCTGTGATTTTCTACCCCAAAAATGGGCTGTTCTCACCAAAAATTACCATTTTGGACCATTTTTTCAAGTTTTATACTCATTTTTCACCCAAATAGTCCAACTCTGCTCCCAATTTTGACAAATTCAGCCCAACACTTCACATTCTCTTACCATTTCTGTGATTTTCTACCCCAAAAATGGGCTGTTCTCACCAAAAATTACCATTTTGGACCATTTTTTCAAGTTTTATACTCATTTTTCACCCAAATAGTCCAACTCTGCTCCCAATTTTGACAAATTCAGCCCAACACTTCACATTCTCTTACCATTTCTGTGATTTTCTACCCCAAAAATGGGCTGTTCTCACCAAAAATTACCATTTTGGACCATTTTTTCAATTTTTATACTCATTTTTCACCCAAATAGTCCAACTCTGCTCCCAATTTTGACAAATTCAGTCCAACACTTCACATTCTCTTACCATTTCTGTGATTTTCTACCCCAAAAATGGTCTGTTCTCACCACAAATTACCATTTTGGACCATTTTTTCAATTTTTATACTCATTTTTCACCCAAATAGTCCAACTCTGCTCCCAATTTTGACAAATTCAGCCCAACACTTCACATTCTCTTACCATTTCTGTCATTTTCTACCCCAAAAATGGGCTGTTCTCACCAAAAATTACCATTTTGGACCATTTTTTCAATTTTTATACTCATTTTTCACCCAAATATTCCAACTCTGCTCCCAATTTTGACAAATTCAGCCCAACACTTCACATTCTCTTACCATTTCTGTGATTTTCTACCCCAAAAATGGTCTGTTCTCACCAAAAATTACCATTTTGGACCATTTTTTCAATTTTTATACTCATTTTTCACCCAAATAGTCCAACTCTGCTCCCAATTTTGACAAATTCAGCCCAACACTTCACATTCTCTTACCATTTCTGTGATTTTCTACCCCAAAAATGGTCTGTTCTCACCAAAAATTACCATTTTGGACCATTTTTTCAAGTTTTATACTCATTTTTCACCCAAATAGTCCAACTCTGCTCCCAATTTTGACAAATTCAGCCCAACACTTCACATTCTCTTACCATTTCTGTGATTTTCTACCCCAAAAATGGGCTGTTCTCACCAAAAATTACCATTTTGGACCATTTTTTCAATTTTTATACTCCTTTTTCACCCAAATATTCCAACTCTTCACCCAATTTTGACAAATTCAGCCCAACACTTCACATTCTCTTACCATTTCTGTGATTTTCTACCCCAAAAATGGTCTGTTCTCACCAAAAATTACCATTTTGGACCATTTTTTCAATTTTTATACTCATTTTTCACCCAAATAGTCCAACTCTGCTCACAATTTTGACAAATTCAGCCCAACACTTCACATTCTCTTACCATTTCTGTGATTTTCTACCCCAAAAATGGGCTGTTCTCGCCAAAAATTACCATTTTGGACCATTTTTTCAAGTTTTATACTCATTTTTCACCCAAATAGTCCAACTCTGCTCCCAATTTTGACAAATTCAGCCCAACACTTCACATTCTCTTACCATTTCTGTGATTTTCTACCCCAAAAATGGGCTGTTCTCACCAAAAATTACCATTTTGGACCATTTTTTCAAGTTTTATACTCATTTTTCACCCAAATAGTCCAACTCTGCTCCCAATTTTGACAAATTCAGCCCAACACTTCACATTCTCTTACCATTTCTGTGATTTTCTACCCCAAAAATGGGCTGTTCTCACCAAAAATTACCATTTTGGACCATTTTTTCAATTTTTATACTCATTTTTCACCCAAATAGTCCAACTCTGCTCCCAATTTTGACAAATTCAGTCCAACACTTCACATTCTCTTACCATTTCTGTGATTTTCTACCCCAAAAATGGTCTGTTCTCACCACAAATTACCATTTTGGACCATTTTTTCAATTTTTATACTCATTTTTCACCCAAATAGTCCAACTCTGCTCCCAATTTTGACAAATTCAGCCCAACACTTCACATTCTCTTACCATTTCTGTCATTTTCTACCCCAAAAATGGGCTGTTCTCACCAAAAATTACCATTTTGGACCATTTTTTCAATTTTTATACTCATTTTTCACCCAAATATTCCAACTCTGCTCCCAATTTTGACAAATTCAGCCCAACACTTCACATTCTCTTACCATTTCTGTGATTTTCTACCCCAAAAATGGTCTGTTCTCACCAAAAATTACCATTTTGGACCATTTTTTCAATTTTTATACTCATTTTTCACCCAAATAGTCCAACTCTTCACCCAATTTTGACAAATTCAGCCCAACACTTCACATTCTCTTACCATTTCTGTGATTTTCTACCCCAAAAATGGTCTGTTCTCACCAAAAATTACCATTTTGGACCATTTTTTCAAGTTTTATACTCATTTTTCACCCAAATAGTCCAACTCTGCTCCCAATTTTGACAAATTCAGCCCAACACTTCACATTCTCTTACCATTTCTGTGATTTTCTACCCCAAAAATGGGCTGTTCTCACCAAAAATTACCATTTTGGACCATTTTTTCAATTTTTATACTCATTTTTCACCCAAATAGTCCAACTCTGCTCCCAATTTTGACAAATTCAGCCCAACACTTCACATTCTCTTACCATTTCTGTGATTTTCTACCCCAAAAATGGTCTGTTCTCACCAAAAATTACCATTTTGGACCATTTTTTCAATTTTCATACTCATTTTTCACCCAAATAGTCCAACTCTGCTCCCAATTTTGACAAATTCAGCCCAACACTTCACATTCTCTTACCATTTCTGTGATTTTCTACCCCAAAAATGGGCTGTTCTCACCAAAAATTACCATTTTGGACCATCTTTTCAATTTTTATACTCCTTTTTCACCCAAATATTCTAACTCTTCACCCAATTTTGACAAATTCAGCCCAACACTTCACATTCTCTTACCATTTCTGTGATTTTCTACCCCAAAAATGGTCTGTTCTCACCAAAA
This sequence comes from Gallinula chloropus, assembly GCF_964237585.1. Lineage (NCBI taxonomy): Eukaryota > Metazoa > Chordata > Aves > Gruiformes > Rallidae > Gallinula > Gallinula chloropus. Next base: position 431,207 of record NW_028168158.1, on the reverse strand, counting down.
ATTACCATTTTGGACCATTTTTTCAATTTTTATACTCATTTTTCACCCAAATAGTCCAACTCTTCATCCAATTTTGACAAATTCAGCCCAACACTTCACATTCTCTTACCATTTCTGTGATTTTCTACCCCAAAAATGGGCTGTTCTCACCAAAAATTACCATTTTGGACCATTTTTTCAATTTTTATACTCATTTTTCACCCAAATAGTCCAACTCTGCTCCCAATTTTGACAAATTCAGCCCAACACTTCACATTCTCTTACCATTTCTGTGATTTTCTACCCCAAAAATGGTCTGTTCTCACCAAAAATTACCATTTTGGACCATTTTTTCAATTTTCATACTCATTTTTCACCCAAATAGTCCAACTCTGCTCCCAATTTTGACAAATTCAGCCCAACACTTCACATTCTCTTACCATTTCTGTGATTTTCTACCCCAAAAATGGTCTGTTCTCACCAAAAATTACCATTTTGGACCATTTTTTCAATTTTTATACTCATTTTTCACCCAAATAGTCCAACTCTGCTCCCAATTTTGACAAATTCAGCCCAACACTTCACATTCTCTTACCATTTCTGTGATTTTCTACCCCAAAAATGGGCTGTTCTCACCAAAAATTACCATTTTGGACCATTTTTTCAATTTTTATACTCATTTTTCACCCAAATAGTCCAACTCTGCTCCCAATTTTGACAAATTCAGCCCAACACTTCACATTCTCTTACCATTTCTGTGATTTTCTACCCCAAAAATGGTCTGTTCTCACCAAAAATTACCATTTTGGACCATTTTTTCAAGTTTTATACTCATTTTTCACCCAAATAGTCCAACTCTGCTCCCAATTTTGACAAATTCAGCCCAACACTTCACATTCTCTTACCATTTCTGTGATTTTCTACCCCAAAAATGGGCTGTTCTCACCAAAAATTACCATTTTGGACCATTTTTTCAATTTTCATACTCATTTTTCACCCAAATATTCCAACTCTGCTCCCAATTTTGACAAATTCAGCCCAACACTTCACATTCTCTAGCCATTTCTGTGATTTTCTACACCAAAAATGGGCTGTTCTCACCAAAAATTACCATTTTGGACCATTTTTTCAATTTTTATACTCATTTTTCACCCAAATAGTCCAACTCTGCTCCCAATTTTGACAAATTCAGCCCAACACTTCACATTCTCTTACCATTTCTGTGATTTTCTACCCCAAAAATGGTCTGTTCTCACCAAAAATTACCATTTTGGACCATTTTTTCAATTTTCATACTCATTTTTCACCCAAATAGTCCAACTCTGCTCCCAATTTTCACAAATTCAGCCCAACACTTCACATTCTCTTACCATTTCTGTGATTTTCTACCCCAAAAATGGGCTGTTCTCACCAAAAATTACCATTTTGGACCATCTTTTCAATTTTTATACTCCTTTTTCACCCAAATATTCCAACTCTTCACCCAATTTTGACAAATTCAGCCCAACACTTCACATTCTCTTACCATTTCTGTGATTTTCTACCCCAAAAATGGTCTGTTCTCACCAAAAATTACCATTTTGGACCATTTTTTCAATTTTTATACTCATTTTTCACCCAAATAGTCCAACTCTGCTCCCAATTTTGACAAATTCAGCCCAACACTTCACATGCTCTTACCATTTCTGTGATTTTCTACCCCAAAAATGGTCTGTTCTCACCAAAAATTACCATTTTGGACCATTTTTTCAAGTTTTATACTCATTTTTCACCCAAATATTCAAACTCTGCTCCCAATTTTGACAAATTCAGCCCAACACTTCACATGCTCTTACCATTTCTGTGATTTTCTACCCCAAAAATGGTCTGTTCTCACCAAAAATTACCATTTTGGACCATTTTTTCAATTTTCATACTCATTTTTCACCCAAATATTCCAACTCTGCTCCCAATTTTCACAAATTCAGCCCAACACTTCACATTCTCTAGCCATTTCTGTGATTTTCTACACCAAAAATGGTCTGTTCTCACCAAAAATTACCATTTTGGACCATTTTTTCAATTTTTATACTCATTTTTCACCCAAATAGTCCAACTCTGCTCCCAATTTTGACAAATTCAGCCCAACACTTCACATGCTCTTACCATTTCTGTGATTTTCTACCCCAAAAATGGTCTGTTCTCACCAAAAATTACCATTTTGGACCATTTTTTCAATTTTCATACTCATTTTTCACCCAAATATTCCAACTCTGCTCCCAATTTTGACAAATTCAGCCCAACACTTCACATTCTCTAGCCATTTCTGTGATTTTCTACACCAAAAATGGGCTGTTCTCACCAAAAATTACCATTTTGGACCATTTTTTCAATTTTTATACTCATTTTTCACCCAAATAGTCCAACTCTGCTCCCAATTTTGACAAATTCAGCCCAACACTTCACATTCTCTTACCATTTCTGTGATTTTCTACCCCAAAAATGGGCTGTTCTCACCAAAAATTACCATTTTGGACCATTTTTTCAATTTTCATACTCATTTTTCACCCAAATAGTCCAACTCTGCTCCCAATTTTGACAAATTCAGCCCAACACTTCACATGCTCTTACCATTTCTGTGATTTTCTACACCAAAAATGGGCTGTTCTCACCAAAAATTACCATTTTGGACCATTTTTTCAATTTTTATACTCATTTTTCACCCAAATAGTCCAACTCTGCTCCCAATTTTGACAAATTCAGCCCAACACTTCACATTCTCTTACCATTTCTGTGATTTTCTACCCCAAAAATGGTCTGTTCTCACCAAAAATTACCATTTTGGACCATTTTTTCAATTTTCATACTCATTTTTCACCCAAATAGTCCAACTCTGCTCCCAATTTTGACAAATTCAGCCCAACACTTCACATTCTCTTACCATTTCTGTGATTTTCTACCCCAAAAATGGGCTGTTCTCACCAAAAATTACCATTTTGGACCATCTTTTCAATTTTTATACTCCTTTTTCACCCAAATATTCCAACTCTTCACCCAATTTTGACAAATTCAGCCCAACACTTCACATTCTCTTACCATTTCTGTGATTTTCTACCCCAAAAATGGTCTGTTCTCACCAAAAATTACCATTTTGGACCATTTTTTCAATTTTTATACTCATTTTTCACCCAAATAGTCCAACTCTGCTCCCAATTTTGACAAATTCAGCCCAACACTTCACATGCTCTTACCATTTCTGTGATTTTCTACCCCAAAAATGGTCTGTTCTCACCAAAAATTACCATTTTGGACCATTTTTTCAATTTTTATACTCATTTTTCACCCAAATATTCCAACTCTGCTCCCAATTTTGACAAATTCAGCCCAACACTTCACATTCTCTTACCATTTCTGTGATTTTCTACCCCAAAAATGGGCTGTTCTCACCAAAAATTACCATTTTGGACCATTTTTTCAATTTTCATACTCATTTTTCACCCAAATATTCCAACTCTGCTCCCAATTTTGACAAATTCAGCCCAACACTTCACATTCTCTTACCATTTCTGTGATTTTCTACCCCAAAAATGGGCTGTTCTCACCAAAAATTACCATTTTGGACCATTTTTTCAATTTTTATACTCATTTTTCACCCAAATAGTCCAACTCTGCTCCCAATTTTGACAAATTCAGCCCAACACTTCACATGCTCTTACCATTTCTGTGATTTTCTACCCCAAAAATGGGCTGTTCTCACCAAAAATTACCATTTTGGACCATTTTTTCAATTTTTATACTCATTTTTCACCCAAATATTCCAACTCTGCTCCCAATTTTGACAAATTCAGCCCAACACTTCACATGCTCTTACCATTTCTGTGATTTTCTACCCCAAAAATGGTCTGTTCTCACCAAAAATTACCAATTTGGACCATTTTTTCAATTTTTATACTCATTTTTCACCCAAATATTCCAACTCTGCTCCCAATTTTGACAAATTCAGCCCAACACTTCACATGCTCTTACCATTTCTGTGATTTTCTACCCCAAAAATGGTCTGTTCTCACCAAAAATTACCATTTTGGACCATTTTTTCAATTTTTATACTCCTTTTTCACCCAAATATTCCAACTCTGCTCCCAATTTTGACAAATTCAGCCCAACACTTCACATTCTCTTACCATTTCTGTGATTTTCTACCCCAAAAATGGTCTGTTCTCACCAAAAATTACCATTTTGGACCATTTTTTCAATTTTTATACTCATTTTTCACCCAAATAGTCCAACTCTGCTCCCAATTTTGACAAATTCAGCCCAACACTTCACATTCTCTTACCATTTCTGTGATTTTCTACCCCAAAAATGGTCTGTTCTCACCAAAAATTACCATTTTGGACCATTTTTTCAATTTTTATACTCATTTTTCACCCAAATAGTCCAACTCTGCTCCCAATTTTGACAAATTCAGCCCAACGCTTCACATTCTCTTACCATTTCTGTGATTTTCTACCCCAAAAATGGTCTGTTCTCACCAAAAATTACCATTTTGGACCATTTTTTCAATTTTCATACTCATTTTTCACCCAAATAGTCCAACTCTGCTCCCAATTTTGACAAATTCAGCCCAACACTTCACATTCTCTTACCATTTCTGTGATTTTCTACCCCAAAAATGGGCTGTTCTCACCAAAAATTACCATTTTGGACCATTTTTTCAATTTTTATACTCATTTTTCACCCAAATAGTCCAACTCTGCTCCCAATTTTGACAAATTCAGCCCAACACTTCACATTCTCTTACCATTTCTGTGATTTTCTACCCCAAAAATGGTCTGTTCTCACCAAAAATTACCATTTTGGACCATTTTTTCAATTTTTATACTCATTTTTCACCCAAATAGTCCAACTCTGCTCCCAATTTTGACAAATTCAGCCCAACACTTCACATGCTCTTACCATTTCTGTGATTTTCTACCCCAAAAATGGGCTGTTCTCACCAAAAATTACCATTTTGGACCATTTTTTCAATTTTTATACTCATTTTTCACCCAAATATTCCAACTCTGCTCCCAATTTTGACAAATTCAGCCCAACACTTCACATTCTCTTACCATTTCTGTGATTTTCTACCCCAAAAATGGGCTGTTCTCACCAAAAATTACCATTTTGGACCATTTTTTCAATTTTTATACTCATTTTTCACCCAAATAGTCCAACTCTGCTCCCAATTTTGACAAATTCAGCCCAACACTTCACATTCTCTTACCATTTCTGTGATTTTCTACCCCAAAAATGGTCTGTTCTCACCAAAAATTACCATTTTGGACCATTTTTTCAATTTTTATACTCATTTTTCACCCAAATAGTCCAACTCTGCTCCCAATTTTGACAAATTCAGCCCAACACTTCACATTCTCTTACCATTTCTGTGATTTTCTACCCCAAAAATGGTCTGTTCTCACCAAAAATTACCATTTTGGACCATTTTTTCAAATTTCATACTCATTTTTCACCCAAATAGTCCAACTCTGCTCCCAATTTTGACAAATTCAGCCCAACACTTCACATTCTCTTACCATTTCTGTGATTTTCTACCCCAAAAATGGGCTGTTCTCACCAAAAATTACCATTTTGGACCATTTTTTCAATTTTTATACTCATTTTTCACCCAAATAGTCCAACTCTGCTCCCAATTTTGACAAATTCAGCCCAACACTTCACATTCTCTTACCATTTCTGTGATTTTCTACCCCAAAAATGGGCTGTTCTCACCAAAAATTACCATTTTGGACCATTTTTTCAATTTTTATACTCATTTTTCACCCAAATAGTCCAACTCTGCTCCCAATTTTGACAAATTCAGCCCAACACTTCACATTCTCTTACCATTTCTGTGATTTTCTACCCCAAAAATGGGCTGTTCTCACCAAAAATTACCATTTTGGACCATTTTTTCAATTTTTATACTCATTTTTCACCCAAATAGTCCAACTCTTCACCCAATTTTGACAAATTCAGCCCAACACTTCACATTCTCTTACCATTTCTATGATTTTCTACCCCAAAAATGGTCTGTTCTCACCAAAAATTACCATTTTGGACCATTTTTTCAATTTTTATACTCATTTTTCACCCAAATAGTCCAACTCTGCTCCCAATTTTGACAAATTCAGCCCAACACTTCACATTCTCTTACCATTTCTGTGATTTTCTACCCCAAAAATGGGCTGTTCTCACCAAAAATTACCATTTTGGACCATTTTTTCAATTTTTATACTCATTTTTCACCCAAATTTTCCAACTCTTCACCCAATTTTGACAAATTCAGCTCAACACTTCACATTCTCTTACCATTTCTGTGATTTTCTACACCAAAAATGGGCTGTTCTCACCAAAAATTACCATTTTGGACCATTTTTTCAATTTTTATACTCATTTTTCACCCAAATAGTCCAACTCTGCTCCCAATTTTGACAAATTCAGCCCAACACTTCACATTCTCTTACCATTTCTATGATTTTCTACCCCAAAAATGGGCTGTTCTCACCAAAAATTACCATTTTGGACCATTTTTTCAATTTTTATACTCATTTTTCACCCAAATATTCCAACTCTGCTCCCAATTTTGACAAATTCAGCCCAACACTTCACATTCTCTTACCATTTCTGTGATTTTCTACCCCAAAAATGGGCTGTTCTCACCAAAAATTACCATTTTGGACCATTTTTTCAATTTTCATACTCATTTTTCACCCAAATATTCCAACTCTGCTCCCAATTTTGACAAATTCAGCCCAACACTTCACATTCTCTTACCATTTCTGTGATTTTCTACCCCAAAAATGGTCTGTTCTCACCAAAAATTACCATTTTGGACCATTTTTTCAATTTTTATACTCATTTTTCACCCAAATAGTCCAACTCTGCTCCCAATTTTGACAAATTCAGCCCAACACTTCACATTCTCTTACCATTTCTGTGATTTTCTACCCCAAAAATGGTCTGTTCTCACCAAAAATTACCATTTTGGACCATTTTTTCAATTTTTATACTCATTTTTCACCCAAATAGTCCAACTCTTCACCCAATTTTGACAAATTCAGCCCAACACTTCACATGCTCTTACCATTTCTGTGATTTTCTACCCCAAAAATGGTCTGTTCTCACCAAAAATTACCATTTTGGACCATTTTTTCAATTTTTATACTCATTTTTCACCCAAATAGTCCAACTCTTCACCCAATTTTGACAAATTCAGCCCAACACTTCACATTCTCTTACCATTTCTGTGATTTTCTACCCCAAAAATGGTCTGTTCTCACCAAAAATTACCATTTTGGACCATTTTTTCAATTTTTATACTCATTTTTCACCCAAATAGTCCAACTCTGCTCCCAATTTTGACAAATTCAGCCCAACACTTCACATTCTCTTACCATTTCTGTGATTTTCTACCCCAAAAATGGGCTGTTCTCACCAAAAATTACCATTTTGGACCATTTTTTCAATTTTTATACTCATTTTTCACCCAAATTTTCCAACTCTGCTCCCAATTTTGACAAATTCAGCCCAACACTTCACATTCTCTTACCATTTCTGTGATTTTCTACCCCAAAAATGGTCTGTTCTCACCAAAAATTACCATTTTGGACCATTTTTTCAATTTTTATACTCATTTTTCACCCAAATAGTCCAACTCTGCTCCCAATTTTGACAAATTCAGCCCAACACTTCACATTCTCTTACAATTTCTATGATTTTCTACCCCAAAAATGGGCTGTTCTCACCAAAAATTACCATTTTGGACCATTTTTTCAATTTTTATACTCATTTTTCACCCAAATATTCCAACTCTGCTCCCAATTTTGACAAATTCAGCCCAACACTTCACATTCTCTTACCATTTCTGTGATTTTCTACCCCAAAAATGGTCTGTTCTCACCAAAAATTACCATTTTGGACCATTTTTTCAATTTTTATACTCATTTTTCACCCAAATAGTCCAACTCTGCTCCCAATTTTGACAAATTCAGCCCAACACTTCACATGCTCTTACCATTTCTGTGATTTTCTACCCCAAAAATGGGCTGTTCTCACCAAAAATTACCATTTTGGACCATTTTTTCAATTTTTATACTCATTTTTCACCCAAATAGTCCAACTCTGCTCCCAATTTTGACAAATTCAGCCCAACACTTCACATTCTCTTACCATTTCTGTGATTTTCTACCCCAAAAATGGGCTGTTCTCACCAAAAATTACCATTTTGGACCATTTTTTCAATTTTTATACTCATTTTTCACCCAAATAGTCCAACTCTGCTCCCAATTTTGACAAATTCAGCCCAACACTTCACATTCTCTTACCATTTCTGTGATTTTCTACCCCAAAAATGGGCTGTTCTCACCAAAAATTACCATTTTGGACCATTTTTTCAATTTTTATACTCATTTTTCACCCAAATAGTCCAACTCTGCTCCCAATTTTGACAAATTCAGCCCAACACTTCACATTCTCTTACCATTTCTGTGATTTTCTACCCCAAAAATGGGCTGTTCTCACCAAAAATTACCATTTTGGACCATTTTTTCAATTTTCATACTCATTTTTCACCCAAATAGTCCAACTCTGCTCCCAATTTTGACAAATTCAGCCCAACACTTCACATTCTCTTACCATTTCTGTGATTTTCTACCCCAAAAATGGGCTGTTCTCACCAAAAATTACCATTTTGGACCATTTTTTCAATTTTTATACTCATTTTTCACCCAAATAGTCCAACTCTGCTCCCAATTTTGACAAATTCAGCCCAACACTTCACATGCTCTTACCATTTCTGTGATTTTCTACCCCAAAAATGGTCTGTTCTCACCAAAAATTACCATTTTGGACCATTTTTTCAATTTTTATACTCATTTTTCACCCAAATATTCCAACTCTGCTCCCAATTTTCACAAATTCAGCCCAACACTTCACATTCTCTTACCATTTCTGTGATTTTCTACCCCAAAAATGGGCTGTTCTCACCAAAAATTACCATTTTGGACCATTTTTTCAATTTTCATACTCATTTTTCACCCAAATAGTCCAACTCTGCTCCCAATTTTGACAAATTCAGCCCAACACTTCACATTCTCTTACCATTTCTGTGATTTTCTACCCCAAAAATGGTCTGTTCTCACCAAAAATTACCATTTTGGACCATGTTTTCAATTTTTATACTCATTTTTCACCCAAATTTTCCAACTCTTCACCCAATTTTGACAAATTCAGCCGAACACTTCACATTCTCTTACCATTTCTGTGATTTTCTACCCCAAAAATGGTCTGTTCTCACCAAAAATTACCATTTTGGACCATTTTTTCAATTTTTATACTCATTTTTCACCCAAATAGTCCAACTCTGCTCCCAATTTTGACAAATTCAGCCCAACACTTCACATGCTCTTACCATTTCTGTGATTTTCTACCCCAAAAATGGTCTGTTCTCACCAAAAATTACCATTTTGGACCATTTTTTCAATTTTTATACTCATTTTTCACCCAAATAGTCCAACTCTGCTCCCAATTTTGACAAATTCAGCCCAACACTTCACATTCTCTTACCATTTCTGTGATTTTCTACCCCAAAAATGGTCTGTTCTCACCAAAAATTACCATTTTGGACCATTTTTTCAATTTTTATACTCATTTTTCACCCAAATAGTCCAACTCTGCTCCCAATTTTGACAAATTCAGCCCAACACTTCACATTCTCTTACCATTTCTGTGATTTTCTACCCCAAAAATGGGCTGTTCTCACCAAAAATTACCATTTTGGACCATTTTTTCAATTTTCATACTCATTTTTCACCCAAATAGTCCAACTCTGCTCCCAATTTTGACAAATTCAGCCCAACACTTCACATTCTCTTACCATTTCTGTGATTTTCTACCCCAAAAATGGTCTGTTCTCACCAAAAATTACCATTTTGGACCATTTTTTCAAGTTTTATACTCATTTTTCACTCAAATTTTCCAACTCTGCTCCCAATTTTGACAAATTCAGCCCAACACTTCACATTCTCTTACCATTTCTGTGATTTTCTACCCCAAAAATGGTCTGTTCTCACCAAAAATTACCATTTTGGACCATTTTTTCAATTTTCATACTCATTTTTCACCCAAATAGTCCAACTCTGCTCCCAATTTTGACAAATTCAGCCCAACACTTCACATGCTCTTACCATTTCTGTGATTTTCTACCCCAAAAATGGGCTGTTCTCACCAAAAATTACCATTTTGGACCATTTTTTCAATTTTTATACTCATTTTTCACCCAAATAGTCCAACTCTGCTCCCAATTTTGACAAATTCAGCCCAACACTTCACATTCTCTTACCATTTCTGTGATTTTCTACCCCAAAAATGGGCTGTTCTCACCAAAAATTACCATTTTGGACCATTTTTTCAATTTTTATACTCATTTTTCACCCAAATAGTCCAACTCTGCTCCCAATTTTGACAAATTCAGCCCAACACTTCACATTCTCTTACCATTTCTGTGATTTTCTACCCCAAAAATGGGCTGTTCTCACCAAAAATTACCATTTTGGACCATTTTTTCAATTTTTATACTCATTTTTCACCCAAATAGTCCAACTCTGCTCCCAATTTTGACAAATTCAGCCCAACACTTCACATTCTCTTACCATTTCTGTGATTTTCTACCCCAAAAATGGGCTGTTCTCACCAAAAATTACCATTTTGGACCATTTTTTCAATTTTCATACTCATTTTTCACCCAAATAGTCCAACTCTGCTCCCAATTTTGACAAATTCAGCCCAACACTTCACATTCTCTTACCATTTCTGTGATTTTCTACCCCAAAAATGGGCTGTTCTCACCAAAAATTACCATTTTGGACCATTTTTTCAATTTTTATACTCATTTTTCACCCAAATAGTCCAACTCTGCTCCCAATTTTGACAAATTCAGCCCAACACTTCACATGCTCTTACCATTTCTGTGATTTTCTACCCCAAAAATGGTCTGTTCTCACCAAAAATTACCATTTTGGACCATTTTTTCAATTTTTATACTCATTTTTCACCCAAATATTCCAACTCTGCTCCCAATTTTCACAAATTCAGCCCAACACTTCACATTCTCTTACCATTTCTGTGATTTTCTACCCCAAAAATGGGCTGTTCTCACCAAAAATTACCATTTTGGACCATTTTTTCAATTTTCATACTCATTTTTCACCCAAATAGTCCAACTCTGCTCCCAATTTTGACAAATTCAGCCCAACACTTCACATTCTCTTACCATTTCTGTGATTTTCTACCCCAAAAATGGGCTGTTCTCACCAAAAATTACCATTTTGGACCATTTTTTCAATTTTTATACTCATTTTTCACCCAAATAGTCCAACTCTGCTCCCAATTTTGACAAATTCAGCCCAACACTTCACATTCTCTTACCATTTCTGTGATTTTCTACCCCAAAAATGGTCTGTTCTCACCAAAAATTACCATTTTGGACCATGTTTTCAATTTTTATACTCATTTTTCACCCAAATTTTCCAACTCTTCACCCAATTTTGACAAATTCAGCCGAACACTTCACATTCTCTTACCATTTCTGTGATTTTCTACCCCAAAAATGGTCTGTTCTCACCAAAAATTACCATTTTGGACCATTTTTTCAATTTTTATACTCATTTTTCACCCAAATAGTCCAACTCTGCTCCCAATTTTGACAAATTCAGCCCAACACTTCACATGCTCTTACCATTTCTGTGATTTTCTACCCCAAAAATGGTCTGTTCTCACCAAAAATTACCATTTTGGACCATTTTTTCAATTTTTATACTCATTTTTCACCCAAATAGTCCAACTCTGCTCCCAATTTTGACAAATTCAGCCCAACACTTCACATTCTCTTACCATTTCTGTGATTTTCTACCCCAAAAATGGTCTGTTCTCACCAAAAATTACCATTTTGGACCATTTTTTCAATTTTTATACTCATTTTTCACCCAAATAGTCCAACTCTGCTCCCAATTTTCACAAATTCAGCCCAACACTTCACATTCTCTTACCATTTCTGTGATTTTCTACCCCAAAAATGGGCTGTTCTCACCAAAAATTACCATTTTGGACCATTTTTTCAATTTTCATACTCATTTTTCACCCAAATAGTCCAACTCTGCTCCCAATTTTGACAAATTCAGCCCAACACTTCACATTCTCTTACCATTTCTGTGATTTTCTACCCCAAAAATGGTCTGTTCTCACCAAAAATTACCATTTTGGACCATTTTTTAAGTTTTATACTCATTTTTCACTCAAATTTTCCAACTCTGCTCCCAATTTTGACAAATTCAGCCCAACACTTCACATTCTCTTACCATTTCTGTGATTTTCTACCCCAAAAATGGTCTGTTCTCACCAAAAATTACCATTTTGGACCATTTTTTCAATTTTCATACTCATTTTTCACCCAAATAGTCCAACTCTGCTCCCAATTTTGACAAATTCAGCCCAACACTTCACATTCTCTTACCATTTCTGTGATTTTCTACCCCAAAAATGGGCTGTTCTCACCAAAAATTACCATTTTGGACCATTTTTTCAATTTTCATACTCATTTTTCACCCAAATAGTCCAACTCTTCACCCAATTTTGACAAATTCAGCCCAACACTTCACATTCTCTTACCATTTCTGTGATTTTCTACCCCAAAAATGGGCTGTTCTCACCAAAAATTACCATTTTGGACCATTTTTTCAATTTTTATACTCATTTTTCACCCAAATAGTCCAACTCTGCTCCCAATTTTGACAAATTCAGCCCAACACTTCACATTCTCTTACCATTTCTGTGATTTTCTACCCCAAAAATGGGCTGTTCTCACCAAAAATTACCATTTTGGACCATTTTTTCAATTTTTATACTCATTTTTCACCCAAATAGTCCAACTCTGCTCCCAATTTTGACAAATTCAGCCCAACACTTCACATTCTCTTACCATTTCTGTGATTTTCTACCCCAAAAATGGGCTGTTCTCACCAAAAATTACCATTTTGGACCATTTTTTCAATTTTTATACTCATTTTTCACCCAAATAGTCCAACTCTTCACCCAATTTTGACAAATTCAGCCCAACACTTCACATTCTCTTACCATTTCTGTGATTTTCTACCCCAAAAATGGTCTGTTCTCACCAAAAATTACCATTTTGGACCATTTTTTCAATTTTTATACTCATTTTTCACCCAAATAGTCCAACTCTGCTCCCAATTTTGACAAATTCAGCCCAACACTTCACATTCTCTTACCATTTCTGTGATTTTCTACCCCAAAAATGGGCTGTTCTCACCAAAAATTACCATTTTGGACCATTTTTTCAATTTTTATACTCATTTTTCACCCAAATTTTCCAACTCTTCACCCAATTTTGACAAATTCAGCTCAACACTTCACATTCTCTTACCATTTCTGTGATTTTCTACCCCAAAAATGGTCTGTTCTCACCAAAAATTACCATTTTGGACCATTTTTTCAATTTTTATACTCATTTTTCACCCAAATAGTCCAACTCTGCTCCCAATTTTGACAAATTCAGCCCAACACTTCACATTCTCTTACCATTTCTGTGATTTTCTACCCAAAAAATGGTCTGTTCTCACCAAAAATTACCATTTTGGACCATTTTTTCAATTTTTATACTCATTTTTCACCCAAATAGTCCAACTCTGCTCCCAATTTTGACAAATTCAGCCCAACACTTCACATTCTCTTACCATTTCTGTGATTTTCTACCCCAAAAATGGTCTGTTCTCACCAAAAATTACCATTTTGGACCATTTTTTCAATTTTCATACTCATTTTTCACCCAAATAGTCCAACTCTGCTCCCAATTTTGACAAATTCAGCCCAACACTTCACATTCTCTTACCATTTCTGTGATTTTCTACCCCAAAAATGGTCTGTTCTCACCAAAAATTACCATTTTGGACCATTTTTTCAATTTTTATACTCATTTTTCACCCAAATATTCCAACTCTGCTCCCAATTTTGACAAATTCAGCCCAACACTTCACATTCTCTTACCATTTCTGTGATTTTCTACCCCAAAAATGGTCTGTTCTCACCAAAAATTACCATTTTGGACCATTTTTTCAATTTTTATACTCATTTTTCACCCAAATATTCCAACTCTGCTCCCAATTTTGACAAATTCAGCCCAACACTTCACATTCTCTTACCATTTCTGTGATTTTCTACCCCAAAAATGGTCTGTTCTCACCAAAAATTAACAATTTTGACTATATTTTCAATTTTTATACTCATTTTTCACCCAAATAGTCCAACTCTTCACCCAATTTTGACAAATTCAGCCCAACACTTCGCATTCTCTTACCATTTCTGTGATTTTCTACCCCAAAAATGGTCTGTTCTCACCAAAAATTACTATTTTGGACCATTTTTTCAATTTTTATACTCATTTTTCACCCAAATATTCCAACTCTGCTCCCAATTTTGACAAATTCAGCCCAACACTTCACATTCTCTTACCATTTCTGTGATTTTCTACCCCAAAAATGGTCTGTTCTCACCAAAAATTACCATTTTGGACCATTTTTTCAATTTTTATACTCATTTTTCACCCAAATAGTCCAACTCTTCACCCAATTTTGACAAATTCAGCCCAACACTTCACATTCTCTTACCATTTCTGTGATTTTCTACCCCAAAAATGGGCTGTTCTCACCAAAAATTACCATTTTGGACCATTTTTTCAAGTTTTATACTCATTTTTCACCCAAATAGTCTAACTCTTCACCCAATTTTGACAAATTCAGCCCAACACTTCACATTCTCTTACCATTTCTGTGATTTTCTACCCCAAAAATGGGCTGTTCTCACCAAAAATTACCATTTTGGACCATTTTTTCAATTTTTATACTCATTTTTCACCCAAATAGTCCAACTCTGCTCCCAATTTTCACAAATTCAGCCCAACACTTCACATTCTCTTACCATTTCTGTGATTTTCTACCCCAAAAATGGGCTGTTCTCACCAAAAATTACCATATTTGGACCATTTTTTCAATTTTTATACTCATTTTTCACCCAAATATTCCAACTCTGCTCCCAATTTTGACAAATTCAGCCCAACACTTCACATTCTCTTACCATTTCTGTGATTTTCTACCCCAAAAATGGTCTGTTCTCACCAAAAATTACCATTTTGGACCATTTTTTCAATTTTCATACTCATTTTTCACCCAAATATTCCAACTCTGCTCCCAATTTTGACAAATTCAGCCCAACACTTCACATTCTCTTACCATTTCTGTGATTTTCTACCCCAAAAATGGTCTGTTCTCACCAAAAATTACCATTTTGGACCATTTTTTCAATTTTTATACTCATTTTTCACCCAAATATTCCAACTCTGCTCCCAATTTTGACAAATTCAGCCCAACACTTCACATTCTCTTACCATTTCTGTGATTTTCTACCCCAAAAATGGTCTGTTCTCACCAAAAATTACCATTTTGGACCATTTTTTCAATTTTTATACTCATTTTTCACCCAAATAGTCCAACTCTGCTCCCAATTTTGACAAATTCAGCCCAACACTTCACATTCTCTTACCATTTCTGTGATTTTCTACCCCAAAAATGGGCTGTTCTCACCAAAAATTACCATTTTGGACCATTTTTTCAATTTTCATACTCATTTTTCACCCAAATAGTCCAACTCTGCTCCCAATTTTGACAAATTCAGCCCAACACTTCACATTCTCTTACCATTTCTGTGATTTTCTACCCCAAAAATGGGCTGTTCTCACCAAAAATTACCATTTTGGACCATTTTTTCAATTTTTATACTCATTTTTCACCCAAATAGTCCAACTCTGCTCCCAATTTTCACAAATTCAGCCCAACACTTCACATTCTCTTACCATTTCTGTGATTTTCTACCCCAAAAATGGGCTGTTCTCACCAAAAATTACCATTTTGGACCATTTTTTCAATTTTTATACTCATTTTTCACCCAAATAGTCCAACTCTGCTCCCAATTTTGACAAATTCAGCCCAACACTTCACATTCTCTTACCATTTCTGTGATTTTCTACCCCAAAAATGGTCTGTTCTCACCAAAAATTACCATTTTGGACCATTTTTTCAATTTTTATACTCATTTTTCACCCAAATATTCCAACTCTGCTCCCAATTTTGACAAATTCAGCCCAACACTTCACATTCTCTTACCATTTCTGTGATTTTCTACCCCAAAAATGGTCTGTTCTCACCAAAAATTAACAATTTTGACTATATTTTCAATTTTTATACTCATTTTTCACCCAAATAGTCCAACTCTTCACCCAATTTTGACAAATTCAGCCCAACACTTCGCATTCTCTTACCATTTCTGTGATTTTCTACCCCAAAAATGGTCTGTTCTCACCAAAAATTACTATTTTGGACCATTTTTTCAATTTTTATACTCATTTTTCACCCAAATATTCCAACTCTGCTCCCAATTTTCACAAATTCAGCCCAACACTTCACATTCTCTTACCATTTCTGTGATTTTCTACCCCAAAAATGGTCTGTTCTCACCAAAAATTACCATTTTGGACCATTTTTTCAATTTTTATACTCATTTTTCACCCAAATAGTCCAACTCTTCACCCAATTTTGACAAATTCAGCCCAACACTTCACATTCTCTTACCATTTCTGTGATTTTCTACCCCAAAAATGGGCTGTTCTCACCAAAAATTACCATTTTGGACCATTTTTTCAAGTTTTATACTCATTTTTCACCCAAATAGTCCAACTCTTCACCCAATTTTGACAAATTCAGCCCAACACTTCACATTCTCTTACCATTTCTGTGATTTTCTACCCCAAAAATGGGCTGTTCTCACCAAAAATTACCATTTTGGACCATTTTTTCAATTTTTATACTCATTTTTCACCCAAATAGTCCAACTCTGCTCCCAATTTTGACAAATTCAGCCCAACACTTCACATTCTCTTACCATTTCTGTGATTTTCTACCCCAAAAATGGTCTGTTCTCACCAAAAATTACCATATTTGGACCATTTTTTCAATTTTTATACTCATTTTTCACCCAAATAGTCCAACTCTTCACCCAATTTTGACAAATTCAGCCCAACACTTCGCATTCTCTTACCATTTCTGTGATTTTCTACCCCAAAAATGGTCTGTTCTCACCAAAAATTACTATTTTGGACCATTTTTTCAATTTTTATACTCATTTTTCACCCAAATAGTCCAACTCTGCTCCCAATTTTCACAAATTCAGCCCAACACTTCACATTCTCTTACCATTTCTGTGATTTTCTACCCCAAAAATGGTCTGTTCTCACCAAAAATTACTATTTTGGACCATTTTTTCAATTTTCATACTCATTTTTCACCCAAATAGTCCAACTCTGCTCCCAATTTTGACAAATTCAGCCCAACACTTCACATTCTCTTACCATTTCTGTGATTTTCTACCCCAAAAATGGGCTGTTCTCACCAAAAATTACCATTTTGGACCATTTTTTCAATTTTTATACTCATTTTTCACCCAAATATTCCAACTCTGCTCCCAATTTTGACAAATTCAGCCCAACACTTCACATTCTCTTACCATTTCTGTGATTTTCTACCCCAAAAATGGTCTGTTCTCACCAAAAATTACCATTTTGGACCATTTTTTCAATTTTCATACTCATTTTTCACCCAAATAGTCCAACTCTGCTCCCAATTTTGACAAATTCAGCCCAACACTTCACATTCTCTTACCATTTCTGTGATTTTCTACCCCAAAAATGGTCTGTTCTCACCAAAAATTACCATTTTGGACCATTTTTTCAATTTTTATACTCATTTTTCACCCAAATAGTCCAACTCTGCTCCCAATTTTGACAAATTCAGCCCAACACTTCACATTCTCTTACCATTTCTGTGATTTTCTACCCCAAAAATGGTCTGTTCTCACCAAAAATTACCATTTTGGACCATTTTTTCAAGTTTTATACTCATTTTTCACCCAAATAGTCCAACTCTTCACCCAATTTTGACAAATTCAGCCCAACACTTCGCATTCTCTTACCATTTCTGTGATTTTCTACCCAAAAAATGGTCTGTTCTCACCAAAAATTACCATTTTGGACCATTTTTTCAATTTTTATACTCATTTTTCACCCAAATATTCCAACTCTGCTCCCAATTTTGACAAATTCAGCCCAACACTTCACATTCTCTTACCATTTCTGTGATTTTCTACCCCAAAAATGGTCTGTTCTCACCAAAAATTACCATTTTGGACCATTTTTTCAATTTTCATACTCATTTTTCACCCAAATATTCCAACTCTGCTCCCAATTTTGACAAATTCAGCCCAACACTTCACATTCTCTTACCATTTCTGTGATTTTCTACCCCAAAAATGGGCTGTTCTCACCAAAAATTACCATTTTGGACCATTTTTTCAATTTTTATACTCATTTTTCACCCAAATAGTCCAACTCTGCTCCCAATTTTGACAAATTCAGCCCAACACTTCACATTCTCTTACCATTTCTGTGATTTTCTACCCCAAAAATGGGCTGTTCTCACCAAAAATTACCATTTTGGACCATTTTTTCAATTTTTATACTCATTTTTCACCCAAATAGTCCAACTCTTCATCCAATTTTGACAAATTCAGCCCAACACTTCACATTCTCTTACCATTTCTGTGATTTTCTACCCCAAAAATGGGCTGTTCTCACCAAAAATTACCATTTTGGACCATTTTTTCAATTTTCATACTCATTTTTAACCCAAATATTCCAACTCTGCTCCCAATTTTGACAAATTCAGCCCAACACTTCACATTCTCTTACCATTTCTGTGATTTTCTACCCCAAAAATGGGCTGTTCTCACCAAAAATTACCATTTTGGACCATTTTTTCAATTTTTATACTCATTTTTCACCCAAATAGTCCAACTCTTCACCCAATTTTGACAAATTCAGCCCAACACTTCACATTCTCTTACCATTTCTGTGATTTTCTACCCCAAAAATGGGCTGTTCTCACCAAAAATTACCATTTTGGACCATTTTTTCAATTTTTATACTCATTTTTCACCCAAATATTCCAACTCTGCTCCCAATTTTGACAAATTCAGCCCAACACTTCACATTCTCTTACCATTTCTGTGATTTTCTACCCCAAAAATGGGCTGTTCTCACCAAAAATTACCATTTTGGACCATTTTTTCAAGTTTTATACTCATTTTTCACCCAAATAGTCCAACTCTGCTCCCAATTTTGACAAATTCAGCCCAACACTTCACATTCTCTTACCATTTCTGTGATTTTCTACCCCAAAAATGGTCTGTTCTCACCAAAAATTACCAATTTTGACCATTTTTTCAATTTTTATACTCATTTTTCACCCAAATATTCCAACTCTTCACCCAATTTTGACAAATTCAGCCCAACACTTCACATTCTCTTACCATTTCTGTGATTTTCTACCCCAAAAATGGGCTGTTCTCACCAAAAATTACCATTTTGGACCATTTTTTCAATTTTCATACTCATTTTTCACCCAAATATTCCAAATCTGCTCCCAATTTTCACAAATTCAGCCCAACACTTCACATTCTCTTACCATTTCTGTGATTTTCTACCCCAAAAATGGTCTGTTCTCACCAAAAATTACCATTTTGGACCATTTTTTCAATTTTTATACTCATTTTTCACCCAAATAGTCCAACTCTGCTCCCAATTTTGACAAATTCAGCCCAACACTTCACATTCTCTTACCATTTCTGTGATTTTCTACCCCAAAAATGGTCTGTTCTCACCAAAAATTACCATTTTGGACCATTTTTTCAATTTTTATACTCATTTTTCACCCAAATAGTCCAACTCTGCTCCCAATTTTGACAAATTCAGCCCAACACTTCACATTCTCTTACCATTTCTGTGATTTTCTACCCCAAAAATGGGCTGTTCTCACCAAAAATTACCATTTTGGACCATTTTTTCAATTTTTATACTCCTTTTTCACCCAAATATTCCAACTCTTCACCCAATTTTGACAAATTCAGCCCAACACTTCACATTCTCTTACCATTTCTGTGATTTTCTACCCCAAAAATGGTCTGTTCTCACCAAAAATTACCATTTTGGACCATTTTTTCAATTTTCATACTCATTTTTCACCCAAATAGTCCAACTCTGCTCCCAATTTTGACAAATTCAGCCCAACACTTCACATTCTCTTACCATTTCTGTGATTTTCTACCCCAAAAATGGTCTGTTCTCACCAAAAATTACCATTTTGGACCATTTTTTCAATTTTTATACTCATTTTTCACCCAAATAGTCCAACTCTGCTCCCAATTTTGACAAATTCAGCCCAACACTTCACATTCTCTTACCATTTCTGTGATTTTCTACCCCAAAAATGGTCTGTTCTCACCAAAAATTACCATTTTGGACCATTTTTTCAATTTTTATACTCATTTTTCACCCAAATAGTCCAACTCTGCTCCCAATTTTGACAAATTCAGCCCAACACTTCACATTCTCTTACCATTTCTGTGATTTTCTACCCCAAAAATGGTCTGTTCTCACCAAAAATTACCATTTTGGACCATTTTTTCAATTTTTATACTCATTTTTCACCCAAATAGTCCAACTCTGCTCCCAATTTTGACAAATTCAGCCCAACACTTCACATTCTCTTACCATTTCTGTGATTTTCTACCCCAAAAATGGGCTGTTCTCACCAAAAATTACCATTTTGGACCATTTTTTCAATTTTTATACTCATTTTTCACCCAAATATTCCAACTCTGCTCCCAATTTTGACAAATTCAGCCCAACACTTCACATTCTCTTACCATTTCTGTGATTTTCTACCCCAAAAATGGGCTGTTCTCACCAAAAATTACCATTTTGGACCATTTTTTCAATTTTTATACTCATTTTTCACCCAAATAGTCCAACTCTGCTCCCAATTTTGACAAATTCAGCCCAACACTTCACATTCTCTTACCATTTCTGCTATTTTCTACACCAAAAATGGTCTGTTCTCACCAAAAATTACCATTTTGGACCATTTTTTCAAGTTTTATACTCATTTTTCACCCAAATAGTCCAACTCTTCACCCAATTTTGACAAATTCAGCCCAACACTTCGCATTCTCTTACCATTTCTGTGATTTTCTACCCAAAAAATGGTCTGTTCTCACCAAAAATTACCATTTTGGACCATTTTTTCAATTTTTATACTCATTTTTCACCCAAATATTCCAACTCTGCTCCCAATTTTGACAAATTCAGCCCAACACTTCACATTCTCTTACCATTTCTGTGATTTTCTACCCCAAAAATGGTCTGTTCTCACCAAAAATTACCATTTTGGACCATTTTTTCAATTTTCATACTCATTTTTCACCCAAATATTCCAACTCTGCTCCCAATTTTGACAAATTCAGCCCAACACTTCACATTCTCTTACCATTTCTGTGATTTTCTACCCCAAAAATGGTCTGTTCTCACCAAAAATTACCATTTTGGACCATTTTTTCAATTTTTATACTCATTTTTCACCCAAATAGTCCAACTCTGCTCCCAATTTTCACAAATTCAGCCCAACACTTCACATTCTCTTACCATTTCTGTGATTTTCTACCCCAAAAATGGGCTGTTCTCACCAAAAATTACCATTTTGGACCATTTTTTCAATTTTCATACTCATTTTTAACCCAAATATTCCAACTCTGCTCCCAATTTTGACAAATTCAGCCCAACACTTCACATTCTCTTACCATTTCTGTGATTTTCTACCCCAAAAATGGTCTGTTCTCACCAAAAATTACCATTTTGGACCATTTTTTCAATTTTTATACTCATTTTTCACCCAAATATTCCAACTCTTCACCCAATTTTGACAAATTCAGCCCAACACTTCACATTCTCTTACCATTTCTGTGATTTTCTACCCCAAAAATGGGCTGTTCTCACCAAAAATTACCATTTTGGACCATTTTTTCAATTTTCATACTCATTTTTCACCCAAATATTCCAAATCTGCTCCCAATTTTGACAAATTCAGCCCAACACTTCACATTCTCTTACCATTTCTGTGATTTTCTACCCCAAAAATGGTCTGTTCTCACCAAAAATTACCATTTTGGACCATTTTTTCAATTTTTATACTCATTTTTCACCCAAATAGTCCAACTCTGCTCCCAATTTTGACAAATTCAGCCCAACACTTCACATTCTCTTACCATTTCTGTGATTTTCTACCCCAAAAATGGGCTGTTCTCACCAAAAATTACCATTTTGGACCATTTTTTCAATTTTTATACTCATTTTTCACCCAAATAGTCCAACTCTGCTCCCAATTTTGACAAATTCAGCCCAACACTTCACATTCTCTTACCATTTCTGTGATTTTCTACCCCAAAAATGGGCTGTTCTCACCAAAAATTACCATTTTGGACCATTTTTTCAATTTTTATACTCCTTTTTCACCCAAATATTCCAACTCTTCACCCAATTTTGACAAATTCAGCCCAACACTTCACATTCTCTTACCATTTCTGTGATTTTCTACCCCAAAAATGGTCTGTTCTCACCAAAAATTACCATTTTGGACCATTTTTTCAATTTTTATACTCATTTTTCACCCAAATAGTCCAACTCTGCTCCCAATTTTGACAAATTCAGCCCAACACTTCACATTCTCTTACCATTTCTGTGATTTTCTACCCCAAAAATGGGCTGTTCTCACCAAAAATTACCATTTTGGACCATTTTTTCAATTTTTATACTCATTTTTCACCCAAATAGTCCAACTCTGCTCCCAATTTTGACAAATTCAGCCCAACACTTCACATTCTCTTACCATTTCTGTGATTTTCTACCCCAAAAATGGTCTGTTCTCACCAAAAATTACCATTTTGGACCATTTTTTCAATTTTTATACTCATTTTTCACCCAAATAGTCCAACTCTGCTCCCAATTTTGACAAATTCAGCCCAACACTTCACATTCTCTTACCATTTCTGTGATTTTCTACCCCAAAAATGGGCTGTTCTCACCAAAAATTACCATTTTGGACCATTTTTTCAATTTTTATACTCATTTTTCACCCAAATATTCCAACTCTGCTCCCAATTTTGACAAATTCAGCCCAACACTTCACATTCTCTTACCATTTCTGTGATTTTCTACCCCAAAAATGGTCTGTTCTCACCAAAAATTACCATTTTGGACCATTTTTTCAATTTTCATACTCATTTTTCACCCAAATAGTCCAACTCTGCTCCCAATTTTGACAAATTCAGCCCAACACTTCACATTCTCTTACCATTTCTGTGATTTTCTACCCCAAAAATGGTCTGTTCTCACCAAAAATTACCATTTTGGACCATTTTTTCAATTTTTATACTCATTTTTCACCCAAATAGTCCAACTCTGCTCCCAATTTTGACAAATTCAGCCCAACACTTCACATTCTCTTACCATTTCTGTGATTTTCTACCCCAAAAATGGGCTGTTCTCACCAAAAATTACCATTTTGGACCATTTTTTCAATTTTTATACTCATTTTTCACCCAAATAGTCCAACTCTGCTCCCAATTTTGACAAATTCAGCCCAACACTTCACATTCTCTTACCATTTCTGTGATTTTCTACCCCAAAAATGGGCTGTTCTCACCAAAAATTACCATTTTGGACCATTTTTTCAATTTTTATACTCCTTTTTCACCCAAATATTCCAACTCTTCACCCAATTTTGACAAATTCAGCCCAACACTTCACATTCTCTTACCATTTCTGTGATTTTCTACCCCAAAAATGGTCTGTTCTCACCAAAAATTACCATTTTGGACCATTTTTTCAATTTTTATACTCATTTTTCACCCAAATAGTCCAACTCTGCTCCCAATTTTGACAAATTCAGCCCAACACTTCACATTCTCTTACCATTTCTGTGATTTTCTACCCCAAAAATGGGCTGTTCTCACCAAAAATTACCATTTTGGACCATTTTTTCAATTTTTATACTCATTTTTCACCCAAATAGTCCAACTCTGCTCCCAATTTTGACAAATTCAGCCCAACACTTCACATTCTCTTACCATTTCTGTGATTTTCTACCCCAAAAATGGTCTGTTCTCACCAAAAATTACCATTTTGGACCATTTTTTCAATTTTTATACTCATTTTTCACCCAAATAGTCCAACTCTGCTCCCAATTTTGACAAATTCAGCCCAACACTTCACATTCTCTTACCATTTCTGTGATTTTCTACCCCAAAAATGGGCTGTTCTCACCAAAAATTACCATTTTGGACCATTTTTTCAATTTTTATACTCATTTTTCACCCAAATATTCCAACTCTGCTCCCAATTTTGACAAATTCAGCCCAACACTTCACATTCTCTTACCATTTCTGTGATTTTCTACCCCAAAAATGGTCTGTTCTCACCAAAAATTACCATTTTGGACCATTTTTTCAATTTTCATACTCATTTTTCACCCAAATAGTCCAACTCTGCTCCCAATTTTGACAAATTCAGCCCAACACTTCACATTCTCTTACCATTTCTGTGATTTTCTACCCCAAAAATGGGCTGTTCTCACCAAAAATTACCATTTTGGACCATTTTTTCAATTTTTATACTCATTTTTCACCCAAATAGTCCAACTCTGCTCCCAATTTTGACAAATTCAGCCCAACACTTCACATTCTCTTACCATTTCTGCTATTTTCTACACCAAAAATGGTCTGTTCTCACCAAAAATTACCATTTTGGACCATTTTTTCAAGTTTTATACTCATTTTTCACCCAAATAGTCCAACTCTTCACCCAATTTTGACAAATTCAGCCCAACACTTCGCATTCTCTTACCATTTCTGTGATTTTCTACCCAAAAAATGGTCTGTTCTCACCAAAAATTACCATTTTGGACCATTTTTTCAATTTTTATACTCATTTTTCACCCAAATATTCCAACTCTGCTCCCAATTTTGACAAATTCAGCCCAACACTTCACATTCTCTTACCATTTCTGTGATTTTCTACCCCAAAAATGGTCTGTTCTCACCAAAAATTACCATTTTGGACCATTTTTTCAATTTTCATACTCATTTTTCACCCAAATATTCCAACTCTGCTCCCAATTTTGACAAATTCAGCCCAACACTTCACATTCTCTTACCATTTCTGTGATTTTCTACCCCAAAAATGGTCTGTTCTCACCAAAAATTACCATTTTGGACCATTTTTTCAATTTTTATACTCATTTTTCACCCAAATAGTCCAACTCTGCTCCCAATTTTCACAAATTCAGCCCAACACTTCACATTCTCTTACCATTTCTGTGATTTTCTACCCCAAAAATGGGCTGTTCTCACCAAAAATTACCATTTTGGACCATTTTTTCAATTTTTATACTCATTTTTCACCCAAATATTCCAACTCTTCATCCAATTTTGACAAATTCAGCCCAACACTTCACATTCTCTTACCATTTCTGTGATTTTCTACCCCAAAAATGGGCTGTTCTCACCAAAAATTACCATTTTGGACCATTTTTTCAATTTTCATACTCATTTTTAACCCAAATATTCCAACTCTGCTCCCAATTTTGACAAATTCAGCCCAACACTTCACATTCTCTTACCATTTCTGTGATTTTCTACCCCAAAAATGGTCTGTTCTCACCAAAAATTACCATTTTGGACCATTTTTTCAATTTTTATACTCATTTTTCACCCAAATAGTCCAACTCTTCACCCAATTTTGACAAATTCAGCCCAACACTTCACATTCTCTTACCATTTCTGTGATTTTCTACCCCAAAAATGGGCTGTTCTCACCAAAAATTACCATTTTGGACCATTTTTTCAAGTTTTATACTCATTTTTCACCCAAATAGTCCAACTCTTCACCCAATTTTGACAAATTCAGCCCAACACTTCACATTCTCTTACCATTTCTGTGATTTTCTACCCCAAAAATGGGCTGTTCTCACCAAAAATTACCATTTTGGACCATTTTTTCAATTTTTATACTCATTTTTCACCCAAATATTCCAACTCTGCTCCCAATTTTGACAAATTCAGCCCAACACTTCACATTCTCTTACCATTTCTGTGATTTTCTACCCCAAAAATGGGCTGTTCTCACCAAAAATTACCATTTTGGACCATTTTTTCAATTTTTATACTCATTTTTCACCCAAATAGTCCAACTCTGCTCCCAATTTTGACAAATTCAGCCCAACGCTTCACATTCTCTTACCATTTCTGTGATTTTCTACCCCAAAAATGGGCTGTTCTCACCAAAAATTACCATTTTGGACCATTTTTTCAATTTTTATACTCATTTTTCACCCAAATAGTCCAACTCTGCTCCCAATTTTGACAAATTCAGCTCAACACTTCACATTCTCTTACCATTTCTGTGATTTTCTACCCCAAAAATGGTCTGTTCTCACCAAAAATTACCATTTTGGACCATTTTTTCAATTTTTATACTCATTTTTCACCCAAATATTCCAACTCTGCTCCCAATTTTGACAAATTCAGCTCAACACTTCACATTCTCTTACCATTTCTGTGATTTTCTACCCCAAAAATGGTCTGTTCTCACCAAAAATTACCATTTTGGACCATTTTTTCAATTTTTATACTCATTTTTCACCCAAATATTCCAACTCTGCTCCCAATTTTGACAAATTCAGCCCAACACTTCACATTCTCTTACCATTTCTGTGATTTTCTACCCCAAAAATGGGCTGTTCTCACCAAAAATTACCATTTTGGACCATTTTTTCAATTTTTATACTCATTTTTCACCCAAATAGTCCAACTCTGCTCCCAATTTTGACAAATTCAGCCCAACACTTCACATTCTCTTACCATTTCTGTGATTTTCTACCCCAAAAATGGGCTGTTCTCACCAAAAATTACCATTTTGGACCATTTTTTCAATTTTTATACTCATTTTTCACCCAAATAGTCCAACTCTGCTCCCAATTTTGACAAATTCAGCTCAACACTTCACATTCTCTTACCATTTCTGTGATTTTCTACCCCTAAAAATGGTCTGTTCTCACCAAAAATTACCATTTTGGACCATTTTTTCAATTTTTATACTCATTTTTCACCCAAATAGTCCAGCTCTGCTCCCAATTTTGACAAATTCAGCCCAACACTTCACATTCTCTTACCATTTCTGTGATTTTCTACCCCAAAAATGGGCTGTTCTCACCAAAAATTACCATTTTGGACCATTTTTTCAATTTTTATACTCATTTTTCACCCAAATAGTCCAACTCTGCTCCCAATTTTGACAAATTCAGCCCAACACTTCACATTCTCTTACCATTTCTGTGATTTTCTACCCCAAAAATGGTCTGTTCTCACCAAAAATTACCATTTTGGACCATTTTTTCAATTTTCATACTCATTTTTCACCCAAATAGTCCAACTCTGCTCCCAATTTTGACAAATTCAGCCCAACACTTCACATTCTCTTACCATTTCTGTGATTTTCTACCCCAAAAATGGGCTGTTCTCACCAAAAATTATCATTTTGGACCATTTTTTCAATTTTTATACTCATTTTTCACCCAAATAGTCCAACTCTGCTCCCAATTTTGACAAATTCAGCCCAACACTTCACATTCTCTTACCATTTCTGTGATTTTCTACCCCAAAAATGGTCTGTTCTCACCAAAAATTACCATTTTGGACCATTTTTTCAATTTTTATACTCATTTTTCACCCAAATAGTCCAACTCTTCACCCAATTTTGACAAATTCAGCCCAACACTTCACATTCTCTTACCATTTCTGTGATTTTCTACCCCAAAAATGGGCTGTTCTCACCAAAAATTACCATTTTGGACCATTTTTTCAAGTTTTATACTCATTTTTCACCCAAATAGTCCAACTCTTCACCCAATTTTGACAAATTCAGCCCAACACTTCACATTCTCTTACCATTTCTGTGATTTTCTACCCCAAAAATGGGCTGTTCTCACCAAAAATTACCATTTTGGACCATTTTTTCAATTTTTATACTCATTTTTCACCCAAATATTCCAACTCTGCTCCCAATTTTGACAAATTCAGCCCAACACTTCACATTCTCTTACCATTTCTGTGATTTTCTACCCCAAAAATGGGCTGTTCTCACCAAAAATTACCATTTTGGACCATTTTTTCAATTTTTATACTCATTTTTCACCCAAATAGTCCAACTCTGCTCCCAATTTTGACAAATTCAGCCCAACGCTTCACATTCTCTTACCATTTCTGTGATTTTCTACCCCAAAAATGGGCTGTTCTCACCAAAAATTACCATTTTGGACCATTTTTTCAATTTTTATACTCATTTTTCACCCAAATAGTCCAACTCTGCTCCCAATTTTGACAAATTCAGCTCAACACTTCACATTCTCTTACCATTTCTGTGATTTTCTACCCCAAAAATGGTCTGTTCTCACCAAAAATTACCATTTTGGACCATTTTTTCAATTTTTATACTCATTTTTCACCCAAATATTCCAACTCTGCTCCCAATTTTGACAAATTCAGCCCAACACTTCACATTCTCTTACCATTTCTGTGATTTTCTACCCCAAAAATGGTCTGTTCTCACCAAAAATTACCATTTTGGACCATTTTTTCAATTTTTATACTCATTTTTCACCCAAATATTCCAACTCTGCTCCCAATTTTGACAAATTCAGCCCAACACTTCACATTCTCTTACCATTTCTGTGATTTTCTACCCCAAAAATGGGCTGTTCTCACCAAAAATTACCATTTTGGACCATTTTTTCAATTTTTATACTCATTTTTCACCCAAATAGTCCAACTCTGCTCCCAATTTTGACAAATTCAGCCCAACACTTCACATTCTCTTACCATTTCTGTGATTTTCTACCCCAAAAATGGGCTGTTCTCACCAAAAATTACCATTTTGGACCATTTTTTCAATTTTTATACTCATTTTTCACCCAAATAGTCCAACTCTGCTCCCAATTTTGACAAATTCAGCCCAACACTTCACATTCTCTTACCATTTCTGTGATTTTCTACCCCAAAAAATGGTCTGTTCTCACCAAAAATTACCATTTTGGACCATTTTTTCAATTTTTATACTCATTTTTCACCCAAATAGTCCAGCTCTGCTCCCAATTTTGACAAATTCAGCCCAACACTTCACATTCTCTTACCATTTCTGTGATTTTCTACCCCAAAAATGGGCTGTTCTCACCAAAAATTACCATTTTGGACCATTTTTTCAATTTTTATACTCATTTTTCACCCAAATAGTCCAACTCTGCTCCCAATTTTGACAAATTCAGCCCAACACTTCACATTCTCTTACCATTTCTGTGATTTTCTACCCCAAAAATGGTCTGTTCTCACCAAAAATTACCATTTTGGACCATTTTTTCAATTTTCATACTCATTTTTCACCCAAATAGTCCAACTCTGCTCCCAATTTTGACAAATTCAGCCCAACACTTCACATTCTCTTACCATTTCTGTGATTTTCTACCCCAAAAATGGGCTGTTCTCACCAAAAATTATCATTTTGGACCATTTTTTCAATTTTTATACTCATTTTTCACCCAAATAGTCCAACTCTGCTCCCAATTTTGACAAATTCAGCCCAACACTTCACATTCTCTTACCATTTCTGTGATTTTCTACCCCAAAAATGGGCTGTTCTCACCAAAAATTACCATTTTGGACCATTTTTTCAATTTTTATACTCATTTTTCACCCAAATATTCCAACTCTGCTCCCAATTTTGACAAATTCAGCCCAACACTTCACATTCTCTTACCATTTCTGCTATTTTCTACCCCAAAAATGGTCTGTTCTCACCAAAAATTACCATTTTGGACCATTTTTTCAATTTTTATACTCCTTTTACACCCAAATATTCCAACTCTGCTCCCAATTTTGACAAATTCAGCCCAACACTTCACATTCTCTTACCATTTCTGCTATTTTCTACCCCAAAAATGGTCTGTTCTCACCAAAAATTACCATTTTGGACCATTTTTTCAATTTTTATACTCATTTTTCACCCAAATAGTCCAACTCTTCACCCAATTTTGACAAATTCAGCCCAACACTTCGCATTCTCTTACCATTTCTGTGATTTTCTACCCCAAAAATGGTCTGTTCTCACCAAAAATTACCATTTTGGACCATTTTTTCAATTTTTATACTCATTTTTCACCCAAATAGTCCAACTCTGCTCCCAATTTTGACAAATTCAGCCCAACACTTCACATTCTCTTACCATTTCTGTGATTTTCTACCCCAAAAATGGTCTGTTCTCACCAAAAATTACCATTTTGGACCATTTTTTCAATTTTCATACTCATTTTTCACCCAAATAGTCCAACTCTGCTCCCAATTTTGACAAATTCAGCCCAACACTTCACATTCTCTTACCATTTCTGTGATTTTCTACCCCAAAAATGGGCTGTTCTCACCAAAAATTACCATTTTGGACCATTTTTTCAATTTTTATACTCATTTTTCACCCAAATAGTCCAACTCTGCTCCCAATTTTCACAAATTCAGCCCAACACTTCACATTCTCTTACCATTTCTGTGATTTTCTACCCCAAAAATGGGCTGTTCTCACCAAAAATTACCATTTTGGACCATTTTTTCAATTTTTATACTCATTTTTCACCCAAATATTCCAACTCTTCATCCAATTTTGACAAATTCAGCCCAACACTTCACATTCTCTTACCATTTCTGTGATTTTCTACCCCAAAAATGGGCTGTTCTCACCAAAAATTACCATTTTGGACCATTTTTTCAATTTTTATACTCATTTTTAACCCAAATATTCCAACTCTGCTCCCAATTTTGACAAATTCAGCCCAACACTTCACATTCTCTTACCATTTCTGTGATTTTCTACCCCAAAAATGGGCTGTTCTCACCAAAAATTACCATTTTGGACCATTTTTTCAAGTTTTATACTCATTTTTCACCCAAATAGTCCAACTCTTCACCCAATTTTGACAAATTCAGCCCAACACTTCACATTCTCTTACCATTTCTGTGATTTTCTACCCCAAATATGGGCTGTTCTCACCAAAAATTACCATTTTGGACCATTTTTTCAATTTTCATACTCATTTTTCACCCAAATATTCCAACTCTGCTCCCAATTTTGACAAATTCAGCCCAACACTTCACATTCTCTTACCATTTCTGTGATTTTCTACCCCAAAAATGGTCTGTTCTCACCAAAAATTACCATTTTGGACCATTTTTTCAATTTTTATACTCATTTTTCACCCAAATAGTCCAACTCTGCTCCCAATTTTGACAAATTCAGCCCAACACTTCACATTCTCTTACCATTTCTGTGATTTTCTACCCCAAAAATGGGCTGTTCTCACCAAAAATTACCATTGTGGACCATTTTTTCAATTTTTATACTCATTTTTCACCCAAATAGTCCAACTCTGCTCCCAATTTTGACAAATTCAGCCCAACACTTCACATTCTCTTACCATTTCTGTGATTTTCTACCCCAAAAATGGGCTGTTCTCACCAAAAATTACCATTTTGGACCATTTTATCAATTTTCATACTCATTTTTCACCCAAATATTCCAAATCTGCTCCCAATTTTCACAAATTCAGCCCAACACTTCACATTCTCTTACCATTTCTGTGATTTTCTACCCCAAAAATGGGCTGTTCTCACCAAAAATTACCATTTTGGACCATTTTTTCAATTTTTATACTCATTTTTCACCCAAATAGTCCAACTCTGCTCCCAATTTTCACAAATTCAGCCCAACACTTCACATTCTCTTACCATTTCTGTGATTTTCTACCCCAAAAATGGGCTGTTCTCACCAAAAATTACCATTTTGGACCATTTTTTCAATTTTTATACTCATTTTTCACCCAAATATTCCAACTCTTCATCCAATTTTGACAAATTCAGCCCAACACTTCACATTCTCTTACCATTTCTGTGATTTTCTACCCCAAAAATGGGCTGTTCTCACCAAAAATTACCATTTTGGACCATTTTTTCAATTTTCATACTCATTTTTAACCCAAATATTCCAACTCTGCTCCCAATTTTGACAAATTCAGCCCAACACTTCACATTCTCTTACCATTTCTGTGATTTTCTACCCCAAAAATGGTCTGTTCTCACCAAAAATTACCATTTTGGACCATTTTTTCAATTTTTATACTCATTTTTCACCCAAATAGTCCAACTCTTCACCCAATTTTGACAAATTCAGCCCAACACTTCACATTCTCTTACCATTTCTGTGATTTTCTACCCCAAAAATGGGCTGTTCTCACCAAAAATTACCATTTTGGACCATTTTTTCAATTTTCATACTCATTTTTCACCCAAATAGTCCAACTCTGCTCCCAATTTTCACAAATTCAGCCCAACACTTCACATTCTCTTACCATTTCTGTGATTTTCTACCCCAAAAATGGGCTGTTCTCACCAAAAATTACCATTTTGGACCATTTTTTCAATTTTTATACTCATTTTTCACCCAAATAGTCCAACTCTGCTCCCAATTTTGACAAATTCAGCCCAACACTTCACATTCTCTTACCATTTCTGTGATTTTCTACCCCAAAAATGGTCTGTTCTCACCAAAAATTACCATTTTGGACCATTTTTTCAATTTTTATACTCATTTTTCACCCAAATATTCCAACTCTTCACCCAATTTTGACAAATTCAGCCCAACACTTCACATTCTCTTACCATTTCTGTGATTTTCTACCCCAAAAATGGGCTGTTCTCACCAAAAATTACCATTTTGGACCATTTTTTCAATTTTCACACTCATTTTTCACCCAAATATTCGAAATCTGCTCCCAATTTTGACAAATTCAGCCCAACACTTCACATTCTCTTACCATTTCTGTGATTTTCTACCCCAAAAATGGGCTGTTCTCACCAAAAATTACCATTTTGGACCATTTTTTCAATTTTCATACTCATTTTTCACCCAAATAGTCCAACTCTGCTCCCAATTTTGACAAATTCAGCCCAACACTTCACATTCTCTTACCATTTCTGTGATTTTCTACCCCAAAAATGGGCTGTTCTCACCAAAAATTACCATTTTGGACCATTTTTTCAATTTTTATACTCATTTATCACCCAAATAGTCCAACTCTGCTCCCAATTTTGACAAATTCAGCCCAACACTTCACATTCTCTTACCATTTCTGTGATTTTCTACCCCAAAAATGGGCTGTTCTCACCAAAAATTACCATTTTGGACCATTTTTTCAATTTTCATACTCATTTTTCACCCAAATAGTCCAACTCTGCTCCCAATTTTGACAAATTCAGCCCAACACTTCACATTCTCTTACCATTTCTGTGATTTTCTACCCCAAAAATGGTCTGTTCTCACCAAAAATTACCATTTTGGACCATTTTTTCAATTTTTATACTCATTTTTCACCCAAATAGTCCAACTCTGCTCCCAATTTTCACAAATTCAGCCCAACACTTCACATTCTCTTACCATTTCTGTGATTTTCTACCCCAAAAATGGGCTGTTCTCACCAAAAATTACCATTTTGGACCATTTTTTCAATTTTTATACTCATTTTTCACCCAAATATTCCAACTCTGCTCCCAATTTTGACAAATTCAGCCCAACACTTCACATTCTCTTACCATTTCTGTGATTTTCTACCCCAAAAATGGGCTGTTCTCACCAAAAATTACCATTTTGGACCATTTTTTCAATTTTTATACTCATTTTTCACCCAAATAGTCCAACTCTGCTCCCAATTTTGACAAATTCAGCCCAACACTTCACATTCTCTTACCATTTCTGTGATTTTCTACCCCAAAAATGGTCTGTTCTCACCAAAAATTACCATTTTGGACCATTTTTTCAATTTTTATACTCATTTTTCACCCAAATATTCCAACTCTGCTCCCAATTTTCACAAATTCAGCCCAACACTTCACATTCTCTTACCATTTCTGTGATTTTCTACCCCAAAAATGGGCTGTTCTCACCAAAAATTACCATTTTGGACCATTTTTTCAATTTTCAT
Organism: Gallinula chloropus; assembly: GCF_964237585.1. Taxonomy (NCBI): domain Eukaryota; kingdom Metazoa; phylum Chordata; class Aves; order Gruiformes; family Rallidae; genus Gallinula; species Gallinula chloropus. The sequence goes on along the minus strand of NW_028168158.1, from coordinate 397,071 downwards.
ACTCATTTTTAACCCAAATATTCCAACTCTGCTCCCAATTTTGACAAATTCAGCCCAACACTTCACATTCTCTTACCATTTCTGTGATTTTCTACCCCAAAAATGGGCTGTTCTCACCAAAAATTACCATTTTGGACCATTTTTTCAATTTTTATACTCATTTTTCACCCAAATATTCCAACTCTTCACCCAATTTTGACAAATTCAGCCCAACACTTCACATTCTCTTACCATTTCTGTGATTTTCTACCCCAAAAATGGTCTGTTCTCACCAAAAATTACCATTTTGGACCATTTTTTCAATTTTTATACTCATTTTTCACCCAAATAGTCCAACTCTGCTCCCAATTTTGACAAATTCAGCCCAACACTTCACATTCTCTTACCATTTCTGTGATTTTCTACCCCAAAAATGGGCTGTTCTCACCAAAAATTACCATTTTGGACCATTTTTTCAATTTTTATACTCATTTTTCACCCAAATATTCCAACTCTTCACCCAATTTTGACAAATTCAGCCCAACACTTCACATTCTCTTACCATTTCTGTGATTTTCTACCCCAAAAATGGGCTGTTCTCACCAAAAATTACCATTTAGGACCATTTTTTCAATTTTCATACTCATTTTTCACCCAAATAGTCCAACTCTGCTCCCAATTTTGACAAATTCAGCCCAACACTTCACATTCTCTTACCATTTCTGTGATTTTCTACCCCAAAAATGGGCTGTTCTCACCAAAAATTACCATTTTGGACCATTTTTTCAATTTTCATACTCATTTTTCACCCAAATAGTCCAACTCTGCTCCCAATTTTCACAAATTCAGCCCAACACTTCACATTCTCTTACCATTTCTGTGATTTTCTACCCCAAAAATGGTCTGTTCTCACCAAAAATTACCATTTTGGACCATTTTTTCAATTTTTATACTCATTTTTCACCCAAATTTTCCAACTCTTCACCCAATTTTGACAAATTCAGCCCAACACTTCACATTCTCTTACCATTTCTGTGATTTTCTACCCCAAAAATGGTCTGTTCTCACCAAAAATTACCATTTTGGACCATTTTTTTCAATTTTCATACTCATTTTTCACCCAAGTTTTCCAACTCTGCTCCCAATTTTCACAAATTCAGCCCAACACTTCACATTCTCTTACCATTTCTGTGATTTTCTACCCCAAAAATGGGCTGTTCTCACCAAAAATTACCATTTTGGACCATTTTTTCAATTTTTATACTCATTTTTCACCCAAATAGTCCAACTCTGCTCCCAATTTTGACAAATTCAGCCCAACACTTCACATTCTCTTACCATTTCTGTGATTTTCTACCCCAAAAATGGTCTGTTCTCACCAAAAATTACCATTTTGGACCATTTTTTCAAGTTTTATACTCATTTTTCACCCAAATAGTCCAACTCTGCTCCCAATTTTGACAAATTCAGCCCAACACTTCACATTCTCTTACCATTTCTGTGATTTTCTACCCCAAAAATGGTCTGTTCTCACCAAAAATTACCATTTTGGACCATTTTTTCAATTTTTATACTCATTTTTCACCCAAATAGTCCAACTCTGCTCCCAATTTTCACAAATTCAGCCCAACACTTCACATTCTCTTACCATTTCTGTGATTTTCTACCCCAAAAATGGTCTGTTCTCACCAAAAATTACCATTTTGGACCATTTTTTCAATTTTCATACTCATTTTTCACCCAAATAGTCCAACTCTGCTCCCAATTTTGACAAATTCAGCCCAACACTTCACATTCTCTTACCATTTCTGTGATTTTCTACCCCAAAAATGGGCTGTTCTCACCAAAAATTACCATTTTGGACCATTTTTTCAATTTTTATACTCATTTTTCACCCAAATAGTCCAACTCTGCTCCCAATTTTGACAAATTCAGCCCAACACTTCACATTCTCTTACCATTTCTGTGATTTTCTACCCCAAAAATGGTCTGTTCTCACCAAAAATTACCATTTTGGACCATTTTTTCAATTTTTATACTCATTTTTCACCCAAATATTCCAACTCTGCTCCCAATTTTCACAAATTCAGCCCAACACTTCACATTCTCTTACCATTTCTGTGATTTTCTACCCCAAAAATGGTCTGTTCTCACCAAAAATTACCATTTTGGACCATTTTTTCAATTTTCATACTCGTTTTTCACCCAAATATTCCAACTCTGCTCCCAATTTTGACAAATTCAGCCCAACACTTCACATTCTCTTACCATTTCTGTGATTTTCTACCCCAAAAATGGGCTGTTCTCACCAAAAATTACCATTTTGGACCATTTTTTCAATTTTCATACTCATTTTTCACTCAAATATTCCAACTCTTCATCCAATTTTGACAAATTCAGCCCAACACTTCACATTCTCTTACCATTTCTGTGATTTTCTACCCCAAAAATGGTCTGTTCTCACCAAAAATTACCATTTTGGACCATTTTTTCAATTTTCATACTCATTTTTCACCCAAATAGTCCAACTCTTCACCCAATTTTGACAAATTCAGCCCAACACTTCACATTCTCTTACCATTTCTGTGATTTTCTACCCCAAAAATGGGCTGTTCTCACCAAAAATTACCATTTTGGACCATTTTTTCAATTTTTATACTCATTTTTCACCCAAATAGTCCAACTCTGCTCCCAATTTGACAAATTCAGCCCAACACTTCACATTCTCTTACCATTTCTGTGATTTTCTACCCCAAAAATGGTCTGTTCTCACCAAAAATTACCATTTTGGACCATTTTTTCAATTTTCATACTCGTTTTTCACCCAAATATTCCAACTCTGCTCCCAATTTTGACAAATTCAGCCCAACACTTCACATTCTCTTACCATTTCTGTGATTTTCTACCCCAAAAATGGTCTGTTCTCACCAAAAATTACCAATTTTGACCATTTTTTCAATTTTTATACTCATTTTTCACCCAAATATTCCAACTCTGCTCCCAATTTTGACAAATTCAGCCCAACACTTCACATTCTCTTACCATTTCTGTGATTTTCTACCCCAAAAATGGGCTGTTCTCACCAAAAATTACCATTTTGGACCATTTTTTCAATTTTTATACTCATTTTTCACCCAAATATTCCAACTCTTCACCCAATTTTGACAAATTCAGCCCAACACTTCACATTCTCTTACCATTTCTGTGATTTTCTACCCCAAAAATGGGCTGTTCTCACCAAAAATTACCATTTTGGACCATTTTTTCAATTTTCATACTCATTTTTCACCCAAATATTCCAACTCTGCTCCCAATTTTCACAAATTCAGCCCAACACTTCACATTCTCTTACCATTTCTGTGATTTTCTACCCCAAAAATGGTCTGTTCTCACCAAAAATTACCATTTTGGACCATTTTTTCAATTTTCATACTCATTTTTCACCCAAATAGTCCAACTCTGCTCCCAATTTTGACAAATTCAGCCCAACACTTCACATTCTCTTACCATTTCTGTGATTTTCTACCCCAAAAATGGTCTGTTCTCACCAAAAATTACCATTTTGGACCATTTTTTCAATTTTTATACTCATTTTTCACCCAAATATTCCAACTCTTCACCCAATTTTGACAAATTCAGCCCAACACTTCACATTCTCTTACCATTTCTGTGATTTTCTACCCCAAAAATGGGCTGTTCTCACCAAAAATTACCATTTTGGACCATTTTTTCAATTTTTATACTCATTTTTCACCCAAATAGTCCAACTCTGCTCCCAATTTTGACAAATTCAGCCCAACACTTCACATTCTCTTACCATTTCTGTGATTTTCTACCCCAAAAATGGGCTGTTCTCACCAAAAATTACCATTTTGGACCATTTTTTCAATTTTTATACTCATTTTTCACCCAAATAGTCCAACTCTTCACCCAATTTTGACAAATTCAGCCCAACACTTCACATTCTCTTACCATTTCTGTGATTTTCTACCCCAAAAATGGGCTGTTCTCACCAAAAATTACCATTTTGGACCATTTTTTCAATTTTCATACTCATTTTTCACCCAAATATTCCAACTCTGCTCCCAATTTTGACAAATTCAGCCCAACACTTCACATTCTCTTACCATTTCTGTGATTTTCTACCCCAAAAATGGTCTGTTCTCACCAAAAATTACCATTTTGGACCATTTTTTCAATTTTCATACTCATTTTTCACCCAAATATTCCAACTCTGCTCCCAATTTTGACAAATTCAGCCCAACACTTCACATTCTCTTACCATTTCTGTTATTTTCTACCCCAAAAATGGTCTGTTCTCACCAAAAATTACCATTTTGGACCATTTTTTCAATTTTTATACTCATTTTTCACCCAAATAGTCCAACTCTGCTCCCAATTTTCACAAATTCAGCCCAACACTTCACATTCTCTTACCATTTCTGTGATTTTCTACCCCAAAAATGGTCTGTTCTCACCAAAAATTACCATTTTGGACCATTTTTTCAATTTTTATACTCATTTTTCACCCAAATAGTCCAACTCTGCTCCCAATTTTCACAAATTCAGCCCAACACTTCACATTCTCTTACCATTTCTGTGATTTTCTACCCCAAAAATGGTCTGTTCTCACCAAAAATTACCATTTTGGACCATTTTTTCAATTTTTATACTCATTTTTCACCCAAATAGTCCAACTCTGCTCCCAATTTTCACAAATTCAGCCCAACACTTCACATTCTCTTACCATTTCTGTGATTTTCTACCCCAAAAATGGTCTGTTCTCACCAAAAATTACCATTTTGGACCATTTTTTCAATTTTTATACTCATTTTTCACCCAAATAGTCCAACTCTGCTCCCAATTTTCACAAATTCAGCCCAACACTTCACATTCTCTTACCATTTCTGTGATTTTCTACCCCAAAAATGGGCTGTTCTCACCAAAAATTACCATTTTGGACCATTTTTTCAATTTTTATACTCATTTTTCACCCAAATAGTCCAACTCTGCTCCCAATTTTGACAAATTCAGCCCAACACTTCACATTCTCTTACCATTTCTGTGATTTTCTACCCCAAAAATGGGCTGTTCTCACCAAAAATTACCATTTTGGACCATTTTTTCAATTTTTATACTCATTTTTCACCCAAATAGTCCAACTCTGCTCCCAATTTTGACAAATTCAGCCCAACACTTCACATTCTCTTACCATTTCTGTGATTTTCTACCCCAAAAATGGTCTGTTCTCACCAAAAATTACCATTTTGGACCATTTTTTCAATTTTTATACTCATTTTTCACCCAAATAGTCCAACTCTTCACCCAATTTTGACAAATTCAGCCCAACACTTCACATTCTCTTACCATTTCTGTGATTTTCTACCCCAAAAATGGGCTGTTCTCACCAAAAATTACCATTTTGGACCATTTTTTCAATTTTCATACTCATTTTTCACCCAAATATTCCAACTCTGCTCCCAATTTTGACAAATTCAGCCCAACACTTCACATTCTCTTACCATTTCTGTGATTTTCTACCCCAAAAATGGTCTGTTCTCACCAAAAATTACCATTTTGGACCATTTTTTCAATTTTCATACTCATTTTTCACCCAAATATTCCAACTCTGCTCCCAATTTTCACAAATTCAGCCCAACACTTCACATTCTCTTACCATTTCTGTTATTTTCTACCCCAAAAATGGTCTGTTCTCACCAAAAATTACCATTTTGGACCATTTTTTCAATTTTTATACTCATTTTTCACCCAAATAGTCCAACTCTGCTCCCAATTTTCACAAATTCAGCCCAACACTTCACATTCTCTTACCATTTCTGTGATTTTCTACCCCAAAAATGGTCTGTTCTCACCAAAAATTACCATTTTGGACCATTTTTTCAATTTTTATACTCATTTTTCACCCAAATATTCCAACTCTGCTCCCAATTTTCACAAATTCAGCCCAACACTTCACATTCTCTTACCATTTCTGTGATTTTCTACCCCAAAAATGGTCTGTTCTCACCAAAAATTACCATTTTGGACCATTTTTTCAATTTTCATACTCATTTTTCACCCAAATATTCCAACTCTGCTCCCAATTTTCACAAATTCAGCCCAACACTTCACATTCTCTTACCATTTCTGTGATTTTCTACCCCAAAAATGGGCTGTTCTCACCAAAAATTACCATTTTGGACCATTTTTTCAATTTTTATACTCATTTTTCACCCAAATATTCCAACTCTGCTCCCAATTTTGACAAATTCAGCCCAACACTTCACATTCTCTTACCATTTCTGTGATTTTCTACCCCAAAAATGGGCTGTTCTCACCAAAAATTACCATTTTGGACCATTTTTTCAATTTTTATACTCATTTTTCACCCAAATAGTCCAACTCTTCACCCAATTTTGACAAATTCAGCCCAACACTTCACATTCTCTTACCATTTCTGTGATTTTCTACCCCAAAAATGGGCTGTTCTCACCAAAAATTACCATTTAGGACCATTTTTTCAATTTTCATACTCATTTTTCACCCAAATAGTCCAACTCTGCTCCCAATTTTGACAAATTCAGCCCAACACTTCACATTCTCTTACCATTTCTGTGATTTTCTACCCCAAAAATGGGCTGTTCTCACCAAAAATTACCATTTTGGACCATTTTTTCAATTTTCATACTCATTTTTCACCCAAATAGTCCAACTCTGCTCCCAATTTTCACAAATTCAGCCCAACACTTCACATTCTCTTACCATTTCTGTGATTTTCTACCCCAAAAATGGTCTGTTCTCACCAAAAATTACCATTTTGGACCATTTTTTCAATTTTTATACTCATTTTTCACCCAAATTTTCCAACTCTTCACCCAATTTTGACAAATTCAGCCCAACACTTCACATTCTCTTACCATTTCTGTGATTTTCTACCCCAAAAATGGTCTGTTCTCACCAAAAATTACCATTTTGGACCATTTTTTCAATTTTTATACTCATTTTTCACCCAAATATTCCAACTCTGCTCCCAATTTTCACAAATTCAGCCCAACACTTCACATTCTCTTACCATTTCTGTGATTTTCTACCCCAAAAATGGGCTGTTCTCACCAAAAATTACCATTTTGGACCATTTTTTCAATTTTTATACTCATTTTTCACCCAAATAGTCCAACTCTGCTCCCAATTTTGACAAATTCAGCCCAACACTTCACATTCTCTTACCATTTCTGTGATTTTCTACCCCAAAAATGGGCTGTTCTCACCAAAAATTACCATTTTGGACCATTTTTTCAATTTTTATACTCATTTTTCACCCAAATAGTCCAACTCTGCTCCCAATTTTGACAAATTCAGCCCAACACTTCACATTCTCTTACCATTTCTGTGATTTTCTACCCCAAAAATGGTCTGTTCTCACCAAAAATTACCATTTTGGACCATTTTTTCAATTTTTATACTCATTTTTCACGCAAATAGTCCAACTCTGCTCCCAATTTTGACAAATTCAGCCCAACACTTCACATTCTCTTACCATTTCTGTGATTTTCTACCCCAAAAATGGGCTGTTCTCACCAAAAATTACCATTTTGGACCATTTTTTCAATTTTTATACTCATTTTTCACCCAAATAGTCCAACTCTGCTCCCAATTTTGACAAATTCAGCCCAACACTTCACATTCTCTTACCATTTCTGTGATTTTCTACCCCAAAAATGGGCTGTTCTCACCAAAAATTACCATTTTGGACCATTTTTTCAATTTTCATACTCATTTTTCACCCAAATAGTCCAACTCTTCACCCAATTTTGACAAATTCAGCCCAACACTTCACATTCTCTTACCATTTCTGTGATTTTCTACCCCAAAAATGGTCTGTTCTCACCAAAAATTACCATTTTGGACCATTTTTTCAATTTTTATACTCATTTTTCACCCAAATAGTCCAACTCTGCTCCCAATTTTGACAAATTCAGCCCAACACTTCACATTCTCTTACCATTTCTGTGATTTTCTACCCCAAAAATGGGCTGTTCTCACCAAAAATTACCATTTTGGACCATTTTTTCAATTTTTATACTCATTTTTCACCCAAATAGTCCAACTCTGCTCCCAATTTTCACAAATTCAGCCCAACACTTCACATTCTCTTACCATTTCTGTGATTTTCTACCCCAAAAATGGGCTGTTCTCACCAAAAATTACCATTTTGGACCATTTTTTCAATTTTTATACTCATTTTTCACCCAAATAGTCCAACTCTGCTCCCAATTTTGACAAATTCAGCCCAACACTTCACATTCTCTTACCATTTCTGTGATTTTCTACCCCAAAAATGGGCTGTTCTCACCAAAAATTACCATTTTGGACCATTTTTTCAATTTTTATACTCATTTTTCACCCAAATAGTCCGACTCTGCTCCCAATTTTGACAAATTCAGCCCAACACTTCACATTCTCTTACCATTTCTGTGATTTTCTACCCCAAAAATGGTCTGTTCTCACCAAAAATTACCATTTTGGACCATTTTTTCAATTTTCATACTCATTTTTCACCCAAATAGTCCAACTCTGCTCCCAATTTTGACAAATTCAGCCCAACACTTCACATTCTCTTACCATTTCTGTGATTTTCTACCCCAAAAATGGTCTGTTCTCACCAAAAATTACCATTTTGGACCATTTTTTCAATTTTTATACTCATTTTTCACCCAAATAGTCCAACTCTTCACCCAATTTTGACAAATTCAGCCCAACACTTCACATTCTCTTACCATTTCTGTGATTTTCTACCCCAAAAATGGGCTGTTCTCACCAAAAATTACCATTTTGGACCATTTTTTCAATTTTTATACTCATTTTTCACCCAAATAGTCCAACTCTGCTCCCAATTTTGACAAATTCAGCCCAACACTTCACATTCTCTTACCATTTCTGTGATTTTCTACCCCAAAAATGGGCTGTTCTCACCAAAAATTACCATTTTGGACCATTTTTTCAATTTTTATACTCATTTTTCACCCAAATAGTCCAACTCTTCACCCAATTTTGACAAATTCAGCCCAACACTTCACATTCTCTTACCATTTCTGTGATTTTCTACCCCAAAAATGGGCTGTTCTCACCAAAAATTACCATTTTGGACCATTTTTTCAATTTTCATACTCATTTTTCACCCAAATAGTCCAACTCTGCTCCCAATTTTGACAAATTCAGCCCAACACTTCACATTCTCTTACCATTTCTGTGATTTTCTACCCCAAAAATGGTCTGTTCTCACCAAAAATTACCATTTTGGACCATTTTTTCAATTTTCATACTCATTTTTCACCCAAATATTCCAACTCTGCTCCCAATTTTGACAAATTCAGCCCAACACTTCACATTCTCTTACCATTTCTGTGATTTTCTACCCCAAAAATGGGCTGTTCTCACCAAAAATTACCATTTTGGACCATTTTTTCAATTTTTATACTCATTTTTCACCCAAATAGTCCAACTCTGCTCCCAATTTTCACAAATTCAGCCCAACACTTCACATTCTCTTACCATTTCTGTGATTTTCTACCCCAAAAATGGTCTGTTCTCACCAAAAATTACCATTTTGGACCATTTTTTCAATTTTTATACTCATTTTTCACCCAAATATTCCAACTCTGCTCCCAATTTTCACAAATTCAGCCCAACACTTCACATTCTCTTACCATTTCTGTGATTTTCTACCCCAAAAATGGTCTGTTCTCACCAAAAATTACCATTTTGGACCATTTTTTCAATTTTTATACTCATTTTTCACCCAAATAGTCCAACTCTGCTCCCAATTTTCACAAATTCAGCCCAACACTTCACATTCTCTTACCATTTCTGTGATTTTCTACCCCAAAAATGGTCTGTTCTCACCAAAAATTACCATTTTGGACCATTTTTTCAATTTTTATACTCATTTTTCACCCAAATAGTCCAACTCTGCTCCCAATTTTCACAAATTCAGCCCAACACTTCACATTCTCTTACCATTTCTGTGATTTTCTACCCCAAAAATGGGCTGTTCTCACCAAAAATTACCATTTTGGACCATTTTTTCAATTTTTATACTCATTTTTCACCCAAATAGTCCAACTCTGCTCCCAATTTTGACAAATTCAGCCCAACACTTCACATTCTCTTACCATTTCTGTGATTTTCTACCCCAAAAATGGTCTGTTCTCACCAAAAATTACCATTTTGGACCATTTTTTCAATTTTTATACTCATTTTTCACCCAAATAGTCCAACTCTGCTCCCAATTTTGACAAATTCAGCCCAACACTTCACATTCTCTTACCATTTCTGTGATTTTCTACCCCAAAAATGGGCTGTTCTCACCAAAAATTACCATTTTGGACCATTTTTTCAATTTTTATACTCATTTTTCACCCAAATAGTCCAACTCTTCACCCAATTTTGACAAATTCAGCCCAACACTTCACATTCTCTTACCATTTCTGTGATTTTCTACCCCAAAAATGGGCTGTTCTCACCAAAAATTACCATTTTGGACCATTTTTTCAATTTTCATACTCATTTTTCACCCAAATATTCCAACTCTGCTCCCAATTTTGACAAATTCAGCCCAACACTTCACATTCTCTTACCATTTCTGTGATTTTCTACCCCAAAAATGGGCTGTTCTCACCAAAAATTACCATTTTGGACCATTTTTTCAATTTTTATACTCATTTTTCACCCAAATAGTCCAACTCTTCACCCAATTTTGACAAATTCAGCCCAACACTTCACATTCTCTTACCATTTCTGTGATTTTCTACCCCAAAAATGGGCTGTTCTCACCAAAAATTACCATTTAGGACCATTTTTTCAATTTTCATACTCATTTTTCACCCAAATAGTCCAACTCTGCTCCCAATTTTGACAAATTCAGCCCAACACTTCACATTCTCTTACCATTTCTGTGATTTTCTACCCCAAAAATGGGCTGTTCTCACCAAAAATTACCATTTTGGACCATTTTTTCAATTTTCATACTCATTTTTCACCCAAATAGTCCAACTCTGCTCCCAATTTTCACAAATTCAGCCCAACACTTCACATTCTCTTACCATTTCTGTGATTTTCTACCCCAAAAATGGTCTGTTCTCACCAAAAATTACCATTTTGGACCATTTTTTCAATTTTTATACTCATTTTTCACCCAAATTTTCCAACTCTTCACCCAATTTTGACAAATTCAGCCCAACACTTCACATTCTCTTACCATTTCTGTGATTTTCTACCCCAAAAATGGTCTGTTCTCACCAAAAATTACCATTTTGGACCATTTTTTCAATTTTTATACTCATTTTTCACCCAAATATTCCAACTCTGCTCCCAATTTTCACAAATTCAGCCCAACACTTCACATTCTCTTACCATTTCTGTGATTTTCTACCCCAAAAATGGGCTGTTCTCACCAAAAATTACCATTTTGGACCATTTTTTCAATTTTTATACTCATTTTTCACCCAAATAGTCCAACTCTGCTCCCAATTTTGACAAATTCAGCCCAACACTTCACATTCTCTTACCATTTCTGTGATTTTCTACCCCAAAAATGGGCTGTTCTCACCAAAAATTACCATTTTGGACCATTTTTTCAATTTTTATACTCATTTTTCACCCAAATAGTCCAACTCTGCTCCCAATTTTGACAAATTCAGCCCAACACTTCACATTCTCTTACCATTTCTGTGATTTTCTACCCCAAAAATGGTCTGTTCTCACCAAAAATTACCATTTTGGACCATTTTTTCAATTTTTATACTCATTTTTCACGCAAATAGTCCAACTCTGCTCCCAATTTTGACAAATTCAGCCCAACACTTCACATTCTCTTACCATTTCTGTGATTTTCTACCCCAAAAATGGGCTGTTCTCACCAAAAATTACCATTTTGGACCATTTTTTCAATTTTTATACTCATTTTTCACCCAAATAGTCCAACTCTGCTCCCAATTTTGACAAATTCAGCCCAACACTTCACATTCTCTTACCATTTCTGTGATTTTCTACCCCAAAAATGGGCTGTTCTCACCAAAAATTACCATTTTGGACCATTTTTTCAATTTTCATACTCATTTTTCACCCAAATAGTCCAACTCTTCACCCAATTTTGACAAATTCAGCCCAACACTTCACATTCTCTTACCATTTCTGTGATTTTCTACCCCAAAAATGGTCTGTTCTCACCAAAAATTACCATTTTGGACCATTTTTTCAATTTTTATACTCATTTTTCACCCAAATAGTCCAACTCTGCTCCCAATTTTGACAAATTCAGCCCAACACTTCACATTCTCTTACCATTTCTGTGATTTTCTACCCCAAAAATGGGCTGTTCTCACCAAAAATTACCATTTTGGACCATTTTTTCAATTTTTATACTCATTTTTCACCCAAATAGTCCAACTCTGCTCCCAATTTTCACAAATTCAGCCCAACACTTCACATTCTCTTACCATTTCTGTGATTTTCTACCCCAAAAATGGGCTGTTCTCACCAAAAATTACCATTTTGGACCATTTTTTCAATTTTTATACTCATTTTTCACCCAAATAGTCCAACTCTGCTCCCAATTTTGACAAATTCAGCCCAACACTTCACATTCTCTTACCATTTCTGTGATTTTCTACCCCAAAAATGGGCTGTTCTCACCAAAAATTACCATTTTGGACCATTTTTTCAATTTTTATACTCATTTTTCACCCAAATAGTCCGACTCTGCTCCCAATTTTGACAAATTCAGCCCAACACTTCACATTCTCTTACCATTTCTGTGATTTTCTACCCCAAAAATGGTCTGTTCTCACCAAAAATTACCATTTTGGACCATTTTTTCAATTTTCATACTCATTTTTCACCCAAATAGTCCAACTCTGCTCCCAATTTTGACAAATTCAGCCCAACACTTCACATTCTCTTACCATTTCTGTGATTTTCTACCCCAAAAATGGTCTGTTCTCACCAAAAATTACCATTTTGGACCATTTTTTCAATTTTTATACTCATTTTTCACCCAAATAGTCCAACTCTTCACCCAATTTTGACAAATTCAGCCCAACACTTCACATTCTCTTACCATTTCTGTGATTTTCTACCCCAAAAATGGGCTGTTCTCACCAAAAATTACCATTTTGGACCATTTTTTCAATTTTTATACTCATTTTTCACCCAAATAGTCCAACTCTGCTCCCAATTTTGACAAATTCAGCCCAACACTTCACATTCTCTTACCATTTCTGTGATTTTCTACCCCAAAAATGGGCTGTTCTCACCAAAAATTACCATTTTGGACCATTTTTTCAATTTTTATACTCATTTTTCACCCAAATAGTCCAACTCTTCACCCAATTTTGACAAATTCAGCCCAACACTTCACATTCTCTTACCATTTCTGTGATTTTCTACCCCAAAAATGGGCTGTTCTCACCAAAAATTACCATTTTGGACCATTTTTTCAATTTTCATACTCATTTTTCACCCAAATAGTCCAACTCTGCTCCCAATTTTGACAAATTCAGCCCAACACTTCACATTCTCTTACCATTTCTGTGATTTTCTACCCCAAAAATGGTCTGTTCTCACCAAAAATTACCATTTTGGACCATTTTTTCAATTTTCATACTCATTTTTCACCCAAATATTCCAACTCTGCTCCCAATTTTGACAAATTCAGCCCAACACTTCACATTCTCTTACCATTTCTGTGATTTTCTACCCCAAAAATGGGCTGTTCTCACCAAAAATTACCATTTTGGACCATTTTTTCAATTTTTATACTCATTTTTCACCCAAATAGTCCAACTCTGCTCCCAATTTTCACAAATTCAGCCCAACACTTCACATTCTCTTACCATTTCTGTGATTTTCTACCCCAAAAATGGTCTGTTCTCAACAAAAATTACCATTTTGGACCATTTTTTCAATTTTTATACTCATTTTTCACCCAAATATTCCAACTCTGCTCCCAATTTTCACAAATTCAGCCCAACACTTCACATTCTCTTACCATTTCTGTGATTTTCTACCCCAAAAATGGTCTGTTCTCACCAAAAATTACCATTTTGGACCATTTTTTCAATTTTTATACTCATTTTTCACCCAAATAGTCCAACTCTGCTCCCAATTTTCACAAATTCAGCCCAACACTTCACATTCTCTTACCATTTCTGTGATTTTCTACCCCAAAAATGGTCTGTTCTCACCAAAAATTACCATTTTGGACCATTTTTTCAATTTTTATACTCATTTTTCACCCAAATAGTCCAACTCTGCTCCCAATTTTCACAAATTCAGCCCAACACTTCACATTCTCTTACCATTTCTGTGATTTTCTACCCCAAAAATGGGCTGTTCTCACCAAAAATTACCATTTTGGACCATTTTTTCAATTTTTATACTCATTTTTCACCCAAATAGTCCAACTCTGCTCCCAATTTTGACAAATTCAGCCCAACACTTCACATTCTCTTACCATTTCTGTGATTTTCTACCCCAAAAATGGTCTGTTCTCACCAAAAATTACCATTTTGGACCATTTTTTCAATTTTTATACTCATTTTTCACCCAAATAGTCCAACTCTGCTCCCAATTTTGACAAATTCAGCCCAACACTTCACATTCTCTTACCATTTCTGTGATTTTCTACCCCAAAAATGGGCTGTTCTCACCAAAAATTACCATTTTGGACCATTTTTTCAATTTTTATACTCATTTTTCACCCAAATAGTCCAACTCTTCACCCAATTTTGACAAATTCAGCCCAACACTTCACATTCTCTTACCATTTCTGTGATTTTCTACCCCAAAAATGGGCTGTTCTCACCAAAAATTACCATTTTGGACCATTTTTTCAATTTTCATACTCATTTTTCACCCAAATATTCCAACTCTGCTCCCAATTTTGACAAATTCAGCCCAACACTTCACATTCTCTTACCATTTCTGTGATTTTCTACCCCAAAAATGGTCTGTTCTCACCAAAAATTACCATTTTGGACCATTTTTTCAATTTTCATACTCATTTTTCACCCAAATATTCCAACTCTGCTCCCAATTTTCACAAATTCAGCCCAACACTTCACATTCTCTTACCATTTCTGTGATTTTCTACCCCAAAAATGGTCTGTTCTCACCAAAAATTACCATTTTGGACCATTTTTTCAATTTTTATACTCATTTTTCACCCAAATAGTCCAACTCTGCTCCCAATTTTCACAAATTCAGCCCAACACTTCACATTCTCTTACCATTTCTGTGATTTTCTACCCCAAAAATGGGCTGTTCTCACCAAAAATTACCATTTTGGACCATTTTTTCAATTTTCATACTCATTTTTCACCCAAATAGTCCAACTCTGCTCCCAATTTTCACAAATTCAGCCCAACACTTCACATTCTCTTACCATTTCTGTGATTTTCTACCCCAAAAATGGGCTGTTCTCACCAAAAATTACCATTTTGGACCATTTTTTCAATTTTTATACTCATTTTTCACCCAAATAGTCCAACTCTGCTCCCAATTTTGACAAATTCAGCCCAACACTTCACATTCTCTTACCATTTCTGTGATTTTCTACCCCAAAAATGGGCTGTTCTCACCAAAAATTACCATTTTGGACCATTTTTTCAATTTTTATACTCATTTTTCACCCAAATAGTCCAACTCTTCACCCAATTTTGACAAATTCAGCCCAACACTTCACATTCTCTTACCATTTCTGTGATTTTCTACCCCAAAAATGGGCTGTTCTCACCAAAAATTACCATTTAGGACCATTTTTTCAATTTTCATACTCATTTATCACCCAAATAGTCCAACTCTGCTCCCAATTTTGACAAATTCAGCCCAACACTTCACATTCTCTTACCATTTCTGTGATTTTCTACCCCAAAAATGGGCTGTTCTCACCAAAAATTACCATTTTGGACCATTTTTTCAATTTTCATACTCATTTTTCACCCAAATAGTCCAACTCTGCTCCCAATTTTCACAAATTCAGCCCAACACTTCACATTCTCTTACCATTTCTGTGATTTTCTACCCCAAAAATGGTCTGTTCTCACCAAAAATTACCATTTTGGACCATTTTTTCAATTTTTATACTCATTTTTCACCCAAATATTCCAACTCTGCTCCCAATTTTGACAAATTCAGCCCAACACTTCACATTCTCTTACCATTTCTGTGATTTTCTACCCCAAAAATGGGCTGTTCTCACCAAAAATTACCATTTTGGACCATTTTTTCAATTTTTATACTCATTTTTCACCCAAATAGTCCAACTCTGCTCCCAATTTTGACAAATTCAGGCCAACACTTCACATTCTCTTACCATTTCTGTGATTTTCTACCCCAAAAATGGGCTGTTCTCACCAAAAATTACCATTTTGGACCATTTTTTCAATTTTTATACTCATTTTTCACCCAAATAGTCCAACTCTGCTCCCAATTTTGACAAATTCAGCCCAACACTTCACATTCTCTTACCATTTCTGTGATTTTCTACCCCAAAAATGGTCTGTTCTCACCAAAAATTACCATTTTGGACCATTTTTTCAATTTTTATACTCATTTTTCACCCAAATATTCCAACTCTGCTCCCAATTTTGACAAATTCAGCCCAACACTTCACATTCTCTTACCATTTCTGTGATTTTCTACCCCAAAAATGGGCTGTTCTCACCAAAAATTACCATTTTGGACCATTTTTTCAATTTTTATACTCATTTTTCACCCAAATAGTCCAACTCTGCTCCCAATTTTGACAAATTCAGCCCAACACTTCACATTCTCTTACCATTTCTGTGATTTTCTACCCCAAAAATGGTCTGTTCTCACCAAAAATTACCATTTTGGACCATTTTTTCAATTTTCATACTCATTTTTCACCCAAATAGTCCAACTCTGCTCCCAATTTTGACAAATTCAGCCCAACACTTCACATTCTCTTACCATTTCTGTGATTTTCTACCCCAAAAATGGTCTGTTCTCACCAAAAATTACCATTTTGGACCATTTTTTCAATTTTTATACTCATTTTTCACCCAAATAGTCCAACTCTGCTCCCAATTTTGACAAATTCAGCCCAACACTTCACATTCTCTTACCATTTCTGTGATTTTCTACCCCAAAAATGGTCTGTTCTCACCAAAAATTACCATTTTGGACCATTTTTTCAATTTTTATACTCATTTTTCACCCAAATATTCCAACTCTGCTCCCAATTTTCACAAATTCAGCCCAACACTTCACATTCTCTTACCATTTCTGTGATTTTCTACCCCAAAAATGGTCTGTTCTCACCAAAAATTACCATTTTGGACCATTTTTTCAATTTTCATACTCGTTTTTCACCCAAATATTCCAACTCTGCTCCCAATTTTGACAAATTCAGCCCAACACTTCACATTCTCTTACCATTTCTGTGATTTTCTACCCCAAAAATGGGCTGTTCTCACCAAAAATTACCATTTTGGACCATTTTTTCAATTTTCATACTCATTTTTCACTCAAATATTCCAACTCTTCATCCAATTTTGACAAATTCAGCCCAACACTTCACATTCTCTTACCATTTCTGTGATTTTCTACCCCAAAAATGGGCTGTTCTCACCAAAAATTACCATTTTGGACCATTTTTTCAATTTTCATACTCATTTTTCACCCAAATAGTCCAACTCTTCACCCAATTTTGACAAATTCAGCCCAACACTTCACATTCTCTTACCATTTCTGTGATTTTCTACCCCAAAAATGGTCTGTTCTCACCAAAAATTACCATTTTGGACCATTTTTTCAATTTTTATACTCATTTTTCACCCAAATAGTCCAACTCTGCTCCCAATTTGACAAATTCAGCCCAACACTTCACATTCTCTTACCATTTCTGTGATTTTCTACCCCAAAAATGGGCTGTTCTCACCAAAAATTACCATTTTGGACCATTTTTTCAATTTTTATACTCATTTTTCACCCAAATATTCCAACTCTGCTCCCAATTTTGACAAATTCAGCCCAACACTTCACATTCTCTTACCATTTCTGTGATTTTCTACCCCAAAAATGGTCTGTTCTCACCAAAAATTACCATTTTGGACCATTTTTTCAATTTTCATACTCGTTTTTCACCCAAATAGTCCAACTCTGCTCCCAATTTTGACAAATTCAGCCCAACACTTCACATTCTCTTACCATTTCTGTGATTTTCTACCCCAAAAATGGTCTGTTCTCACCAAAAATTACCAATTTTGACCATTTTTTCAATTTTTATACTCATTTTTCACCCAAATATTCCAACTCTGCTCCCAATTTTGACAAATTCAGCCCAACACTTCACATTCTCTTACCATTTCTGTGATTTTCTACCCCAAAAATGGTCTGTTCTCACCAAAAATTACCATTTTGGACCATTTTTTCAATTTTTATACTCATTTTTCACCCAAATAGTCCAACTCTTCACCCAATTTTGACAAATTCAGCCCAACACTTCACATTCTCTTACCATTTCTGTGATTTTCTACCCCAAAAATGGGCTGTTCTCACCAAAAATTACCATTTTGGACCATTTTTTCAATTTTCATACTCATTTTTCACCCAAATAGTCCAACTCTGCTCCCAATTTTCACAAATTCAGCCCAACACTTCACATTCTCTTACCATTTCTGTGATTTTCTACCCCAAAAATGGGCTGTTCTCACCAAAAATTACCATTTTGGACCATTTTTTCAATTTTCATACTCATTTTTCACCCAAATAGTCCAACTCTGCTCCCAATTTTGACAAATTCAGCCCAACGCTTCACATTCTCTTACCATTTCTGTGATTTTCTACCCCAAAAATGGGCTGTTCTCACCAAAAATTACCATTTTGGACCATTTTTTCAATTTTTATACTCATTTTTCACCCAAATAGTCCAACTCTGCTCCCAATTTTGACAAATTCAGCCCAACACTTCACATTCTCTTACCATTTCTGTGATTTTCTACCCCAAAAATGGTCTGTTCTCACCAAAAATTACCATTTTGAACCATTTTATCAATTTTTATACTCATTTTTCACCCAAATATTCCAACTCTGCTCCCAATTTTGACAAATTCAGCCCAACACTTCACATTCTCTTACCATTTCTGTGATTTTCTACCCCAAAAATGGTCTGTTCTCACCAAAAATTACCATTTTGGACCATTTTTTCAATTTTTATACTCATTTTTCACCCAAATAGTCCAACTCTGCTCCCAATTTTGACAAATTCAGCCCAACACTTCACATTCTCTTACCATTTCTGTGATTCTCTACCCCAAAAATGGTCTGTTCTCACCAAAAATTACCATTTTGGACCATTTTTTCAATTTTCATACTCATTTTTCACCCAAATAGTCCAACTCTGCTCCCAATTTTGACAAATTCAGCCCAACACTTCACATTCTCTTACCATTTCTGTGATTTTCTACCCCAAAAATGGGCTGTTCTCACCAAAAATTACCATTTTGGACCATTTTTTCAATTTTTATACTCATTTTTCACCCAAATAGTCCAACTCTTCACCCAATTTTGACAAATTCAGCCCAACACTTCACATTCTCTTACCATTTCTGTGATTTTCTACCCCAAAAATGGTCTGTTCTCACCAAAAATTACCATTTTGGACCATTTTTTCAATTTTCATACTCATTTTTCACCCAAATATTCCAACTCTGCTCCCAATTTTGACAAATTCAGCCCAACACTTCACATTCTCTTACCATTTCTGTGATTTTCTACCCCAAAAATGGTCTGTTCTCACCAAAAATTACCATTTTGGACCATTTTTTCAATTTTTATACTCATTTTTCACCCAAATAGTCCAACTCTGCTCCCAATTTTGACAAATTCAGCCCAACACTTCACATTCTCTTACCATTTCTGTGATTTTCTACCCCAAAAATGGTCTGTTCTCACCAAAAATTACCATTTTGGACCATTTTTTCAATTTTTATACTCATTTTTCACCCAAATATTCCAACTCTGCTCCCAATTTTCACAAATTCAGCCCAACACTTCACATTCTCTTACCATTTCTGTGATTTTCTACCCCAAAAATGGTCTGTTCTCACCAAAAATTACCATTTTGGACCATTTTTTCAATTTTTATACTCATTTTTCACCCAAATAGTCCAACTCTGCTCCCAATTTTGACAAATTCAGCCCAACACTTCACATTCTCTTACCATTTCTGTGATTTTCTACCCCAAAAATGGTCTGTTCTCACCAAAAATTACCATTTTGGACCATTTTTTCAATTTTCATACTCATTTTTCACCCAAATATTCCAACTCTGCTCCCAATTTTCACAAATTCAGCCCAACACTTCACATTCTCTTACCATTTCTGTGATTTTCTACCCCAAAAATGGGCTGTTCTCACCAAAAATTACCATTTTGGACCATTTTTTCAATTTTTATACTCATTTTTCACCCAAATAGTCCAACTCTGCTCCCAATTTTGACAAATTCAGCCCAACACTTCACATTCTCTTACCATTTCTGTGATTTTCTACCCCAAAAATGGGCTGTTCTCACCAAAAATTACCATTTTGGACCATTTTTTCAATTTTTATACTCATTTTTCACCCAAATAGTCCAACTCTGCTCCCAATTTTGACAAATTCAGCCCAACACTTCACATTCTCTTACCATTTCTGTGATTTTCTACCCCAAAAATGGTCTGTTCTCACCAAAAATTACCATTTTGGACCATTTTTTCAATTTTTATACTCATTTTTCACCCAAATAGTCCAACTCTGCTCCCAATTTGACAAATTCAGCCCAACACTTCACATTCTCTTACCATTTCTGTGATTTTCTACCCCAAAAATGGGCTGTTCTCACCAAAAATTACCATTTTGGACCATTTTTTCAAGTTTTATACTCATTTTTCACCCAAATATTCCAACTCTGCTCCCAATTTTGACAAATTCAGCCCAACACTTCACATTCTCTTACCATTTCTGTGATTTTCTACCCCAAAAATGGTCTGTTCTCACCAAAAATTACCATTTTGGACCATTTTTTCAATTTTCATACTCGTTTTTCACCCAAATAGTCCAACTCTGCTCCCAATTTTGACAAATTCAGCCCAACACTTCACATTCTCTTACCATTTCTGTGATTTTCTACCCCAAAAATGGTCTGTTCTCACCAAAAATTACCAATTTTGACCATTTTTTCAATTTTTATACTCATTTTTCACCCAAATATTCCAACTCTGCTCCCAATTTTGACAAATTCAGCCCAACACTTCACATTCTCTTACCATTTCTGTGATTTTCTACCCCAAAAATGGTCTGTTCTCACCAAAAATTACCATTTTGGACCATTTTTTCAATTTTTATACTCATTTTTCACCCAAATATTCCAACTCTTCACCCAATTTTGACAAATTCAGCCCAACACTTCACATTCTCTTACCATTTCTGTGATTTTCTACCCCAAAAATGGGCTGTTCTCACCAAAAATTACCATTTTGGACCATTTTTTCAATTTTCATACTCATTTTTCACCCAAATAGTCCAACTCTGCTCCCAATTTTCACAAATTCAGCCCAACACTTCACATTCTCTTACCATTTCTGTGATTTTCTACCCCAAAAATGGGCTGTTCTCACCAAAAATTACCATTTTGGACCATTTTTTCAATTTTCATACTCATTTTTCACCCAAATAGTCCAACTCTGCTCCCAATTTTGACAAATTCAGCCCAACGCTTCACATTCTCTTACCATTTCTGTGATTTTCTACCCCAAAAATGGGCTGTTCTCACCAAAAATTACCATTTTGGACCATTTTTTCAATTTTTATACTCATTTTTCACCCAAATAGTCCAACTCTGCTCCCAATTTTGACAAATTCAGCCCAACACTTCACATTCTCTTACCATTTCTGTGATTTTCTACCCCAAAAATGGTCTGTTCTCACCAAAAATTACCATTTTGAACCATTTTATCAATTTTTATACTCATTTTTCACCCAAATATTCCAACTCTGCTCCCAATTTTGACAAATTCAGCCCAACACTTCACATTCTCTTACCATTTCTGTGATTTTCTACCCCAAAAATGGTCTGTTCTCACCAAAAATTACCATTTTGGACCATTTTTTCAATTTTTATACTCATTTTTCACCCAAATAGTCCAACTCTGCTCCCAATTTTGACAAATTCAGCCCAACACTTCACATTCTCTTACCATTTCTGTGATTCTCTACCCCAAAAATGGTCTGTTCTCACCAAAAATTACCATTTTGGACCATTTTTTCAATTTTCATACTCATTTTTCACCCAAATAGTCCAACTCTGCTCCCAATTTTGACAAATTCAGCCCAACACTTCACATTCTCTTACCATTTCTGTGATTTTCTACCCCAAAAATGGTCTGTTCTCACCAAAAATTACCATTTTGGACCATTTTTTCAATTTTTATACTCATTTTTCACCCAAATAGTCCAACTCTTCACCCAATTTTGACAAATTCAGCCCAACACTTCACATTCTCTTACCATTTCTGTGATTTTCTACCCCAAAAATGGTCTGTTCTCACCAAAAATTACCATTTTGGACCATTTTTTCAATTTTCATACTCATTTTTCACCCAAATATTCCAACTCTGCTCCCAATTTTGACAAATTCAGCCCAACACTTCACATTCTCTTACCATTTCTGTGATTTTCTACCCCAAAAATGGTCTGTTCTCACCAAAAATTACCATTTTGGACCATTTTTTCAATTTTTATACTCATTTTTCACCCAAATAGTCCAACTCTGCTCCCAATTTTGACAAATTCAGCCCAACACTTCACATTCTCTTACCATTTCTGTGATTCTCTACCCCAAAAATGGTCTGTTCTCACCAAAAATTACCATTTTGGACCATTTTTTCAATTTTTATACTCATTTTTCACCCAAATATTCCAACTCTGCTCCCAATTTTGACAAATTCAGCCCAACACTTCACATTCTCTTACCATTTCTGTGATTTTCTACCCCAAAAATGGGCTGTTCTCACCAAAAATTACCATTTTGGACCATTTTTTCAATTTTTATACTCATTTTTCACCCAAATATTCCAACTCTTCACCCAATTTTGACAAATTCAGCCCAACACTTCACATTCTCTTACCATTTCTGTGATTTTCTACCCCAAAAATGGGCTGTTCTCACCAAAAATTACCATTTTGGACCATTTTTTCAATTTTCATACTCATTTTTCACCCAAATAGTCCAACTCTGCTCCCAATTTTCACAAATTCAGCCCAACACTTCACATTCTCTTACCATTTCTGTGATTTTCTACCCCAAAAATGGTCTGTTCTCACCAAAAATTACCATTTTGGACCATTTTTTCAATTTTCATACTCATTTTTCACCCAAATATTCCAACTCTGCTCCCAATTTTGACAAATTCAGCCCAACACTTCACATTCTCTTACCATTTCTGTGATTTTCTACCCCAAAAATGGTCTGTTCTCACCAAAAATTACCATTTTGGACCATTTTTTCAATTTTTATACTCATTTTTCACCCAAATAGTCCAAGTCTGCTCCCAATTTTGACAAATTCAGCCCAACACTTCACATTCTCTTACCATTTCTGTGATTTTCTACCCCAAAAATGGTCTGTTCTCACCAAAAATTACCATTTTGGACCATTTTTTCAATTTTTATACTCATTTTTCACCCAAATAGTCCAACTCTGCTCCCAATTTTCACAAATTCAGCCCAACACTTCACATTCTCTTACCATTTCTGTGATTTTCTACCCCAAAAATGGGCTGTTCTCACCAAAAATTACCATTTTGGACCATTTTTTCAATTTTTATACTCATTTTTCACCCAAATAGTCCAACTCTGCTCCCAATTTTGACAAATTCAGCCCAACACTTCACATTCTCTTACCATTTCTGTGATTTTCTACCCCAAAAATGGGCTGTTCTCACCAAAAATTACCATTTTGGACCATTTTTTCAATTTTTATACTCATTTTTCACCCAAATAGTCCAACTCTGCTCCCAATTTTGACAAATTCAGCCCAACACTTCACATTCTCTTACCATTTCTGTGATTTTCTACCCCAAAAATGGTCTGTTCTCACCAAAAATTACCATTTTGGACCATTTTTTCAATTTTTATACTCATTTTTCACCCAAATAGTCCAACTCTGCTCCCAATTTGACAAATTCAGCCCAACACTTCACATTCTCTTACCATTTCTGTGATTTTCTACCCCAAAAATGGGCTGTTCTCACCAAAAATTACCATTTTGGACCATTTTTTCAAGTTTTATACTCATTTTTCACCCAAATATTCCAACTCTGCTCCCAATTTTGACAAATTCAGCCCAACACTTCACATTCTCTTACCATTTCTGTGATTTTCTACCCCAAAAATGGTCTGTTCTCACCAAAAATTACCATTTTGGACCATTTTTTCAATTTTCATACTCGTTTTTCACCCAAATAGTCCAACTCTGCTCCCAATTTTGACAAATTCAGCCCAACACTTCACATTCTCTTACCATTTCTGTGATTTTCTACCCCAAAAATGGTCTGTTCTCACCAAAAATTACCAATTTTGACCATTTTTTCAATTTTTATACTCATTTTTCACCCAAATATTCCAACTCTGCTCCCAATTTTGACAAATTCAGCCCAACACTTCACATTCTCTTACCATTTCTGTGATTTTCTACCCCAAAAATGGTCTGTTCTCACCAAAAATTACCATTTTGGACCATTTTTTCAATTTTTATACTCATTTTTCACCCAAATATTCCAACTCTTCACCCAATTTTGACAAATTCAGCCCAACACTTCACATTCTCTTACCATTTCTGTGATTTTCTACCCCAAAAATGGGCTGTTCTCACCAAAAATTACCATTTTGGACCATTTTTTCAATTTTCATACTCATTTTTCACCCAAATAGTCCAACTCTGCTCCCAATTTTCACAAATTCAGCCCAACACTTCACATTCTCTTACCATTTCTGTGATTTTCTACCCCAAAAATGGGCTGTTCTCACCAAAAATTACCATTTTGGACCATTTTTTCAATTTTCATACTCATTTTTCACCCAAATAGTCCAACTCTGCTCCCAATTTTGACAAATTCAGCCCAACGCTTCACATTCTCTTACCATTTCTGTGATTTTCTACCCCAAAAATGGGCTGTTCTCACCAAAAATTACCATTTTGGACCATTTTTTCAATTTTTATACTCATTTTTCACCCAAATAGTCCAACTCTGCTCCCAATTTTGACAAATTCAGCCCAACACTTCACATTCTCTTACCATTTCTGTGATTTTCTACCCCAAAAATGGTCTGTTCTCACCAAAAATTACCATTTTGAACCATTTTATCAATTTTTATACTCATTTTTCACCCAAATATTCCAACTCTGCTCCCAATTTTGACAAATTCAGCCCAACACTTCACATTCTCTTACCATTTCTGTGATTTTCTACCCCAAAAATGGTCTGTTCTCACCAAAAATTACCATTTTGGACCATTTTTTCAATTTTTATACTCATTTTTCACCCAAATAGTCCAACTCTGCTCCCAATTTTGACAAATTCAGCCCAACACTTCACATTCTCTTACCATTTCTGTGATTCTCTACCCCAAAAATGGTCTGTTCTCACCAAAAATTACCATTTTGGACCATTTTTTCAATTTTCATACTCATTTTTCACCCAAATAGTCCAACTCTGCTCCCAATTTTGACAAATTCAGCCCAACACTTCACATTCTCTTACCATTTCTGTGATTTTCTACCCCAAAAATGGTCTGTTCTCACCAAAAATTACCATTTTGGACCATTTTTTCAATTTTTATACTCATTTTTCACCCAAATAGTCCAACTCTTCACCCAATTTTGACAAATTCAGCCCAACACTTCACATTCTCTTACCATTTCTGTGATTTTCTACCCCAAAAATGGTCTGTTCTCACCAAAAATTACCATTTTGGACCATTTTTTCAATTTTCATACTCATTTTTCACCCAAATATTCCAACTCTGCTCCCAATTTTGACAAATTCAGCCCAACACTTCACATTCTCTTACCATTTCTGTGATTTTCTACCCCAAAAATGGGCTGTTCTCACCAAAAATTACCATTTTGGACCATTTTTTCAATTTTTATACTCATTTTTCACCCAAATAGTCCAACTCTGCTCCCAATTTTCACAAATTCAGCCCAACACTTCACATTCTCTTACCATTTCTGTGATTTTCTACCCCAAAAATGGTCTGTTCTCACCAAAAATTACCATTTTGGACCATTTTTTCAATTTTTATACTCATTTTTCACCCAAATATTCCAACTCTGCTCCCAATTTTCACAAATTCAGCCCAACACTTCACATTCTCTTACCATTTCTGTGATTTTCTACCCCAAAAATGGTCTGTTCTCACCAAAAATTACCATTTTGGACCATTTTTTCAATTTTTATACTCATTTTTCACCCAAATAGTCCAACTCTGCTCCCAATTTTCACAAATTCAGCCCAACACTTCACATTCTCTTACCATTTCTGTGATTTTCTACCCCAAAAATGGTCTGTTCTCACCAAAAATTACCATTTTGGACCATTTTTTCAATTTTTATACTCATTTTTCACCCAAATAGTCCAACTCTGCTCCCAATTTTCACAAATTCAGCCCAACACTTCACATTCTCTTACCATTTCTGTGATTTTCTACCCCAAAAATGGGCTGTTCTCACCAAAAATTACCATTTTGGACCATTTTTTCAATTTTTATACTCATTTTTCACCCAAATAGTCCAACTCTGCTCCCAATTTTGACAAATTCAGCCCAACACTTCACATTCTCTTACCATTTCTGTGATTTTCTACCCCAAAAATGGGCTGTTCTCACCAAAAATTACCATTTTGGACCATTTTTTCAATTTTTATACTCATTTTTCACCCAAATAGTCCAACTCTGCTCCCAATTTTGACAAATTCAGCCCAACACTTCACATTCTCTTACCATTTCTGTGATTTTCTACCCCAAAAATGGTCTGTTCTCACCAAAAATTACCATTTTGGACCATTTTTTCAATTTTTATACTCATTTTTCACCCAAATAGTCCAACTCTTCACCCAATTTTGACAAATTCAGCCCAACACTTCACATTCTCTTACCATTTCTGTGATTTTCTACCCCAAAAATGGGCTGTTCTCACCAAAAATTACCATTTTGGACCATTTTTTCAATTTTCATACTCATTTTTCACCCAAATATTCCAACTCTGCTCCCAATTTTGACAAATTCAGCCCAACACTTCACATTCTCTTACCATTTCTGTGATTTTCTACCCCAAAAATGGGCTGTTCTCACCAAAAATTACCATTTTGGACCATTTTTTCAATTTTCATACTCATTTTTCACCCAAATAGTCCAACTCTGCTCCCAATTTTCACAAATTCAGCCCAACACTTCACATTCTCTTACCATTTCTGTGATTTTCTACCCCAAAAATGGTCTGTTCTCACCAAAAATTACCATTTTGGACCATTTTTTCAATTTTTATACTCATTTTTCACCCAAATTTTCCAACTCTTCACCCAATTTTGACAAATTCAGCCCAACACTTCACATTCTCTTACCATTTCTGTGATTTTCTACCCCAAAAATGGTCTGTTCTCACCAAAAATTACCATTTTGGACCATTTTTTCAATTTTTATACTCATTTTTCACCCAAATATTCCAACTCTGCTCCCAATTTTGACAAATTCAGCCCAACACTTCACATTCTCTTACCATTTCTGTGATTTTCTACCCCAAAAATGGGCTGTTCTCACCAAAAATTACCATTTTGGACCATTTTTTCAATTTTTATACTCATTTTTCACCCAAATAGTCCAACTCTGCTCCCAATTTTGACAAATTCAGCCCAACACTTCACATTCTCTTACCATTTCTGTGATTTTCTACCCCAAAAATGGGCTGTTCTCACCAAAAATTACCATTTTGGACCATTTTTTCAATTTTTATACTCATTTTTCACCCAAATAGTCCAACTCTGCTCCCAATTTTGACAAATTCAGCCCAACACTTCACATTCTCTTACCATTTCTGTGATTTTCTACCCCAAAAATGGGCTGTTCTCACCAAAAATTACCATTTTGGACCATTTTTTCAATTTTTATACTCATTTTTCACCCAAATATTCCAACTCTGCTCCCAATTTTGACAAATTCAGCCCAACACTTCACATTCTCTTACCATTTCTGTGATTTTCTACCCCAAAAATGGGCTGTTCTCACCAAAAATTACCATTTTGGACCATTTTTTCAATTTTTATACTCATTTTTCACCCAAATAGTCCAACTCTGCTCCCAATTTTGACAAATTCAGCCCAACACTTCACATTCTCTTACCATTTCTGTGATTTTCTACCCCAAAAATGGGCTGTTCTCACCAAAAATTACCATTTTGGACCATTTTTTCAATTTTCATACTCATTTTTCACCCAAATAGTCCAACTCTTCACCCAATTTTGACAAATTCAGCCCAACACTTCACATTCTCTTACCATTTCTGTGATTTTCTACCCCAAAAATGGTCTGTTCTCACCAAAAATTACCATTTTGGACCATTTTTTCAATTTTTATACTCATTTTTCACCCAAATAGTCCAACTCTGCTCCCAATTTTGACAAATTCAGCCCAACACTTCACATTCTCTTACCATTTCTGTGATTTTCTACCCCAAAAATGGGCTGTTCTCACCAAAAATTACCATTTTGGACCATTTTTTCAATTTTTATACTCATTTTTCACCCAAATAGTCCAACTCTGCTCCCAATTTTCACAAATTCAGCCCAACACTTCACATTCTCTTACCATTTCTGTGATTTTCTACCCCAAAAATGGGCTGTTCTCACCAAAAATTACCATTTTGGACCATTTTTTCAATTTTTATACTCATTTTTCACCCAAATAGTCCAACTCTGCTCCCAATTTTGACAAATTCAGCCCAACACTTCACATTCTCTTACCATTTCTGTGATTTTCTACCCCAAAAATGGGCTGTTCTCACCAAAAATTACCATTTTGGACCATTTTTTCAATTTTTATACTCATTTTTCACCCAAATAGTCCGACTCTGCTCCCAATTTTGACAAATTCAGCCCAACACTTCACATTCTCTTACCATTTCTGTGATTTTCTACCCCAAAAATGGTCTGTTCTCACCAAAAATTACCATTTTGGACCATTTTTTCAATTTTCATACTCATTTTTCACCCAAATAGTCCAACTCTGCTCCCAATTTTGACAAATTCAGCCCAACACTTCACATTCTCTTACCATTTCTGTGATTTTCTACCCCAAAAATGGTCTGTTCTCACCAAAAATTACCATTTTGGACCATTTTTTCAATTTTTATACTCATTTTTCACCCAAATAGTCCAACTCTTCACCCAATTTTGACAAATTCAGCCCAACACTTCACATTCTCTTACCATTTCTGTGATTTTCTACCCCAAAAATGGGCTGTTCTCACCAAAAATTACCATTTTGGACCATTTTTTCAATTTTTATACTCATTTTTCACCCAAATAGTCCAACTCTGCTCCCAATTTTGACAAATTCAGCCCAACACTTCACATTCTCTTACCATTTCTGTGATTTTCTACCCCAAAAATGGGCTGTTCTCACCAAAAATTACCATTTTGGACCATTTTTTCAATTTTTATACTCATTTTTCACCCAAATAGTCCAACTCTTCACCCAATTTTGACAAATTCAGCCCAACACTTCACATTCTCTTACCATTTCTGTGATTTTCTACCCCAAAAATGGGCTGTTCTCACCAAAAATTACCATTTTGGACCATTTTTTCAATTTTCATACTCATTTTTCACCCAAATAGTCCAACTCTGCTCCCAATTTTGACAAATTCAGCCCAACACTTCACATTCTCTTAACATTTCTGTGATTTTCTACCCCAAAAATGGTCTGTTCTCACCAAAAATTACCATTTTGGACCATTTTTTCAATTTTCATACTCATTTTTCACCCAAATATTCCAACTCTGCTCCCAATTTTGACAAATTCA
Organism: Gallinula chloropus; assembly: GCF_964237585.1. Taxonomy (NCBI): domain Eukaryota; kingdom Metazoa; phylum Chordata; class Aves; order Gruiformes; family Rallidae; genus Gallinula; species Gallinula chloropus. The sequence continues at coordinate 366,952 of NW_028168158.1, read as the reverse complement.
GCCCAACACTTCACATTCTCTTACCATTTCTGTGATTTTCTACCCCAAAAATGGGCTGTTCTCACCAAAAATTACCATTTTGGACCATTTTTTCAATTTTTATACTCATTTTTCACCCAAATAGTCCAACTCTGCTCCCAATTTTCACAAATTCAGCCCAACACTTCACATTCTCTTACCATTTCTGTGATTTTCTACCCCAAAAATGGTCTGTTCTCACCAAAAATTACCATTTTGGACCATTTTTTCAATTTTTATACTCATTTTTCACCCAAATATTCCAACTCTGCTCCCAATTTTCACAAATTCAGCCCAACACTTCACATTCTCTTACCATTTCTGTGATTTTCTACCCCAAAAATGGTCTGTTCTCACCAAAAATTACCATTTTGGACCATTTTTTCAATTTTTATACTCATTTTTCACCCAAATAGTCCAACTCTGCTCCCAATTTTCACAAATTCAGCCCAACACTTCACATTCTCTTACCATTTCTGTGATTTTCTACCCCAAAAATGGTCTGTTCTCACCAAAAATTACCATTTTGGACCATTTTTTCAATTTTTATACTCATTTTTCACCCAAATAGTCCAACTCTGCTCCCAATTTTCACAAATTCAGCCCAACACTTCACATTCTCTTACCATTTCTGTGATTTTCTACCCCAAAAATGGGCTGTTCTCACCAAAAATTACCATTTTGGACCATTTTTTCAATTTTTATACTCATTTTTCACCCAAATAGTCCAACTCTGCTCCCAATTTTGACAAATTCAGCCCAACACTTCACATTCTCTTACCATTTCTGTGATTTTCTACCCCAAAAATGGTCTGTTCTCACCAAAAATTACCATTTTGGACCATTTTTTCAATTTTTATACTCATTTTTCACCCAAATAGTCCAACTCTGCTCCCAATTTTGACAAATTCAGCCCAACACTTCACATTCTCTTACCATTTCTGTGATTTTCTACCCCAAAAATGGTCTGTTCTCACCAAAAATTACCATTTTGGACCATTTTTTCAATTTTTATACTCATTTTTCACCCAAATAGTCCAACTCTTCACCCAATTTTGACAAATTCAGCCCAACACTTCACATTCTCTTACCATTTCTGTGATTTTCTACCCCAAAAATGGGCTGTTCTCACCAAAAATTACCATTTTGGACCATTTTTTCAATTTTCATACTCATTTTTCACCCAAATATTCCAACTCTGCTCCCAATTTTGACAAATTCAGCCCAACACTTCACATTCTCTTACCATTTCTGTGATTTTCTACCCCAAAAATGGTCTGTTCTCACCAAAAATTACCATTTTGGACCATTTTTTCAATTTTCATACTCATTTTTCACCCAAATATTCCAACTCTGCTCCCAATTTTCACAAATTCAGCCCAACACTTCACATTCTCTTACCATTTCTGTTATTTTCTACCCCAAAAATGGTCTGTTCTCACCAAAAATTACCATTTTGGACCATTTTTTCAATTTTTATACTCATTTTTCACCCAAATAGTCCAACTCTGCTCCCAATTTTCACAAATTCAGCCCAACACTTCACATTCTCTTACCATTTCTGTGATTTTCTACCCCAAAAATGGTCTGTTCTCACCAAAAATTACCATTTTGGACCATTTTTTCAATTTTTATACTCATTTTTCACCCAAATAGTCCAACTCTGCTCCCAATTTTCACAAATTCAGCCCAACACTTCACATTCTCTTACCATTTCTGTGATTTTCTACCCCAAAAATGGGCTGTTCTCACCAAAAATTACCATTTTGGACCATTTTTTCAATTTTCATACTCATTTTTCACCCAAATAGTCCAACTCTGCTCCCAATTTTCACAAATTCAGCCCAACACTTCACATTCTCTTACCATTTCTGTGATTTTCTACCCCAAAAATGGGCTGTTCTCACCAAAAATTACCATTTTGGACCATTTTTTCAATTTTTATACTCATTTTTCACCCAAATAGTCCAACTCTGCTCCCAATTTTGACAAATTCAGCCCAACACTTCACATTCTCTTACCATTTCTGTGATTTTCTACCCCAAAAATGGGCTGTTCTCACCAAAAATTACCATTTTGGACCATTTTTTCAATTTTTATACTCATTTTTCACCCAAATAGTCCAACTCTTCACCCAATTTTGACAAATTCAGCCCAACACTTCACATTCTCTTACCATTTCTGTGATTTTCTACCCCAAAAATGGGCTGTTCTCACCAAAAATTACCATTTAGGACCATTTTTTCAATTTTCATACTCATTTATCACCCAAATAGTCCAACTCTGCTCCCAATTTTGACAAATTCAGCCCAACACTTCACATTCTCTTACCATTTCTGTGATTTTCTACCCCAAAAATGGTCTGTTCTCACCAAAAATTACCATTTTGGACCATTTTTTCAATTTTCATACTCATTTTTCACCCAAATAGTCCAACTCTGCTCCCAATTTTCACAAATTCAGCCCAACACTTCACATTCTCTTACCATTTCTGTGATTTTCTACCCCAAAAATGGTCTGTTCTCACCAAAAATTACCATTTTGGACCATTTTTTCAATTTTTATACTCATTTTTCACCCAAATTTTCCAACTCTTCACCCAATTTTGACAAATTCAGCCCAACACTTCACATTCTCTTACCATTTCTGTGATTTTCTACCCCAAAAATGGTCTGTTCTCACCAAAAATTACCATTTTGGACCATTTTTTCAATTTTTATACTCATTTTTCACCCAAATATTCCAACTCTGCTCCCAATTTTGACAAATTCAGCCCAACACTTCACATTCTCTTACCATTTCTGTGATTTTCTACCCCAAAAATGGGCTGTTCTCACCAAAAATTACCATTTTGGACCATTTTTTCAATTTTTATACTCATTTTTCACCCAAATAGTCCAACTCTGCTCCCAATTTTGACAAATTCAGGCCAACACTTCACATTCTCTTACCATTTCTGTGATTTTCTACCCCAAAAATGGGCTGTTCTCACCAAAAATTACCATTTTGGACCATTTTTTCAATTTTTATACTCATTTTTCACCCAAATAGTCCAACTCTGCTCGCAATTTTGACAAATTCAGCCCAACACTTCACATTCTCTTACCATTTCTGTGATTTTCTACCCCAAAAATGGTCTGTTCTCACCAAAAATTACCATTTTGGACCATTTTTTCAATTTTTATACTCATTTTTCACCCAAATATTCCAACTCTGCTCCCAATTTTGACAAATTCAGCCCAACACTTCACATTCTCTTACCATTTCTGTGATTTTCTACCCCAAAAATGGGCTGTTCTCACCAAAAATTACCATTTTGGACCATTTTTTCAATTTTTATACTCATTTTTCACCCAAATAGTCCAACTCTGCTCCCAATTTTGACAAATTCAGCCCAACACTTCACATTCTCTTACCATTTCTGTGATTTTCTACCCCAAAAATGGTCTGTTCTCACCAAAAATTACCATTTTGGACCATTTTTTCAATTTTCATACTCATTTTTCACCCAAATAGTCCAACTCTGCTCCCAATTTTGACAAATTCAGCCCAACACTTCACATTCTCTTACCATTTCTGTGATTTTCTACCCCAAAAATGGGCTGTTCTCACCAAAAATTACCATTTTGGACCATTTTTTCAATTTTTATACTCATTTTTCACCCAAATAGTCCAACTCTGCTCCCAATTTTGACAAATTCAGCCCAACACTTCACATTCTCTTACCATTTCTGTGATTTTCTACCCCAAAAATGGTCTGTTCTCACCAAAAATTACCATTTTGGACCATTTTTTCAATTTTTATACTCATTTTTCACCCAAATATTCCAACTCTGCTCCCAATTTTCACAAATTCAGCCCAACACTTCACATTCTCTTACCATTTCTGTGATTTTCTACCCCAAAAATGGTCTGTTCTCACCAAAAATTACCATTTTGGACCATTTTTTCAATTTTCATACTCGTTTTTCACCCAAATATTCCAACTCTGCTCCCAATTTTGACAAATTCAGCCCAACACTTCACATTCTCTTACCATTTCTGTGATTTTCTACCCCAAAAATGGGCTGTTCTCACCAAAAATTACCATTTTGGACCATTTTTTCAATTTTCATACTCATTTTTCACTCAAATATTCCAACTCTTCATCCAATTTTGACAAATTCAGCCCAACACTTCACATTCTCTTACCATTTCTGTGATTTTCTACCCCAAAAATGGTCTGTTCTCACCAAAAATTACCATTTTGGACCATTTTTTCAATTTTCATACTCATTTTTCACCCAAATAGTCCAACTCTTCACCCAATTTTGACAAATTCAGCCCAACACTTCACATTCTCTTACCATTTCTGTGATTTTCTACCCCAAAAATGGTCTGTTCTCACCAAAAATTACCATTTTGGACCATTTTTTCAATTTTTATACTCATTTTTCACCCAAATAGTCCAACTCTGCTCCCAATTTGACAAATTCAGCCCAACACTTCACATTCTCTTACCATTTCTGTGATTTTCTACCCCAAAAATGGGCTGTTCTCACCAAAAATTACCATTTTGGACCATTTTTTCAATTTTTATACTCATTTTTCACCCAAATATTCCAACTCTGCTCCCAATTTTGACAAATTCAGCCCAACACTTCACATTCTCTTACCATTTCTGTGATTTTCTACCCCAAAAATGGTCTGTTCTCACCAAAAATTACCATTTTGGACCATTTTTTCAATTTTCATACTCGTTTTTCACCCAAATAGTCCAACTCTGCTCCCAATTTTGACAAATTCAGCCCAACACTTCACATTCTCTTACCATTTCTGTGATTTTCTACCCCAAAAATGGTCTGTTCTCACCAAAAATTACCAATTTTGACCATTTTTTCAATTTTTATACTCATTTTTCACCCAAATATTCCAACTCTGCTCCCAATTTTGACAAATTCAGCCCAACACTTCACATTCTCTTACCATTTCTGTGATTTTCTACCCCAAAAATGGTCTGTTCTCACCAAAAATTACCATTTTGGACCATTTTTTCAATTTTTATACTCATTTTTCACCCAAATATTCCAACTCTTCACCCAATTTTGACAAATTCAGCCCAACACTTCACATTCTCTTACCATTTCTGTGATTTTCTACCCCAAAAATGGGCTGTTCTCACCAAAAATTACCATTTTGGACCATTTTTTCAATTTTCATACTCATTTTTCACCCAAATAGTCCAACTCTGCTCCCAATTTTCACAAATTCAGCCCAACACTTCACATTCTCTTACCATTTCTGTGATTTTCTACCCCAAAAATGGGCTGTTCTCACCAAAAATTACCATTTTGGACCATTTTTTCAATTTTCATACTCATTTTTCACCCAAATAGTCCAACTCTGCTCCCAATTTTGACAAATTCAGCCCAACGCTTCACATTCTCTTACCATTTCTGTGATTTTCTACCCCAAAAATGGGCTGTTCTCACCAAAAATTACCATTTTGGACCATTTTTTCAATTTTTATACTCATTTTTCACCCAAATAGTCCAACTCTGCTCCCAATTTTGACAAATTCAGCCCAACACTTCACATTCTCTTACCATTTCTGTGATTTTCTACCCCAAAAATGGTCTGTTCTCACCAAAAATTACCATTTTGAACCATTTTATCAATTTTTATACTCATTTTTCACCCAAATATTCCAACTCTGCTCCCAATTTTGACAAATTCAGCCCAACACTTCACATTCTCTTACCATTTCTGTGATTTTCTACCCCAAAAATGGTCTGTTCTCACCAAAAATTACCATTTTGGACCATTTTTTCAATTTTTATACTCATTTTTCACCCAAATAGTCCAAGTCTGCTCCCAATTTTGACAAATTCAGCCCAACACTTCACATTCTCTTACCATTTCTGTGATTCTCTACCCCAAAAATGGTCTGTTCTCACCAAAAATTACCATTTTGGACCATTTTTTCAATTTTCATACTCATTTTTCACCCAAATAGTCCAACTCTGCTCCCAATTTTGACAAATTCAGCCCAACACTTCACATTCTCTTACCATTTCTGTGATTTTCTACCCCAAAAATGGTCTGTTCTCACCAAAAATTACCATTTTGGACCATTTTTTCAATTTTTATACTCATTTTTCACCCAAATAGTCCAACTCTTCACCCAATTTTGACAAATTCAGCCCAACACTTCACATTCTCTTACCATTTCTGTGATTTTCTACCCCAAAAATGGTCTGTTCTCACCAAAAATTACCATTTTGGACCATTTTTTCAATTTTCATACTCATTTTTCACCCAAATAGTCCAACTCTGCTCCCAATTTTGACAAATTCAGCCCAACACTTCACATTCTCTTACCATTTCTGTGATTTTCTACCCCAAAAATGGTCTGTTCTCACCAAAAATTACCATTTTGGACCATTTTTTCAATTTTTATACTCATTTTTCACCCAAATAGTCCAACTCTGCTCCCAATTTTGACAAATTCAGCCCAACACTTCACATTCTCTTACCATTTCTGTGATTTTCTACCCCAAAAATGGTCTGTTCTCACCAAAAATTACCATTTTGGACCATTTTTTCAATTTTTATACTCATTTTTCACCCAAATATTCCAACTCTGCTCCCAATTTTCACAAATTCAGCCCAACACTTCACATTCTCTTACCATTTCTGTGATTTTCTACCCCAAAAATGGTCTGTTCTCACCAAAAATTACCATTTTGGACCATTTTTTCAATTTTTATACTCATTTTTCACCCAAATAGTCCAACTCTGCTCCCAATTTTCACAAATTCAGCCCAACACTTCACATTCTCTTACCATTTCTGTGATTTTCTACCCCAAAAATGGTCTGTTCTCACCAAAAATTACCATTTTGGACCATTTTTTCAATTTTTATACTCATTTTTCACCCAAATAGTCCAACTCTGCTCCCAATTTTCACAAATTCAGCCCAACACTTCACATTCTCTTACCATTTCTGTGATTTTCTACCCCAAAAATGGGCTGTTCTCACCAAAAATTACCATTTTGGACCATTTTTTCAATTTTTATACTCATTTTTCACCCAAATAGTCCAACTCTGCTCCCAATTTTGACAAATTCAGCCCAACACTTCACATTCTCTTACCATTTCTGTGATTTTCTACCCCAAAAATGGGCTGTTCTCACCAAAAATTACCATTTTGGACCATTTTTTCAATTTTTATACTCATTTTTCACCCAAATAGTCCAACTCTGCTCCCAATTTTGACAAATTCAGCCCAACACTTCACATTCTCTTACCATTTCTGTGATTTTCTACCCCAAAAATGGTCTGTTCTCACCAAAAATTACCATTTTGGACCATTTTTTCAATTTTTATACTCATTTTTCACCCAAATAGTCCAACTCTGCTCCCAATTTGACAAATTCAGCCCAACACTTCACATTCTCTTACCATTTCTGTGATTTTCTACCCCAAAAATGGGCTGTTCTCACCAAAAATTACCATTTTGGACCATTTTTTCAAGTTTTATACTCATTTTTCACCCAAATATTCCAACTCTGCTCCCAATTTTGACAAATTCAGCCCAACACTTCACATTCTCTTACCATTTCTGTGATTTTCTACCCCAAAAATGGTCTGTTCTCACCAAAAATTACCATTTTGGACCATTTTTTCAATTTTCATACTCGTTTTTCACCCAAATAGTCCAACTCTGCTCCCAATTTTGACAAATTCAGCCCAACACTTCACATTCTCTTACCATTTCTGTGATTTTCTACCCCAAAAATGGTCTGTTCTCACCAAAAATTACCAATTTTGACCATTTTTTCAATTTTTATACTCATTTTTCACCCAAATATTCCAACTCTGCTCCCAATTTTGACAAATTCAGCCCAACACTTCACATTCTCTTACCATTTCTGTGATTTTCTACCCCAAAAATGGTCTGTTCTCACCAAAAATTACCATTTTGGACCATTTTTTCAATTTTTATACTCATTTTTCACCCAAATATTCCAACTCTTCACCCAATTTTGACAAATTCAGCCCAACACTTCACATTCTCTTACCATTTCTGTGATTTTCTACCCCAAAAATGGGCTGTTCTCACCAAAAATTACCATTTTGGACCATTTTTTCAATTTTCATACTCATTTTTCACCCAAATAGTCCAACTCTGCTCCCAATTTTCACAAATTCAGCCCAACACTTCACATTCTCTTACCATTTCTGTGATTTTCTACCCCAAAAATGGGCTGTTCTCACCAAAAATTACCATTTTGGACCATTTTTTCAATTTTCATACTCATTTTTCACCCAAATAGTCCAACTCTGCTCCCAATTTTGACAAATTCAGCCCAACGCTTCACATTCTCTTACCATTTCTGTGATTTTCTACCCCAAAAATGGGCTGTTCTCACCAAAAATTACCATTTTGGACCATTTTTTCAATTTTTATACTCATTTTTCACCCAAATAGTCCAACTCTGCTCCCAATTTTGACAAATTCAGCCCAACACTTCACATTCTCTTACCATTTCTGTGATTTTCTACCCCAAAAATGGTCTGTTCTCACCAAAAATTACCATTTTGAACCATTTTATCAATTTTTATACTCATTTTTCACCCAAATATTCCAACTCTGCTCCCAATTTTGACAAATTCAGCCCAACACTTCACATTCTCTTACCATTTCTGTGATTTTCTACCCCAAAAATGGTCTGTTCTCACCAAAAATTACCATTTTGGACCATTTTTTCAATTTTTATACTCATTTTTCACCCAAATAGTCCAACTCTGCTCCCAATTTTGACAAATTCAGCCCAACACTTCACATTCTCTTACCATTTCTGTGATTCTCTACCCCAAAAATGGTCTGTTCTCACCAAAAATTACCATTTTGGACCATTTTTTCAATTTTCATACTCATTTTTCACCCAAATAGTCCAACTCTGCTCCCAATTTTGACAAATTCAGCCCAACACTTCACATTCTCTTACCATTTCTGTGATTTTCTACCCCAAAAATGGTCTGTTCTCACCAAAAATTACCATTTTGGACCATTTTTTCAATTTTTATACTCATTTTTCACCCAAATAGTCCAACTCTTCACCCAATTTTGACAAATTCAGCCCAACACTTCACATTCTCTTACCATTTCTGTGATTTTCTACCCCAAAAATGGTCTGTTCTCACCAAAAATTACCATTTTGGACCATTTTTTCAATTTTCATACTCATTTTTCACCCAAATATTCCAACTCTGCTCCCAATTTTGACAAATTCAGCCCAACACTTCACATTCTCTTACCATTTCTGTGATTTTCTACCCCAAAAATGGTCTGTTCTCACCAAAAATTACCATTTTGGACCATTTTTTCAATTTTCATACTCATTTTTCACCCAAATAGTCCAACTCTGCTCCCAATTTTGACAAATTCAGCCCAACACTTCACATTCTCTTACCATTTCTGTGATTTTCTACCCCAAAAATGGTCTGTTCTCACCAAAAATTACCATTTTGGACCATTTTTTCAATTTTTATACTCATTTTTCACCCAAATATTCCAACTCTGCTCCCAATTTTCACAAATTCAGCCCAACACTTCACATTCTCTTACCATTTCTGTGATTTTCTACCCCAAAAATGGTCTGTTCTCACCAAAAATTACCATTTTGGACCATTTTTTCAATTTTTATACTCATTTTTCACCCAAATAGTCCAACTCTGCTCCCAATTTTCACAAATTCAGCCCAACACTTCACATTCTCTTACCATTTCTGTGATTTTCTACCCCAAAAATGGTCTGTTCTCACCAAAAATTACCATTTTGGACCATTTTTTCAATTTTTATACTCATTTTTCACCCAAATAGTCCAACTCTGCTCCCAATTTTCACAAATTCAGCCCAACACTTCACATTCTCTTACCATTTCTGTGATTTTCTACCCCAAAAATGGGCTGTTCTCACCAAAAATTACCATTTTGGACCATTTTTTCAATTTTTATACTCATTTTTCACCCAAATAGTCCAACTCTGCTCCCAATTTTGACAAATTCAGCCCAACACTTCACATTCTCTTACCATTTCTGTGATTTTCTACCCCAAAAATGGGCTGTTCTCACCAAAAATTACCATTTTGGACCATTTTTTCAATTTTTATACTCATTTTTCACCCAAATAGTCCAACTCTGCTCCCAATTTTGACAAATTCAGCCCAACACTTCACATTCTCTTACCATTTCTGTGATTTTCTACCCCAAAAATGGTCTGTTCTCACCAAAAATTACCATTTTGGACCATTTTTTCAATTTTTATACTCATTTTTCACCCAAATAGTCCAACTCTTCACCCAATTTTGACAAATTCAGCCCAACACTTCACATTCTCTTACCATTTCTGTGATTTTCTACCCCAAAAATGGTCTGTTCTCACCAAAAATTACCATTTTGGACCATTTTTTCAATTTTCATACTCATTTTTCACCCAAATATTCCAACTCTGCTCCCAATTTTGACAAATTCAGCCCAACACTTCACATTCTCTTACCATTTCTGTGATTTTCTACCCCAAAAATGGTCTGTTCTCACCAAAAATTACCATTTTGGACCATTTTTTCAATTTTCATACTCATTTTTCACCCAAATATTCCAACTCTGCTCCCAATTTTCACAAATTCAGCCCAACACTTCACATTCTCTTACCATTTCTGTTATTTTCTACCCCAAAAATGGTCTGTTCTCACCAAAAATTACCATTTTGGACCATTTTTTCAATTTTTATACTCATTTTTCACCCAAATAGTCCAACTCTGCTCCCAATTTTCACAAATTCAGCCCAACACTTCACATTCTCTTACCATTTCTGTGATTTTCTACCCCAAAAATGGGCTGTTCTCACCAAAAATTACCATTTTGGACCATTTTTTCAATTTTTATACTCATTTTTCACCCAAATATTCCAACTCTGCTCCCAATTTTCACAAATTCAGCCCAACACTTCACATTCTCTTACCATTTCTGTGATTTTCTACCCCAAAAATGGTCTGTTCTCACCAAAAATTACCATTTTGGACCATTTTTTCAATTTTCATACTCATTTTTCACCCAAATATTCCAACTCTGCTCCCAATTTTCACAAATTCAGCCCAACACTTCACATTCTCTTACCATTTCTGTGATTTTCTACCCCAAAAATGGGCTGTTCTCACCAAAAATTACCATTTTGGACCATTTTTTCAATTTTTATACTCATTTTTCACCCAAATAGTCCAACTCTGCTCCCAATTTTGACAAATTCAGCCCAACACTTCACATTCTCTTACCATTTCTGTGATTTTCTACCCCAAAAATGGGCTGTTCTCACCAAAAATTACCATTTTGGACCATTTTTTCAATTTTTATACTCATTTTTCACCCAAATAGTCCAACTCTTCACCCAATTTTGACAAATTCAGCCCAACACTTCACATTCTCTTACCATTTCTGTGATTTTCTACCCCAAAAATGGGCTGTTCTCACCAAAAATTACCATTTTGGACCATTTTTTCAAGTTTTATACTCATTTTTCACCCAAATAGTCCAACTCTTCACCCAATTTTGACAAATTCAGCCCAACACTTCACATTCTCTTACCATTTCTGTGATTTTCTACCCCAAAAATGGTCTGTTCTCACCAAAAATTACCATTTTGGACCATTTTTTCAATTTTCATACTCATTTTTCACCCAAATATTCCAACTCTGCTCCCAATTTTGACAAATTCAGCCCAACACTTCACATTCTCTTACCATTTCTGTGATTTTCTACCCCAAAAATGGTCTGTTCTCACCAAAAATTACCATTTTGGACCATTTTTTCAATTTTTATACTCATTTTTCACCCAAATATTCCAACTCTGCTCCCAATTTTGACAAATTCAGCCCAACACTTCACATTCTCTTACCATTTCTGTGATTTTCTACCCCAAAAATGGGCTGTTCTCACCAAAAATTACCATTTTGGACCATTTTTTCAATTTTCATACTCATTTTTCACTCAAATATTCCAACTCTGCTCCCAATTTTGACAAATTCAGCCCAACACTTCACATTCTCTTACCATTTCTGTGATTTTCTACCCCAAAAATGGTCTGTTCTCACCAAAAATTACCATTTTCGACCATTTTTTCAATTTTCATACTCATTTTTCACCCAAATAGTCCAACTCTGCTCCCAATTTTGACAAATTCAGCCCAACACTTCACATTCTCTTACCATTTCTGTGATTTTCTACCCCAAAAATGGGCTGTTCTCACCAAAAATTACCATTTTGGACCATTTTTTCAATTTTCATACTCATTTTTCACTCAAATATTCCAACTCTGCTCCCAATTTTGACAAATTCAGCCCAACACTTCACATTCTCTTACCATTTCTGTGATTTTCTACCCCAAAAATGGGCTGTTCTCACCAAAAATTACCATTTTGGACCATTTTTTCAATTTTTATACTCATTTTTCACCCAAATAGTCCAACTCTTCACCCAATTTTGACAAATTCAGCCCAACACTTCACATTCTCTTACCATTTCTGTGATTTTCTACCCCAAAAATGGGCTGTTCTCACCAAAAATTACCATTTTGGACCATTTTTTCAATTTTTATACTCATTTTTCACCCAAATAGTCCAACTCTGCTCCCAATTTTGACAAATTCAGCCCAACACTTCACATTCTCTTACCATTTCTGTGATTTTCTACCCCAAAAATGGGCTGTTCTCACCAAAAATTACCATTTTGGACCATTTTTTCAATTTTTATACTCATTTTTCACCCAAATATTCCAACTCTGCTCCCAATTTTGACAAATTCAGCCCAACACTTCACATTCTCTTACCATTTCTGTGATTTTCTACCCCAAAAATGGTCTGTTCTCACCAAAAATTACCATTTTGGACCATTTTTTCAATTTTTATACTCATTTTTCACCCAAATAGTCCAACTCTGCTCCCAATTTTGACAAATTCAGCCCAACACTTCACATTCTCTTACCATTTCTGTGATTTTCTACCCCAAAAATGGTCTGTTCTCACCAAAAATTACCATTTTGGACCATTTTTTCAATTTTCATACTCATTTTTCACCCAAATAGTCCAACTCTGCTCCCAATTTTGACAAATTCAGCCCAACACTTCACATTCTCTTACCATTTCTGTGATTTTCTACCCCAAAAATGGGCTGTTCTCACCAAAAATTACCATTTTGGACCATTTTTTCAATTTTTATACTCATTTTTCACCCAAATAGTCCAACTCTGCTCCCAATTTTGACAAATTCAGCCCAACACTTCACATTCTCTTACCATTTCTGTGATTTTCTACCCCAAAAATGGGCTGTTCTCACCAAAAATTACCATTTTGGACCATTTTTTCAATTTTTATACTCATTTTTCACCCAAATAGTCCAACTCTGCTCCCAATTTTGACAAATTCAGCCCAACACTTCACATTCTCTTACCATTTCTGTGATTTTCTACCCCAAAAATGGGCTGTTCTCACCAAAAATTACCATTTTGGACCATTTTTTCAATTTTTATACTCATTTTTCACCCAAATAGTCCAACTCTGCTCCCAATTTTGACAAATTCAGCCCAACACTTCACATTCTCTTACCATTTCTGTGATTTTCTACCCCAAAAATGGGCTGTTCTCACCAAAAATTACCATTTTGGACCATTTTTTCAATTTTCATACTCATTTTTCACCCAAATAGTCCAACTCTGCTCCCAATTTTGACAAATTCAGCCCAACACTTCACATTCTCTTACCATTTCTGTGATTTTCTACCCCAAAAATGGTCTGTTCTCACCAAAAATTACCATTTTGGACCATTTTTTCAATTTTCATACTCGTTTTTCACCCAAATATTCCAACTCTGCTCCCAATTTTCACAAATTCAGCCCAACACTTCACATTCTCTTACCATTTCTGTGATTTTCTACCCCAAAAATGGTCTGTTCTCACCAAAAATTACCATTTTGGACCATTTTTTCAATTTTTATACTCATTTTTCACCCAAATAGTCCAACTCTGCTCCCAATTTTCACAAATTCAGCCCAACACTTCACATTCTCTTACCATTTCTGTGATTTTCTACCCCAAAAATGGTCTGTTCTCACCAAAAATTACCATTTTGGACCATTTTTTCAATTTTCATACTCATTTTTCACCCAAATAGTCCAACTCTTCACCCAATTTTGACAAATTCAGCCCAACACTTCACATTCTCTTACCATTTCTGTGATTTTCTACCCCAAAAATGGTCTGTTCTCACCAAAAATTACCATTTTGGACCATTTTTTCAATTTTTATACTCATTTTTCACCCAAATAGTCCAACTCTGCTCCCAATTTTCACAAATTCAGCCCAACACTTCACATTCTCTTACCATTTCTGTGATTTTCTACCCCAAAAATGGTCTGTTCTCACCAAAAATTACCATTTTGGACCATTTTTTCAATTTTTATACTCATTTTTCACCCAAATAGTCCAACTCTGCTCCCAATTTTGACAAATTCAGCCCAACACTTCACATTCTCTTACCATTTCTGTGATTTTCTACCCCAAAAATGGGCTGTTCTCACCAAAAATTACCATTTTGGACCATTTTTTCAATTTTTATACTCATTTTTCACCCAAATATTCCAACTCTGCTCCCAATTTTGACAAATTCAGCCCAACACTTCACATTCTCTTACCATTTCTGTGATTTTCTACCCCAAAAATGGGCTGTTCTCACCAAAAATTACCATTTTGGACCATTTTTTCAATTTTTATACTCATTTTTCACCCAAATAGTCCAACTCTTCACCCAATTTTGACAAATTCAGCCCAACACTTCACATTCTCTTACCATTTCTGTGATTTTCTACCCCAAAAATGGTCTGTTCTCACCAAAAATTACCATTTTGGACCATTTTTTCAATTTTTATACTCATTTTTCACCCAAATAGTCCAACTCTGCTCCCAATTTTGACAAATTCAGCCCAACACTTCACATTCTCTTACCATTTCTGTGATTTTCTACCCCAAAAATGGTCTGTTCTCACCAAAAATTACCATTTTGGACCATTTTTTCAATTTTTATACTCATTTTTCACCCAAATAGTCCAACTCTTCACCCAATTTTGACAAATTCAGCCCAACACTTCACATTCTCTTACCATTTCTGTGATTTTCTACCCCAAAAATGGGCTGTTCTCACCAAAAATTACCATTTTGGACCATTTTTTCAATTTTCATACTCATTTTTCACCCAAATATTCCAACTCTGCTCCCAATTTTGACAAATTCAGCCCAACACTTCACATTCTCTTACCATTTCTGTGATTTTCTACCCCAAAAATGGTCTGTTCTCACCAAAAATTACCATTTTGGACCATTTTTTCAATTTTCATACTCATTTTTCACCCAAATATTCCAACTCTGCTCCCAATTTTCACAAATTCAGCCCAACACTTCACATTCTCTTACCATTTCTGTGATTTTCTACCCCAAAAATGGTCTGTTCTCACCAAAAATTACCATTTTGGACCATTTTTTCAATTTTTATACTCATTTTTCACCCAAATAGTCCAACTCTGCTCCCAATTTTGACAAATTCAGCCCAACACTTCACATTCTCTTACCATTTCTGTGATTTTCTACCCCAAAAATGGTCTGTTCTCACCAAAAATTACCATTTTGGACCATTTTTTCAATTTTCATACTCATTTTTCACCCAAATATTCCAACTCTGCTCCCAATTTTGACAAATTCAGCCCAACACTTCACATTCTCTTACCATTTCTGTGATTTTCTACCCCAAAAATGGTCTGTTCTCACCAAAAATTACCATTTTGGACCATTTTTTCAATTTTTATACTCATTTTTCACCCAAATAGTCCAACTCTGCTCCCAATTTTCACAAATTCAGCCCAACACTTCACATTCTCTTACCATTTCTGTGATTTTCTACCCCAAAAATGGGCTGTTCTCACCAAAAATTACCATTTTGGACCATTTTTTCAATTTTTATACTCATTTTTCACCCAAATATTCCAACTCTGCTCCCAATTTTGACAAATTCAGCCCAACACTTCACATTCTCTTACCATTTCTGTGATTTTCTACCCCAAAAATGGGCTGTTCTCACCAAAAATTACCATTTTGGACCATTTTTTCAATTTTTATACTCATTTTTCACCCAAATAGTCCAACTCTGCTCCCAATTTTGACAAATTCAGCCCAACACTTCACATTCTCTTACCATTTCTGTGATTTTCTACCCCAAAAATGGTCTGTTCTCACCAAAAATTACCATTTTGGACCATTTTTTCAATTTTTATACTCATTTTTCACCCAAATAGTCCAACTCTGCTCCCAATTTTGACAAATTCAGCCCAACACTTCACATTCTCTTACCATTTCTGTGATTTTCTACCCCAAAAATGGGCTGTTCTCACCAAAAATTACCATTTTGGACCATTTTATCAATTTTCATACTCAGTTTTCACCCAAATAGTCCAACTCTGCTCCCAATTTTGACAAATTCAGCCCAACACTTCACATTCTCTTACCATTTCTGTGATTTTCTACCCCAAAAATGGGCTGTTCTCACCAAAAATTACCATTTTGGACCATTTTTTCAATTTTCATACTCATTTTTCACCCAAATAGTCCAACTCTGCTCCCAATTTTGACAAATTCAGCCCAACACTTCACATTCTCTTACCATTTCTGTGATTTTCTACCCCAAAAATGGGCTGTTCTCACCACAAATTACCATTTTGGACCATTTTTTCAATTTTTATACTCATTTTTCACCCAAATAGTCCAACTCTTCACCCAATTTTGACAAATTCAGCCCAACACTTCACATTCTCTTACCATTTCTGTGATTTTCTACCCCAAAAATGGTCTGTTCTCACCAAAAATTACCATTTTGGACCATTTTTTCAATTTTCATACTCATTTTTCACCCAAATATTCCAACTCTGCTCCCAATTTTCACAAATTCAGCCCAACACTTCACATTCTCTTACCATTTCTCTGATTTTCTACCCCAAAAATGGTCTGTTCTCACCAAAAATTACCAATTTTGACCATTTTTTCAAATTTTATACTCATTTTTCACCCAAATATTCCAACTCTGCTCCCAATTTTGACAAATTCAGCCCAACACTTCACATTCTCTTACCATTTCTGTGATTTTCTACCCCAAAAATGGGCTGTTCTCACCAAAAATTACCATTTTGGACCGTTTTTTCAATTTTCATACTCATTTTTCACTCAAATATTCCAACTCTGCTCCCAATTTTGACAAATTCAGCCCAACACTTCACATTCTCTTACCATTTCTGTGATTTTCTACCCCAAAAATGGGCTGTTCTCACCAAAAATTACCATTTTGGACCATTTTTTCAATTTTCATACTCATTTTTCACCCAAATATTCCAACTCTGCTCCCAATTTTGACAAATTCAGCCCAACACTTCACATTCTCTTACCATTTCTGTGATTTTCTACCCCAAAAATGGGCTGTTCTCACCAAAAATTACCATTTTGGACCATTTTTTCAATTTTCATACTCATTTTTCACTCAAATAGTCCAACTCTGCTCCCAATTTTGACAAATTCAGCCCAACACTTCACATTCTCTTACCATTTCTGTGATTTTCTACCCCAAAAATGGTCTGTTCTCACCAAAAATTACCATTTTGGACCATTTTTTCAATTTTCATACTCATTTTTCACCCAAATAGTCCAACTCTTCACCCAATTTTGACAAATTCAGCCCAACACTTCACATTCTCTTACCATTTCTGTGATTTTCTACCCCAAAAATGGTCTGTTCTCACCAAAAATTACCATTTTGGACCATTTTTTCAATTTTCATACTCATTTTTCACCCAAATATTCCAACTCTGCTCCCAATTTTGACAAATTCAGCCCAACACTTCACATTCTCTTACCATTTCTGTGATTTTCTACCCCAAAAATGGGCTGTTCTCACCAAAAATTACCATTTTGGACCATTTTTTCAATTTTCATACTCATTTTTCACCCAAATATTCCAACTCTGCTCCCAATTTTGACAAATTCAGCCCAACACTTCACATTCTCTTACCATTTCTGTGATTTTCTACCCCAAAAATGGTCTGTTCTCACCAAAAATTACCATTTTGGACCAATTTTCAATTTTCATACTCATTTTTCACCCAAATAGTCCAACTCTTCACCCAATTTTGACAAATTCAGCCCAACACTTCACATTCTCTTACCATTTCTGTGATTTTCTACCCCAAAAATGGTCTGTTCTCACCAAAAATTACCATTTTGGACCATTTTTTCAATTTTCATACTCATTTTTCACCCAAATAGTCCAACTCTGCTCCCAATTTTGACAAATTCAGCCCAACACTTCACATTCTCTTACCATTTCTGTGATTTTCTACCCCAAAAATGGGCTGTTCTCACCAAAAATTACCATTTTGGACCATTTTTTCAATTTTTATACTCATTTTTCACCCAAATAGTCCAACTCTGCTCCCAATTTTGACAAATTCAGCCCAACACTTCACATTCTCTTACCATTTCTGTGATTTTCTACCCCAAAAATGGTCTGTTCTCACCAAAAATTACCATTTTGGACCATTTTTTCAATTTTTATACTCATTTTTCACCCAAATAGTCCAACTCTTCACCCAATTTTGACAAATTCAGCCCAACACTTCACATTCTCTTACCATTTCTGTGATTTTCTACCCCAAAAATGGGCTGTTCTCACCAAAAATTACCATTTTGGACCATTTTTTCAATTTTTATACTCATTTTTCACCCAAATAGTCCAACTCTGCTCCCAATTTTGACAAATTCAGCCCAACACTTCACATTCTCTTACCATTTCTGTGATTTTCTACCCCAAAAATGGGCTGTTCTCACCAAAAATTACCATTTTGGACCATTTTTTCAATTTTCATACTCATTTTTCACCCAAATAGTCCAACTCTGCTCCCAATTTTGACAAATTCAGCCCAACACTTCACATTCTCTTACCATTTCTGTGATTTTCTACCCCAAAAATGGTCTGTTCTCACCAAAAATTACCATTTTGGACCATTTTTTCAATTTTCATACTCGTTTTTCACCCAAATATTCCAACTCTGCTCCCAATTTTGACAAATTCAGCCCAACACTTCACATTCTCTTACCATTTCTGTGATTTTCTACCCCAAAAATGGGCTGTTCTCACCAAAAATTACCATTTTGGACCATTTTTTCAATTTTTATACTCATTTTTCACCCAAATAGTCCAACTCTGCTCCCAATTTTGACAAATTCAGCCCAACACTTCACATTCTCTTACCATTTCTGTGATTTTCTACCCCAAAAATGGGCTGTTCTCACCAAAAATTACCATTTTGGACCATTTTTTCAATTTTCATACTCATTTTTCACCCAGATATTCCAACTCTGCTCCCAATTTTGACAAATTCAGCCCAACACTTCACATTCTCTTACCATTTCTGTGATTTTCTACCCCAAAAATGGGCTGTTCTCACCAAAAATTACCATTTTGGACCATTTTTTCAATTTTCATACTCATTTTTCACTCAAATATTCCAACTCTGCTCCCAATTTTGACAAATTCAGCCCAACACTTCACATTCTCTTACCATTTCTGTGATTTTCTACCCCAAAAATGGGCTGTTCTCACCAAAAATTACCATTTTGGACCATTTTTTCAATTTTCATACTCATTTTTCACCCAAATATTCCAACTCTGCTCCCAATTTTGACAAATTCAGCCCAACACTTCACATTCTCTTACCATTTCTGTGATTTTCTACCCCAAAAATGGTCTGTTCTCACCAAAAATTACCAATTTGGACCATTTTTTCAATTTTTATACTCATTTTTCACCCAAATATTCCAACTCTGCTCCCAATTTTGACAAATTCAGCCCAACACTTCACATTCTCTTACCATTTCTGTGATTTTCTACCCCAAAAATGGGCTGTTCTCACCAAAAATTACCATTTTGGACCATTTTTTCAATTTTCATACTCATTTTTCACTCAAATATTCCAACTCTGCTCCCAATTTTCACAAATTCAGCCCAACACTTCACATTCTCTTACCATTTCTGTGATTTTCTACCCCAAAAATGGTCTGTTCTCACCAAAAATTACCATTTTGGACCATTTTTTCAATTTTTATACTCATTTTTCACCCAAATAGTCCAACTCTGCTCCCAATTTTGACAAATTCAGCCCAACACTTCACATTCTCTTACCATTTCTGTGATTTTCTACCCCAAAAATGGGCTGTTCTCACCAAAAATTACCATTTTGGACCATTTTTTCAATTTTTATACTCATTTTTCACTCAAATATTCCAACTCTGCTCCCAATTTTGACAAATTCA
This sequence comes from Gallinula chloropus, assembly GCF_964237585.1. Classification (NCBI taxonomy): domain Eukaryota; kingdom Metazoa; phylum Chordata; class Aves; order Gruiformes; family Rallidae; genus Gallinula; species Gallinula chloropus. The sequence goes on along the minus strand of NW_028168158.1, from coordinate 346,495 downwards.
TCCCAACACTTCACATTCTCTTACCATTTCTGTGATTTTCTACCCCAAAAATGGTCTGTTCTCACCAAAAATTACCATTTTGGACCATTTTTTCAATTTTCATACTCATTTTTCACCCAAATAGTCCAACTCTGCTCCCAATTTTCACAAATTCAGCCCAACACTTCACATTCTCTTACCATTTCTGTGATTTTCTACCCCAAAAATGGTCTGTTCTCACCACAAATTACCATTTTGGACCATTTTTTCAATTTTTATACTCATTTTTCACCCAAATAGTCCAACTCTTCACCCAATTTTGACAAATTCAGCCCAACACTTCACATTCTCTTACCATTTCTGTGATTTTCTACCCCAAAAATGGTCTGTTCTCACCAAAAATTACCATTTTGGACCATTTTTTCAATTTTTATACTCATTTTTCACCCAAATATTCCAACTCTGCTCCCAATTTTGACAAATTCAGCCCAACACTTCACATTCTCTTACCATTTCTGTGATTTTCTACCCCAAAAATGGGCTGTTCTCACCAAAAATTACCATTTTGGACCATTTTTTCAATTTTTATACTCATTTTTCACCCAAATATTCCAACTCTGCTCCCAATTTTGACAAATTCAGCCCAACACTTCACATTCTCTTACCATTTCTGTGATTTTCTACCCCAAAAATGGTCTGTTCTCACCAAAAATTACCATTTTGGACCATTTTTTCAATTTTCATACTCATTTTTCACCCAAATAGTCCAACTCTGCTCCCAATTTTGACAAATTCAGCCCAACACTTCACATTCTCTTACCATTTCTGTGATTTTCTACCCCAAAAATGGGCTGTTCTCACCAAAAATTACCATTTTGGACCATTTTTTCAATTTTTATACTCATTTTTCACCCAAATAGTCCAACTCTGCTCCCAATTTTGACAAATTCAGCCCAACACTTCACATTCTCTTACCATTTCTGTGATTTTCTACCCCAAAAATAGGCTGTTCTCACCAAAAATTACCATTTTGGACCATTTTTTCAATATTCATACTCATTTTTCACCCAAATATTCCAACTCTGCTCCCAATTTTGACAAATTCAGCCCAACACTTCACATTCTCTTACCATTTCTGTGATTTTCTACCCCAAAAATGGTCTGTTCTCACCAAAAATTACCATTTTGGACCATTTTTTCAATTTTCATACTCATTTTTCACCCAAATATTCCAACTCTGCTCCCAATTTTGACAAATTCAGCCCAACACTTCACATTCTCTTACCATTTCTGTGATTTTCTACCCCAAAAATGGTCTGTTCTCACCAAAAATTACCATTTTGGACCATTTTTTCAATTTTTATACTCATTTTTCACCCAAATAGTCCAACTCTGCTCCCAATTTTGACAAATTCAGCCCAACACTTCACATTCTCTTACCATTTCTGTGATTTTCTACCCCAAAAATGGTCTGTTCTCACCAAAAATTACCATTTTGGACCATTTTTTCAATTTTTATACTCATTTTTCACCCAAATATTCCAACTCTGCTCCCAATTTTCACAAATTCAGCCCAACACTTCACATTCTCTTACCATTTCTGTGATTTTCTACCCCAAAAATGGGCTGTTCTCACAAAAAATTACCATTTTGGACCATTTTTTCAATTTTCATACTCATTTTTCACTCAAATATTCCAAATCTGCTCCCAATTTTGACAAATTCAGCCCAACACTTCACATTCTCTTACCATTTCTGTGATTTTCTACCCCAAAAATGGTCTGTTCTCACCAAAAATTACCATTTTGGACCATTTTTTCAATTTTCATACTCATTTTTCACCCAAATATTCCAACTCTGCTCCCAATTTTGACAAATTCAGCCCAACACTTCACATTCTCTTACCATTTCTGTGATTTTCTACCCCAAAAATGGGCTGTTCTCACCAAAAATTACCATTTTGGACCATTTTTTCAATTTTCATACTCATTTTTCACTCAAATATTCCAAATCTGCTCCCAATTTTGACAAATTCAGCCCAACACTTCACATTCTCTTACCATTTCTGTGATTTTCTACCCCAAAAATGGTCTGTTCTCACCAAAAATTACCATTTTGGACCATTTTTTCAATTTTTATACTCATTTTTCACCCAAATAGTCCAACTCTGCTCCCAATTTTGACAAATTCAGCCCAACACTTCACATTCTCTTACCATTTCTGTGATTTTCTACCCCAAAAATGGTCTGTTCTCACCAAAAATTACCATTTTGGACCATTTTTTCAATTTTCATACTCATTTTTCACCCAAATAGTCCAACTCTTCACCCAATTTTGACAAATTCAGCCCAACACTTCACATTCTCTTACCATTTCTGTGATTTTCTACCCCAAAAATGGGCTGTTCTCACCAAAAATTACCATTTTGGACCATTTTTTCGATTTTCATACTCATTTTTCACCCAAATATTCCAACTCTGCTCCCAATTTTGACAAATTCAGCCCAACACTTCACATTCTCTTACCATTTCTGTGATTTTCTACCCCAAAAATGGTCTGTTCTCACCAAAAATTACCATTTTGGACCATTTTTTCAATTTTTATACTCATTTTTCACCCAAATAGTCCAACTCTGCTCCCAATTTTGACAAATTCAGCCCAACACTTCACATTCTCTTACCATTTCTGTGATTTTCTACCCCAAAAATGGTCTGTTCTCACCAAAAATTACCATTTTGGACCATTTTTTCAATTTTTATACTCATTTTTCACCCAAATATTCCAACTCTGCTCCCAATTTTCACAAATTCAGCCCAACACTTCACATTCTCTTACCATTTCTGTGATTTTCTACCCCAAAAATGGGCTGTTCTCACCACAAATTACCATTTTGGACCATTTTTTCAATTTTCATACTCATTTTTCACCCAAATAGTCCAACTCTGCTCCCAATTTTGACAAATTCAGCCCAACACTTCACATTCTCTTACCATTTCTGTGATTTTCTACCCCAAAAATGGTCTGTTCTCACCAAAAATTACCATTTTGGACCATTTTTTCAATTTTCATACTCATTTTTCACCCAAATATTCCAACTCTGCTCCCAATTTTGACAAATTCAGCCCAACACTTCACATTCTCTTACCATTTCTGTGATTTTCTACCCCAAAAATGGGCTGTTCTCACCAAAAATTACCATTTTGGACCATTTTTTCAATTTTCATACTCATTTTTCACTCAAATATTCCAACTCTGCTCCCAATTTTGACAAATTCAGCCCAACACTTCACATTCTCTTACCATTTCTGTGATTTTCTACCCCAAAAATGGTCTGTTCTCACCAAAAATTACCATTTTGGACCATTTTTTCAATTTTTATACTCATTTTTCACCCAAATAGTCCAACCCTTCACCCAATTTTGACAAATTCAGCCCAACACTTCACATTCTCTTACCATTTCTGTGATTTTCTACCCCAAAAATGGTCTGTTCTCACCAAAAATTACCATTTTGGACCATTTTTTCAATTTTCATACTCATTTTTCACCCAAATAGTCCAACTCTTCACCCAATTTTGACAAATTCAGCCCAACACTTCACATTCTCTTACCATTTCTGTGATTTTCTACCCCAAAAATGGGCTGTTCTCACCAAAAATTACCATTTTGGACCATTTTTTCAATTTTTATACTCATTTTTCACCCAAATATTCCAACTCTGCTCCCAATTTTGACAAATTCAGCCCAACACTTCACATTCTCTTACCATTTCTGTGATTTTCTACCCCAAAAATGGTCTGTTCTCACCAAAAATTACCATTTAGGACCATTTTTTCAATTTTCATACTCATTTTTCACCCAAATATTCCAACTCTGCTCCCAATTTTGACAAATTCAGCCCAACACTTCACATTCTCTTACCATTTCTGTGATTTTCTACCCCAAAAATGGTCTGTTCTCACCAAAAATTACCATTTTGGACCATTTTTTCAATTTTTATACTCATTTTTCACCCAAATATTCCAACTCTGCTCCCAATTTTGACAAATTCAGCCCAACACTTCACATTCTCTTACCATTTCTGTGATTTTCTACCCCAAAAATGGTCTGTTCTCACCAAAAATTACCATTTTGGACCATTTTTTCAATTTTCATACTCGTTTTTCACCCAAATAGTCCAACTCTGCTCCCAATTTTGACAAATTCAGCCCAACACTTCACATTCTCTTACCATTTCTGTGATTTTCTACCCCAAAAATGGTCTGTTCTCACCAAAAATTACCATTTTGGACCATTTTTTCAATTTTTATACTCATTTTTCACTCAAATATTCCAACTCTGCTCCCAATTTTGACAAATTCAGCCCAACACTTCACATTCTCTTACCATTTCTGTGATTTTCTACCCCAAAAATGGGCTGTTCTCACCAAAAATTACCATTTTGGACCATTTTTTCAATTTTTATACTCATTTTTCACCCAAATAGTCCAACTCTGCTCCCAATTTTGACAAATTCAGCCCAACACTTCACATTCTCTTACCATTTCTGTGATTTTCTACCCCAAAAATGGGCTGTTCTCACCAAAAATTACCATTTTGGACCATTTTTTCAATATTCATACTCATTTTTCACCCAAATAGTCCAACTCTTCACCCAATTTTGACAAATTCAGCCCAACACTTCACATTCTCTTACCATTTCTGTGATTTTCTACCCCAAAAATGGTCTGTTCTCACCAAAAATTACCATTTTGGACCATTTTTTCAATTTTCATACTCATTTTTCACCCAAATATTCCAACTCTGCTCCCAATTTTGACAAATTCAGCCCAACACTTCACATTCTCTTACCATTTCTGTGATTTTCTACCCCAAAAATGGGCTGTTCTCACCAAAAATTACCATTTTGGACCATTTTTTCAATTTTTATACTCATTTTTCACCCAAATAGTCCAACTCTTCACCCAATTTTGACAAATTCAGCCCAACACTTCACATTCTCTTACCATTTCTGTGATTTTCTACCCCAAAAATGGTCTGTTCTCACCAAAAATTACCATTTTGGACCATTTTTTCAATTTTCATACTCATTTTTCACCCAAATATTCCAACTCTGCTCCCAATTTTGACAAATTCAGCCCAACACTTCACATTCTCTTACCATTTCTGTGATTTTCTACCCCAAAAATGGGCTGTTCTCACCAAAAATTACCATTTTGGACCATTTTTTCAATTTTTATACTCATTTTTCACCCAAATAGTCCAACTCTTCACCCAATTTTGACAAATTCAGCCCAACACTTCACATTCTCTTACCATTTCTGTGATTTTCTACCCCAAAAATGGTCTGTTCTCACCAAAAATTACCATTTTGGACCATTTTTTCAATTTTTATACTCATTTTTCACCCAAATAGTCCAACTCTGCTCCCAATTTTGACAAATTCAGCCCAACACTTCACATTCTCTTACCATTTCTGTGATTTTCTACCCCAAAAATGGTCTGTTCTCACCAAAAATTACCATTTTGGACCATTTTTTCAATTTTCATACTCATTTTTCACCCAAATATTCCAACTCTGCTCCCAATTTTGACAAATTCAGCCCAACACTTCACATTCTCTTACCATTTCTGTGATTTTCTACCCCAAAAATGGGCTGTTCTCACCAAAAATTACCAATTTGGACCATTTTTTCAATTTTTATACTCATTTTTCACCCAAATAGTCCAACTCTTCACCCAATTTTGACAAATTCAGCCCAACACTTCACATTCTCTTACCATTTCTGTGATTTTCTACCCCAAAAATGGTCTGTTCTCACCAAAAATTACCATTTTGGACCATTTTTTCAATTTTTATACTCATTTTTCACCCAAATATTCCAACTCTGCTCCCAATTTTCACAAATTCAGCCCAACACTTCACATTCTCTTACCATTTCTGTGATTTTCTACCCCAAAAATGGTCTGTTCTCACCAAAAATTACCATTTTGGACCATTTTTTCAATTTTCATACTCATTTTTCACCCAATATTCCAACTCTGCTCCCAATTTTGACAAATTCAGCCCAACACTTCACATTCTCTTACCATTTCTGTGATTTTCTACCCCAAAAATGGGCTGTTCTCACCAAAAATTACCAATTTGGACCATTTTTTCAATTTTTATACTCATTTTTCACCCAAATAGTCCAACTCTGCTCCCAATTTTGACAAATTCAGCCCAACACTTCACATTCTCTTACCATTTCTGTGATTTTCTACCCCAAAAATGGGCTGTTCTCACCAAAAATTACCATTTTGGACCATTTTTTCAATTTTCATACTCATTTTTCACTCAAATATTCCAACTCTGCTCCCAATTTTGACAAATTCAGCCCAACACTTCACATTCTCTTACCATTTCTGTGATTTTCTACCCCAAAAATGGTCTGTTCTCACCAAAAATTACCAATTTGGACCATTTTTTCAATTTTTATACTCATTTTTCACCCAAATAGTCCAACTCTGCTCCCAATTTTCACAAATTCAGCCCAACACTTCACATTCTCTTACCATTTCTGTGATTTTCTACCCCAAAAATGGGCTGTTCTCACCAAAAATTACCATTTTGGACCATTTTTTCAATTTTCATACTCATTTTTCACTCAAATATTCCAACTTTGCTTCCAATTTTGACAAATTCAGCCCAACACTTCACATTCTCTTACCATTTCTGTGATTTTCTACCCCAAAAATGGTCTGTTCTCACCAAAAATTACCATTTTGGACCATTTTTTCAATTTTCATACTCATTTTTCACCCAAATATTCCAACTCTGCTCCCAATTTTGACAAATTCAGCCCAACACTTCACATTCTCTTACCATTTCTGTGATTTTCTACCCCAAAAATGGGCTGTTCTCACCAAAAATTACCATTTTGGACCATTTTTTCAATTTTTATACTCATTTTTCACCCAAATATTCCAACTCTGCTCCCAATTTTGACAAATTCAGCCCAACACTTCACATTCTCTTACCATTTCTGTGATTTTCTACCCCAAAAATGGTCTGTTCTCACCAAAAATTACCATTTTGGACCATTTTTTCAATTTTTATACTCATTTTTCACCCAAATATTCCAACTCTTCATCCAATTTTGACAAATTCAGCCCAACACTTCACATTCTCTTACCATTTCTGTGATTTTCTACCCCAAAAATGGGCTGTTCTCACCAAAAATTACCATTTTGGACCATTTTTTCAATTTTCATACTCATTTTTCACTCAAATATTCCAACTCTGCTCCCAATTTTGACAAATTCAGCCCAACACTTCACATTCTCTTACCATTTCTGTGATTTTCTACCCCAAAAATGGGCTGTTCTCACCAAAAATTACCATTTTGGACCATTTTTTCAATTTTTATACTCATTTTTCACCCAAATAGTCCAACTCTTCACCCAATTTTGACAAATTCAGCCCAACACTTCACATTCTCTTACCATTTCTGTGATTTTCTACCCCAAAAATGGGCTGTTCTCACCAAAAATTACCATTTTGGACCATTTTTTCAATTTTTATACTCATTTTTCACCCAAATAGTCCAACTCTGCTCCCAATTTTGACAAATTCAGCCCAACACTTCACATTCTCTTACCATTTCTGTGATTTTCTACCCCAAAAATGGTCTGTTCTCACCAAAAATTACCATTTTGGACCATTTTTTCAATTTTTATACTCATTTTTCACCCAAATAGTCCAACTCTTTACCCAATTTTGACAAATTCAGCCCAACACTTCACATTCTCTTACCATTTCTGTGATTTTCTACCCCAAAAATGGTCTGTTCTCACCAAAAATTACCATTTTGGACCATTTTTTCAATTTTCATACTCATTTTTCACCCAAATATTCCAACTCTGCTCCCAATTTTGACAAATTCAGCCCAACACTTCACATTCTCTTACCATTTCTGTGATTTTCTACCCCAAAAATGGTCTGTTCTCACCAAAAATTACCATTTTGGACCATTTTTTCAATTTTTATACTCATTTTTCACCCAAATATTCCAACTCTGCTCCCAATTTTGACAAATTCAGCCCAACACTTCACATTCTCTTACCATTTCTGTGATTTTCTACCCCAAAAATGGGCTGTTCTCACCAAAAATTACCATTTTGGACCATTTTTTCAATTTTTATACTCATTTTTCACCCAAATAGTCCAACTCTGCTCCCAATTTTGACAAATTCAGCCCAACACTTCACATTCTCTTACCATTTCTGTGATTTTCTACCCCAAAAATGGGCTGTTCTCACCAAAAATTACCATTTTGGACCATTTTTTCAATTTTTATACTCATTTTTCACCCAAATATTCCAACTCTGCTCCCAATTTTGACAAATTCAGCCCAACACTTCACATTCTCTTACCATTTCTGTGATTTTCTACCCCAAAAATGGGCTGTTCTCACCAAAAATTACCATTTTGGACCATTTTTTCAATTTTCATACTCATTTTTCACCCAAATAGTCCAACTCTGCTCCCAATTTTCACAAATTCAGCCCAACACTTCACATTCTCTTACCATTTCTGTGATTTTCTACCCCAAAAATGGGCTGTTCTCACCAAAAATTACCATTTTGGACCATTTTTTCAATTTTTATACTCATTTTTCACCCAAATATTCCAACTCTGCTCCCAATTTTGACAAATTCAGCCCAACACTTCACATTCTCTTACCATTTCTGTGATTTTCTACCCCAAAAATGGTCTGTTCTCACCAAAAATTACCATTTTGGACCATTTTTTCAATTTTTATACTCATTTTTCACCCAAATAGTCCAACTCTGCTCCCAATTTTCACAAATTCAGCCCAACACTTCACATTCTCTTACCATTTCTGTGATTTTCTACCCCAAAAATGGGCTGTTCTCACCAAAAATTACCATTTTGGACCATTTTTTCAATTTTTATACTCATTTTTTACCCAAATAGTCCAACTCTGCTCCCAATTTTCACAAATTCAGCCCAACACTTCACATTCTCTTACCATTTCTGTGATTTTCTACCCCAAAAATAGGCTGTTCTCACCAAAAATTACCATTTTGGACCATTTTTTCAATTTTCATACTCATTTTTCACCCAAATAGTCCAACTCTGCTCCCAATTTTGACAAATTCAGCCCAACACTTCACATTCTCTTACCATTTCTGTGATTTTCTACCCCAAAAATGGTCTGTTCTCACCAAAAATTACCATTTTGGACCATTTTTTCAATTTTCATACTCGTTTTTCACCCAAATAGTCCAACTCTGCTCCCAATTTTGACAAATTCAGCCCAACACTTCACATTCTCTTACCATTTCTGTGATTTTCTACCCCAAAAATGGGCTGTTCTCACCAAAAATTACCATTTTGGACCATTTTTTCAATTTTTATACTCATTTTTCACCCAAATATTCCAACTCTTCACCCAATTTTGACAAATTCAGCCCAACACTTCACATTCTCTTACCATTTCTGTGATTTTCTACCCCAAAAATGGGCTGTTCTCACCAAAAATTACCATTTTGGACCATTTTTTCAAGTTTTATACTCATTTTTCACCCAAATAGTCCAACTCTTCACCCAATTTTGACAAATTCAGCCCAACACTTCACATTCTCTTACCATTTCTGTGATTTTCTACCCCAAAAATGGGCTGTTCTCACCAAAAATTACCATTTTGGACCATTTTTTCAATTTTTATACTCATTTTTCACCCAAATATTCCAAATATGCTCCCAATTTTCACAAATTCAGCCCAACACTTCACATTCTCTTACCATTTCTGTGATTTTCTACCCCAAAAATGGGCTGTTCTCACCAAAAATTACCATTTTGGACCATTTTTTCAATTTTTATACTCATTTTTCACCCAAATATTCCAACTCTTCACCTAATTTTCACAAATTCACCCCAACACTTCACATTCTCTTACCATTTCTGTGATTTTCTACCCCAAAAATGGTCTGTTCTCACCAAAAATTACCATTTTGGACCATTTTTTCAATTTTTATACTCATTTTTCACCCAAATAGTCCAACTCTGCTCCCAATTTTGACAAATTCAGCCCAACACTTCACATTCTCTTACCATTTCTGTGATTTTCTACCCCAAAAATGGGCTGTTCTCACCAAAAATTACCATTTTGGACCATTTTTTCAATTTTCATACTCATTTTTCACCCAAATAGTCCAACTCTGCTCCCAATTTTGACAAATTCAGCCCAACACTTCACATTCTCTTACCATTTCTGTGATTTTCTACCCCAAAAATGGGCTGTTCTCACCAAAAATTACCATTTTGGACCATTTTTTCAATTTTTATACTCATTTTTCACCCAAATATTCCAACTCTGCTCCCAATTTTGACAAATTCAGCCCAACACTTCACATTCTCTTACCATTTCTGTGATTTTCTACCCCAAAAATGGGCTGTTCTCACCAAAAATTACCATTTTGGACCATTTTTTCAATTTTTATACTCATTTTTCACCCAAATATTCCAACTCTTCACCCAATTTTGACAAATTCAGCCAAACACTTCACATTCTCTTACCATTTCTGTGATTTTCTACCCCAAAAATGGGCTGTTCTCACCAAAAATTACCATTTTGGACCATTTTTTCAATTTTTATACTCATTTTTCACCCAAATATTCCAACTCTTCACCCAATTTTGACAAATTCAGCCCAACACTTCACATTCTCTTACCATTTCTGTGATTTTCTACCCCAAAAATGGTCTGTTCTCACCAAAAATTACCAATTTTGACCATTTTTTCAATTTTTATACTCATTTTTCACCCAAATAGTCCAACTCTTCACCCAATTTTGACAAATTCAGCCCAACACTTCACATTCTCTTACCATTTCTGTGATTTTCTACCCCAAAAATGGTCTGTTCTCACCAAAAATTACCATTTTGGACCATTTTTTCAATTTTCATACTCATTTTTCACCCAAATATTCCAACTCTGCTCCCAATTTTGACAAATTCAGCCCAACACTTCACATTCTCTTAACATTTCTGTGATTTTCTACCCCAAAAATGGGCTGTTCTCACCAAAAATTACCATTTTGGACCATTTTTTCAATTTTCATACTCATTTTTCACTCAAATATTCCAAATCTGCTCCCAATTTTGACAAATTCAGCCCAACACTTCGCATTCTCTTACCATTTCTGTGATTTTCTACCCCAAAAATGGTCTGTTCTCACCAAAAATTACCATTTTGGACCATTTTTTCAATTTTTATACTCATTTTTCACCCAAATATTCCAACTCTGCTCCCAATTTTGACAAATTCAGCCCAACACTTCACATTCTCTTACCATTTCTGTGATTTTCTACCCCAAAAATGGTCTGTTCTCACCAAAAATTACCATTTTGGACCATTTTTTCAATTTTTATACTCATTTTTCACCCATATATTCCAACTATTCACCCAATTTTGACAAATTCAGCCCAACACTTCACATTCTCTTACCATTTCTGTGATTTTCTACCCCAAAAATGGTCTGTTCTCACCAAAAATTACCATTTTGGACCATTTTTTCAATTTTTATACTCATTTTTCACCCAAATATTCCAACTCTGCTCCCAATTTTGACAAATTCAGCCCAACACTTCACATTCTCTTACCATTTCTGTGATTTTCTACCCCAAAAATGGTCTGTTCTCACCAAAAATTACCATTTTGGACCATTTTTTCAATTTTTATACTCATTTTTCACCCAAATATTCCAACTCTGCTCCCAATTTTGACAAATTCAGCCCAACACTTCACATTCTCTTACCATTTCTGTGATTTTCTACCCCAAAAATGGGCTGTTCTCACCAAAAATTACCATTTTGGACCATTTTTTCAATTTTTATACTCATTTTTCACCCAAATATTCCAACTCTGCTCCCAATTTTGACAAATTCAGCCCAACACTTCACATTCTCTTACCATTTCTGTGATTTTCTACCCCAAAAATGGTCTGTTCTCACCAAAAATTACCAATTTTGACCATTTTTTCAATTTTTATACTCATTTTTCACCCAAATAGTCCAACTCTTCACCCAATTTTGACAAATTCAGCCCAACACTTCACATTCTCTTACCATTTCTGTGATTTTCTACCCCAAAAATGGTCTGTTCTCACCAAAAATTACCATTTTGGACCATTTTTTCAATTTTCATACTCATTTTTCACCCAAATAGTCCAACTCTGCTCCCAATTTTGACAAATTCAGCCCAACACTTCACATTCTCTTACCATTTCTGTGATTTTCTACCCCAAAAATGGGCTGTTCTCACCAAAAATTACCATTTTGGACCATTTTTTCAATTTTCATACTCATTTTTCACTCAAATATTCCAACTCTGCTCCCAATTTTGACAAATTCAGCCCAACACTTCACATTCTCTTACCATTTCTGTGATTTTCTACCCCAAAAATGGGCTGTTCTCACCAAAAATTACCATTTTGGACCATTTTTTCAATTTTTATACTCATTTTTCACCCATATATTCCAACTCTTCACCCAATTTTGACAAATTCAGCCCAACACTTCACATTCTCTTACCATTTCTGTGATTTTCTACCCAAAAATGGTCTGTTCTCACCAAAAATTACCATTTTGGACCATTTTTTCAATTTTTATACTCATTTTTCACCCAAATATTCCAACTCTTCACCCAATTTTGACAAATTCAGCCCAACACTTCACATTCTCTTACCATTTCTGTGATTTTCTACCCCAAAAATGGGCTGTTCTCACCAAAAATTACCAATTTTTACCATTTTTTCAATTTTTATACTCATTTTTCACCCAAATAGTCCAACTCTGCTCCCAATTTTGACAAATTCAGCCCAACACTTCACATTCTCTTACCATTTCTGTGATTTTCTACCCCAAAAATGGTCTGTTCTCACCAAAAATTACCATTTTGGACCATTTTTTCAATTTTCATACTCATTTTTCACCCAAATAGTCCAACTCTGCTCCCAATTTTGACAAATTCAGCCCAACACTTCACATTCTCTTACCATTTCTGTGATTTTCTACCCCAAAAATGGGCTGTTCTCACCAAAAATTACCATTTTGGACCATTTTTTCAATTTTCATACTCATTTTTCACCCAAATATTCCAACTCTGCTCCCAATTTTGACAAATTCAGCCCAACACTTCACATTCTCTTACCATTTCTGTGATTTTCTACCCCAAAAATGGGCTGTTCTCACCAAAAATTACCATTTTGGACCATTTTTTCAATTTTCATACTCATTTTTCACCCAAATAGTCCAACTCTGCTCCCAATTTTGACAAATTCAGCCCAACACTTCACATTCTCTTACCATTTCTGTGATTTTCTACCCCAAAAATGGGCTGTTCTCACCAAAAATTACCATTTTGGACCATTTTTTCAATTTTTATACTCATTTTTCACCCAAATATTCCAACTCTTCACCCAATTTTGACAAATTCAGCCCAACACTTCACATTCTCTTACCATTTCTGTGATTTTCTACCCCAAAAATGGGCTGTTCTCACCAAAAATTACCATTTTGGACCATTTTTTCAAGTTTTATACTCATTTTTCACCCAAATAGTCCAACTCTTCACCCAATTTTGACAAATTCAGCCCAACACTTCACATTCTCTTACCATTTCTGTGATTTTCTACCCCAAAAATGGGCTGTTCTCACCAAAAATTACCATTTTGGACCATTTTTTCAATTTTTATACTCATTTTTCACCCAAATATTCCAAATATGCTCCCAATTTTCACAAATTCAGCCCAACACTTCACATTCTCTTACCATTTCTGTGATTTTCTACCCCAAAAATGGGCTGTTCTCACCAAAAATTACCATTTTGGACCATTTTTTCAATTTTTATACTCATTTTTCACCCAAATATTCCAACTCTTCACCTAATTTTCACAAATTCACCCCAACACTTCACATTCTCTTACCATTTCTGTGATTTTCTACCCCAAAAATGGTCTGTTCTCACCAAAAATTACCATTTTGGACCATTTTTTCAATTTTTATACTCATTTTTCACCCAAATAGTCCAACTCTGCTCCCAATTTTGACAAATTCAGCCCAACACTTCACATTCTCTTACCATTTCTGTGATTTTCTACCCCAAAAATGGGCTGTTCTCACCAAAAATTACCATTTTGGACCATTTTTTCAATTTTCATACTCATTTTTCACCCAAATAGTCCAACTCTGCTCCCAATTTTGACAAATTCAGCCCAACACTTCACATTCTCTTACCATTTCTGTGATTTTCTACCCCAAAAATGGGCTGTTCTCACCAAAAATTACCATTTTGGACCATTTTTTCAATTTTTATACTCATTTTTCACCCAAATATTCCAACTCTGCTCCCAATTTTGACAAATTCAGCCCAACACTTCACATTCTCTTACCATTTCTGTGATTTTCTACCCCAAAAATGGGCTGTTCTCACCAAAAATTACCATTTTGGACCATTTTTTCAATTTTTATACTCATTTTTCACCCAAATATTCCAACTCTTCACCCAATTTTGACAAATTCAGCCAAACACTTCACATTCTCTTACCATTTCTGTGATTTTCTACCCCAAAAATGGGCTGTTCTCACCAAAAATTACCATTTTGGACCATTTTTTCAATTTTTATACTCATTTTTCACCCAAATATTCCAACTCTTCACCCAATTTTGACAAATTCAGCCCAACACTTCACATTCTCTTACCATTTCTGTGATTTTCTACCCCAAAAATGGTCTGTTCTCACCAAAAATTACCAATTTTGACCATTTTTTCAATTTTTATACTCATTTTTCACCCAAATAGTCCAACTCTTCACCCAATTTTGACAAATTCAGCCCAACACTTCACATTCTCTTACCATTTCTGTGATTTTCTACCCCAAAAATGGTCTGTTCTCACCAAAAATTACCATTTTGGACCATTTTTTCAATTTTCATACTCATTTTTCACCCAAATATTCCAACTCTGCTCCCAATTTTGACAAATTCAGCCCAACACTTCACATTCTCTTAACATTTCTGTGATTTTCTACCCCAAAAATGGGCTGTTCTCACCAAAAATTACCATTTTGGACCATTTTTTCAATTTTCATACTCATTTTTCACTCAAATATTCCAAATCTGCTCCCAATTTTGACAAATTCAGCCCAACACTTCGCATTCTCTTACCATTTCTGTGATTTTCTACCCCAAAAATGGTCTGTTCTCACCAAAAATTACCATTTTGGACCATTTTTTCAATTTTTATACTCATTTTTCACCCAAATATTCCAACTCTGCTCCCAATTTTGACAAATTCAGCCCAACACTTCACATTCTCTTACCATTTCTGTGATTTTCTACCCCAAAAATGGTCTGTTCTCACCAAAAATTACCATTTTGGACCATTTTTTCAATTTTTATACTCATTTTTCACCCATATATTCCAACTCTTCACCCAATTTTGACAAATTCAGCCCAACACTTCACATTCTCTTACCATTTCTGTGATTTTCTACCCCAAAAATGGTCTGTTCTCACCAAAAATTACCATTTTGGACCATTTTTTCAATTTTTATACTCATTTTTCACCCAAATATTCCAACTCTGCTCCCAATTTTGACAAATTCAGCCCAACACTTCACATTCTCTTACCATTTCTGTGATTTTCTACCCCAAAAATGGTCTGTTCTCACCAAAAATTACCATTTTGGACCATTTTTTCAATTTTTATACTCATTTTTCACCCAAATATTCCAACTCTGCTCCCAATTTTGACAAATTCAGCCCAACACTTCACATTCTCTTACCATTTCTGTGATTTTCTACCCCAAAAATGGGCTGTTCTCACCAAAAATTACCATTTTGGACCATTTTTTCAATTTTTATACTCATTTTTCACCCAAATATTCCAACTCTGCTCCCAATTTTGACAAATTCAGCCCAACACTTCACATTCTCTTACCATTTCTGTGATTTTCTACCCCAAAAATGGTCTGTTCTCACCAAAAATTACCAATTTTGACCATTTTTTCAATTTTTATACTCATTTTTCACCCAAATAGTCCAACTCTTCACCCAATTTTGACAAATTCAGCCCAACACTTCACATTCTCTTACCATTTCTGTGATTTTCTACCCCAAAAATGGTCTGTTCTCACCAAAAATTACCATTTTGGACCATTTTTTCAATTTTCATACTCATTTTTCACCCAAATAGTCCAACTCTGCTCCCAATTTTGACAAATTCAGCCCAACACTTCACATTCTCTTACCATTTCTGTGATTTTCTACCCCAAAAATGGGCTGTTCTCACCAAAAATTACCATTTTGGACCATTTTTTCAATTTTCATACTCATTTTTCACTCAAATATTCCAACTCTGCTCCCAATTTTGACAAATTCAGCCCAACACTTCACATTCTCTTACCATTTCTGTGATTTTCTACCCCAAAAATGGGCTGTTCTCACCAAAAATTACCATTTTGGACCATTTTTTCAATTTTTATACTCATTTTTCACCCATATATTCCAACTCTTCACCCAATTTTGACAAATTCAGCCCAACACTTCACATTCTCTTACCATTTCTGTGATTTTCTACCCAAAAATGGTCTGTTCTCACCAAAAATTACCATTTTGGACCATTTTTTCAATTTTTATACTCATTTTTCACCCAAATATTCCAACTCTTCACCCAATTTTGACAAATTCAGCCCAACACTTCACATTCTCTTACCATTTCTGTGATTTTCTACCCCAAAAATGGGCTGTTCTCACCAAAAATTACCAATTTTTACCATTTTTTCAATTTTTATACTCATTTTTCACCCAAATAGTCCAACTCTGCTCCCAATTTTGACAAATTCAGCCCAACACTTCACATTCTCTTACCATTTCTGTGATTTTCTACCCCAAAAATGGTCTGTTCTCACCAAAAATTACCATTTTGGACCATTTTTTCAATTTTCATACTCATTTTTCACCCAAATAGTCCAACTCTGCTCCCAATTTTGACAAATTCAGCCCAACACTTCACATTCTCTTACCATTTCTGTGATTTTCTACCCCAAAAATGGGCTGTTCTCACCAAAAATTACCATTTTGGACCATTTTTTCAATTTTCATACTCATTTTTCACCCAAATATTCCAACTCTGCTCCCAATTTTGACAAATTCAGCCCAACACTTCACATTCTCTTACCATTTCTGTGATTTTCTACCCCAAAAATGGGCTGTTCTCACCAAAAATTACCATTTTGGACCATTTTTTCAATTTTCATACTCATTTTTCACCCAAATAGTCCAACTCTGCTCCCAATTTTGACAAATTCAGCCCAACACTTCACATTCTCTTACCATTTCTGTGATTTTCTACCCCAAAAATGGGCTGTTCTCACCAAAAATTACCATTTTGGACCATTTTTTCAATTTTCATACTCATTTTTCACCCAAATATTCCAACTCTGCTCCCAATTTTGACAAATTCAGCCCAACACTTCACATTCTCTTACCATTTCTGTGATTTTCTACCCCAAAAATGGGCTGTTCTCACCAAAAATTACCATTTTGGACCATTTTTTCAATTTTTATACTCATTTTTCACCCAAATATTCCAACTCTGCTCCCAATTTTCACAAATTCAGCCCAACACTTCACATTCTCTTACCATTTCTGTGATTTTCTACCCCAAAAATGGGCTGTTCTCACCAAAAATTACCATTTTGGACCACTTTTTCAATTTTTATACTAATTTTTCACCCAAATTTTCCAACTCTGCTCCCAATTTTGACAAATTCAGCCCAACACTTCACATTCTCTTACCATTTCTGTGATTTTCTACCCCAAAAATGGGCTGTTCTCACCAAAAATTACCATTTTGGACCATTTTTTCAATTTTCATACTCATTTTTCACCCAAATATTCCAACTCTGCTCCCAATTTTCACAAATTCAGCCCAACACTTCACATTCTCTTACCATTTCTGTGATTTTCTACCCCAAAAATGGGCTGTTCTCACCAAAAATTACCATTTTGGACCATTTTTTCAATTTTCATACTCATTTTTCACCCAAATACTCCAACTCTGCTCCCAATTTTGACAAATTCAGCCCAACACTTCACATTCTCTTACCATTTCTGTGATTTTCTACCCCAAAAATGGGCTGTTCTCACCAAAAATTACCATTTTGGACCATTTTTTCAATTTTTATACTCATTTTTCACCCAAATAGTCCAACTCTGCTCCCAATTTTGACAAATTCAGCCCAACACTTCACATTCTCTTACCATTTCTGTGATTTTCTACCCCAAAAATGGTCTGTTCTCACCAAAAATTACCATTTTGGACCATTTTTTCAATTTTTATACTCATTTTTCACCCAAATAGTCCAACTCTGCTCCCAATTTTGACAAATTCAGCCCAACACTTCACATTCTCTTACCATTTCTGTGATTTTCTACCCCAAAAATGGGCTGTTCTCACCAAAAATTACCAATTTTTACCATTTTTTCAATTTTTATACTCATTTTTCACCCAAATAGTCCAACTCTGCTCCCAATTTTGACAAATTCAGCCCAACACTTCACATTCTCTTACCATTTCTGTGATTTTCTACCCCAAAAATGGTCTGTTCTCACCAAAAATTACCATTTTGGACCATTTTTTCAATTTTCATACTCATTTTTCACCCAAATATTCCAACTCTGCTCCCAATTTTCACAAATTCAGCCCAACACTTCACATTCTCTTACCATTTCTGTGATTTTCTACCCCAAAAATGGGCTGTTCTCACCAAAAATTACCATTTTGGACCATTTTTTCAATTTTCATACTCATTTTTCACTCAAATATTCCAAATCTGCTCCCAATTTTGACAAATTCAGCCCAACACTTCACATTCTCTTACCATTTCTGTGATTTTCTACCCCAAAAATGGTCTGTTCTCACCAAAAATTACCATTTTGGACCATTTTTTCAATTTGTATACTCATTTTTCACCCAAATATTCCAACTCTGCTCCCAATTTTGACAAATTCAGCCCAACACTTCACATTCTCTTACCATTTCTGTGATTTTCTACCCCAAAAATGGGCTGTTCTCACCAAAAATTACCATTTTGGACCATTTTTTCAATTTTTATACTCATTTTTCACCCATATATTCCAACTCTTCACCCAATTTTGACAAATTCAGCCCAACACTTCACATTCTCTTACCATTTCTGTGATTTTCTACCCCAAAAATGGTCTGTTCTCACCAAAAATTACCATTTTGGACCATTTTTTCAATTTTCATACTCATTTTTCACCCAAATATTCCAACTCTGCTCCCAATTTTGACAAATTCAGCCCAACACTTCACATTCTCTTACCATTTCTGTGATTTTCTACCCCAAAAATGGGCTGTTCTCACCAAAAATTACCATTTTGGACCATTTTTTCAATTTTTATACTCATTTTTCACCCAAATAGTCCAACTCTGCTCCCAATTTTGACAAATTCAGCCCAACACTTCACATTCTCTTACCATTTCTGTGATTTTCTACCCCAAAAATGGTCTGTTCTCACCAAAAATTACCATTTTGGACCATTTTTTCAATTTTTATACTCATTTTTCACCCAAATAGTCCAACTCTGCTCCCAATTTTGACAAATTCAGCCCAACACTTCACATTCTCTTACCATTTCTGTGATTTTCTACCCCAAAAATGGTCTGTTCTCACCAAAAATTACCAATTTTGAGCATTTTTTCAATTTTCATACTCATTTTTCACCCAAATAGTCCAACTCTTCACCCAATTTTGACAAATTCAGCCCAACACTTCACATTCTCTTACCATTTCTGTGATTTTCTACCCCAAAAATGGTCTGTTCTCACCAAAAATTACCATTTTGGACCATTTTTTCAATTTTCATACTCATTTTTCACCCAAATAGTCCAACTCTGCTCCCAATTTTGACAAATTCAGCCCAACACTTCACATTCTCTTACCATTTCTGTGATTTTCTACCCCAAAAATGGGCTGTTCTCACCAAAAATTACCATTTTGGACCATTTTTTCAATTTTCATACTCATTTTTCACTCAAATATTCCAACTCTGCTCCCAATTTTGACAAATTCAGCCCAACACTTCACATTCTCTTACCATTTCTGTGATTTTCTACCCCAAAAATGGGCTGTTCTCACCAAAAATTACCATTTTGGACCATTTTTTCAATTTTCATACTCATTTTTCACCCAAATATTCCAACTCTTCACCCAATTTTGACAAATTCAGCCCAACACTTCACATTCTCTTACCATTTCTGTGATTTTCTACCCAAAAATGGTCTGTTCTCACCAAAAATTACCATTTTGGACCATTTTTTCAATTTTTATACTCATTTTTCACCCAAATATTCCAACTCTTCACCCAATTTTGACAAATTCAGCCCAACACTTCACATTCTCTTACCATTTCTGTGATTTTCTACCCCAAAAATGGGCTGTTCTCACCAAAAATTATCAATTTTGACCATTTTTTCAATTTTCATACTCATTTTTCACCCAAATAGTCCAACTCTGCTCCCAATTTTGACAAATTCAGCCCAACACTTCACATTCTCTTACCATTTCTGTGATTTTCTACCCCAAAAATGGGCTGTTCTCACCAAAAATTACCATTTTGGACCATTTTTTCAATTTTTATACTCATTTTTCACCCAAATATTCCAACTCTTCACCCAATTTTGACAAATTCAGCCCAACACTTCACATTCTCTTACCATTTCTGTGATTTTCTACCCCAAAAATGGGCTGTTCTCACCAAAAATTACCAATTTTGACCATTTTTTCAATTTTCATACTCATTTTTCACCCAAATATTCCAACTCTGCTCCCAATTTTGACAAATTCAGCCCAACACTTCACATTCTCTTACCATTTCTGTGATTTTCTACCCCAAAAATGGTCTGTTCTCACCAAAAATTACCATTTTGGACCATTTTTTCAATTTTCATACTCATTTTTCACCCAAATAGTCCAACTCTGCTCCCAATTTTGACAAATTCAGCCCAACACTTCACATTCTCTTACCATTTCTGTGATTTTCTACCCCAAAAATGGGCTGTTCTCACCAAAAATTACCATTTTGGACCATTTTTTCAATTTTCATACTCATTTTTCACCCAAATATTCCAACTCTGCTCCCAATTTTGACAAATTCAGCCCAACACTTCACATTCTCTTACCATTTCTGTGATTTTCTACCCCAAAAATGGTCTGTTCTCACCAAAAATTACCATTTTGGACCATTTTTTCAATTTTCATACTCATTTTTCACCCAAATAGTCCAACTCTGCTCCCAATTTTGACAAATTCAGCCCAACACTTCACATTCTCTTACCATTTCTGTGATTTTCTACCCCAAAAATGGGCTGTTCTCACCAAAAATTACCATTTTGGACCATTTTTTCAATTTTTATACTCATTTTTCACCCAAATATTCCAACTCTGCTCCCAATTTTGACAAATTCAGCCCAACACTTCACATTCTCTTACCATTTCTGTGATTTTCTACCCCAAAAATGGTCTGTTCTCACCAAAAATTACCATTTTGGACCATTTTTTCAATTTTTATACTCATTTTTCACCCAAATATTCCAACTCTGCTCCCAATTTTCACAAATTCAGCCCAACACTTCACATTCTCTTACCATTTCTGTGATTTTCTACCCCAAAAATGGGCTGTTCTCACCAAAAATTACCATTTTGGACCACTTTTTCAATTTTTATACTAATTTTTCACCCAAATTTTCCAACTCTGCTCCCAATTTTGACAAATTCAGCCCAACACTTCACATTCTCTTACCATTTCTGTGATTTTCTACCCCAAAAATGGGCTGTTCTCACCAAAAATTACCATTTTGGACCATTTTTTCAATTTTCATACTCATTTTTCACCCAAATATTCCAACTCTGCTCCCAATTTTCACAAATTCAGCCCAACACTTCACATTCTCTTACCATTTCTGTGATTTTCTACCCCAAAAATGGTCTGTTCTCACCAAAAATTACCATTTTGGACCATTTTTTCAATTTTCATACTCATTTTTCACCCAAATAGTCCAACTCTGCTCCCAATTTTGACAAATTCAGCCCAACACTTCACATTCTCTTACCATTTCTGTGATTTTCTACCCCAAAAATGGTCTGTTCTCACCAAAAATTACCATTTTGGACCATTTTTTCAATTTTTATACTCATTTTTCACCCAAATAGTCCAACTCTGCTCCCAATTTTGACAAATTCAGCCCAACACTTCACATTCTCTTACCATTTCTGTGATTTTCTACCCCAAAAATGGTCTGTTCTCACCAAAAATTACCATTTTGGACCATTTTTTCAATTTTTATACTCATTTTTCACCCAAATAGTCCAACTCTGCTCCCAATTTTGACAAATTCAGCCCAACACTTCACATTCTCTTACCATTTCTGTGATTTTCTACCCCAAAAATGGGCTGTTCTCACCAAAAATTACCAATTTTTACCATTTTTTCAATTTTTATACTCATTTTTCACCCAAATAGTCCAACTCTGCTCCCAATTTTGACAAATTCAGCCCAACACTTCACATTCTCTTACCATTTCTGTGATTTTCTACCCCAAAAATGGTCTGTTCTCACCAAAAATTACCATTTTGGACCATTTTTTCAATTTTTATACTCATTTTTCACCCAAATATTCCAACTCTGCTCCCAATTTTCACAAATTCAGCCCAACACTTCACATTCTCTTACCATTTCTGTGATTTTCTACCCCAAAAATGGTCTGTTCTCACCAAAAATTACCAATTTTGACCATTTTTTCAATTTTCATACTCATTTTTCACCCAAATATTCCAACTCTGCTCCCAATTTTGACAAATTCAGCCCAACACTTCACATTCTCTTACCATTTCTGTGATTTTCTACCCCAAAAATGGGCTGTTCTCACCAAAAATTACCAATTTGGACCATTTTTTCAATTTTTATACTCATTTTTCACCCAAATATTCCAACTCTGCTCCCAATTTTGGCAAATTCAGCCCAACACTTCACATTCTCTTACCATTTCTGTGATTTTCTACCCCAAAAATCGTCAGTTCTCACCAAAAATTACCATTTTGGACCATTTTTTCAATTTTTATACTCATTTTTCACCCAAATATTCCAACTCTGCTCCCAATTTTCACAAATTCAGCCCAACACTTCACATTCTCTTACCATTTCTGTGATTTTCTACCCCAAAAATGGTCTGTTCTCACCAAAAATTACTATTTTGGACCATTTTTTCAATTTTCATACTCATTTTTCACCCAAATAGTCCAACTCTGCTCCCAATTTTGACAAATTCAGCCCAACACTTCACATTCTCTTACCATTTCTGTGATTTTCTACCCCAAAAATGGTCTGTTCTCACCAAAAATTACGAATTTTGACCATTTTTTCAATTTTCATACTCATTTTTCACCCAAATATTCCAACTCTGCTCCCAATTTTCACAAATTCAGCCCAACACTTCACATTCTCTTACCATTTCTGTGATTTTCTACCCCAAAAATGGGCTGTTCTCACCAAAAATTACCATTTTGGACCATTTTTTCAATTTTTATACTCATTTTTCACCCAAATATTCCAACTCTGCTCCCAATTTTGACAAATTCAGCCCAACACTTCACATTCTCTTACCATTTCTGTGATTTTCTACCCCAAAAATGGTCTGTTCTCACCAAAAATTACCATTTTGGACCATTTTTTCAATTTTTATACTCATTTTTCACCCAAATATTCCAACTCTGCTCCCAATTTTCACAAATTCAGCCCAACACTTCACATTCTCTTACCATTTCTGTGATTTTCTACCCCAAAAATGGTCTGTTCTCACCAAAAATTACCATTTTGGACCATTTTTTCAATTTTTATACTCATTTTTCACCCAAATATTCCAACTCTGCTCCCAATTTTGACAAATTCAGCCCAACACTTCACATTCTCTTACCATTTCTGTGATTTTCTACCCCAAAAATGGGCTGTTCTCACCAAAAATTACCATTTTGGACCATTTTTTCAATTTTTATACTCATTTTTCACCCAAATAGTCCAACTCTGCTCCCAATTTTGACAAATTCAGCCCAACACTTCACATTCTCTTACCATTTCTGTGATTTTCTACCCCAAAAATGGGCTGTTCTCACCAAAAATTACCAATTTGGACCATTTTTTCAATTTTTATACTCATTTTTCACCCAAATATTCCAACTCTGCTCCCAATTTTGACAAATTCAGCCCAACACTTCACATTCTCTTACCATTTCTGTGATTTTCTACCCCAAAAATGGTCTGTTCTCACCAAAAATTACCATTTTGGACCATTTTTTCAATTTTTATACTCATTTTTCACCCAAATATTCCAACTCTGCTCCCAATTTTCACAAATTCAGCCCAACACTTCACATTCTCTTACCATTTCTGTGATTTTCTACCCCAAAAATGGTCTGTTCTCACCAAAAATTACCATTTTGGACCATTTTTTCAATTTTTATACTCATTTTTCACCCAAATATTCCAACTCTGCTCCCAATTTTGACAAATTCAGCCCAACACTTCACATTCTCTTACCATTTCTGTGATTTTCTACCCCAAAAATGGGCTGTTCTCACCAAAAATTACCATTTTGGACCATTTTTTCAATTTTTATACTCATTTTTCACCCAAATAGTCCAACTCTGCTCCCAATTTTGACAAATTCAGCCCAACACTTCACATTCTCTTACCATTTCTGTGATTTTTCTACCCCAAAAATGGGCTGTTCTCACCAAAAATTACCAATTTGGACCATTTTTTCAATTTTTATACTCATTTTTCACCCAAATATTCCAACTCTGCTCCCAATTTTGACAAATTCAGCCCAACACTTCACATTCTCTTACCATTTCTGTGATTTTCTACCCCAAAAATGGTCTGTTCTCACCAAGAATTACCATTTTGGACCATTTTTTCAATTTTTATACTCATTTTTCACCCAAATATTCCAACTCTGCTCCCAATTTTGACAAATTCAGCCCAACACTTCACATTCTCTTACCATTTCTGTGATTTTCTACCCCA
Source organism: Gallinula chloropus (assembly GCF_964237585.1). NCBI lineage: Eukaryota > Metazoa > Chordata > Aves > Gruiformes > Rallidae > Gallinula > Gallinula chloropus. The sequence goes on along the minus strand of NW_028168158.1, from coordinate 321,341 downwards.
AAAATGGGCTGTTCTCACCAAAAATTACCATTTTGGACCATTTTTTCAATTTTTATACTCATTTTTCACCCAAATATTCCAACTCTGCTCCCAATTTTGACAAATTCAGCCCAACACTTCACATTCTCTTACCATTTCTGTGATTTTCTACCCCAAAAATGGGCTGTTCTCACCAAAAATTACCAATTTTGACAATTTTTTCAATTTTCATACTCATTTTTCACCCAAATATTCCAACTCTGCTCCCAATTTTCACAAATTCAGCCCAACACTTCACATTCTCTTACCATTTCTGTGATTTTCTACCCCAAAAATGGTCTGTTCTCACCAAAAATTACCATTTTGGACCATTTTTTCAATTTTCATACTCATTTTTCACCCAAATATTCCAACTCTGCTCCCAATTTTGACAAATTCAGCCCAACACTTCACATTCTCTTACCATTTCTGTGATTTTCTACCCCAAAAATGGGCTGTTCTCACCAAAAATTACCATTTTGGACCATTTTTTCAATTTTTATACTCATTTTTCACCCAAATAGTCCAACTCTGCTCCCAATTTTGACAAATTCAGCCCAACACTTCACATTCTCTTACCATTTCTGTGATTTTCTACCCCAAAAATGGGCTGTTCTCACCAAAAATTACCATTTTGGACCATTTTTTCAATTTTTATACTCATTTTTCACCCAAATAGTCCAACTCTGCTCCCAATTTTGACAAATTCAGCCCAACACTTCACATTCTCTTACCATTTCTGTGATTTTCTACCCCAAAAATGGTCTGTTCTCACCAAAAATTACCATTTTGGACCATTTTTTCAATTTTTATACTCATTTTTCACCCAAATAGTCCAACTCTGCTCCCAATTTTGACAAATTCAGCCCAACACTTCACATTCTCTTACCATTTCTGTGATTTTCTACCCCAAAAATGGTCTGTTCTCACCAAAAATTACCATTTTGGACCATTTTTTCAATTTTCATACTCATTTTTCACCCAAATAGTCCAACTCTGCTCCCAATTTTGACAAATTCAGCCCAACACTTCACATTCTCTTACCATTTCTGTGATTTTCTACCCCAAAAATGGTCTGTTCTCACCAAGAATTACCATTTTGGACCATTTTTTCAATTTTTATACTCATTTTTCACCCAAATATTCCAACTCTGCTCCCAATTTTGACAAATTCAGCCCAACACTTCACATTCTCTTACCATTTCTGTGATTTTCTACCCCAAAAATGGTCTGTTCTCACCAAAAATTACCATTTTGGACCATTTTTTCAATTTTCATACTCAGTTTTCACCCAAATAGTCCAACTCTGCTCCCAATTTTGACAAATTCAGCCCAACACTTCACATTCTCTTACCATTTCTGTGATTTTCTACCCCAAAAATGGTCTGTTCTCACCAAAAATTACCAATTTTGACCATTTTTTCAATTTTCATACTCATTTTTCACCCAAATATTCCAACTCTGCTCCCAATTTTCACAAATTCAGCCCAACACTTCACATTCTCTTACCATTTCTGTGATTTTCTACCCCAAAAATGGGCTGTTCTCACCAAAAATTACCATTTTGGACCATTTTTTCAATTTTTATACTCATATTTCACCCAAATATTCCAACTCTGCTCCCAATTTTGACAAATTCAGCCCAACACTTCACATTCTCTTACCATTTCTGTGATTTTCTACCCCAAAAATGGGCTGTTCTCACCAAGAATTACCATTTTGGACCATTTTTTCAATTTTCATACTCATTTTTCACCCAAATATTCCAACTCTGCTCCCAATTTTGACAAATTCAGCCCAACACTTCACATTCTCTTACCATTTCTGTGATTTTCTACCCCAAAAATGGGCTGTTCTCACCAAAAATTACCATTTTGGACCATTTTTTCAATTTTTATACTCATTTTTCACCCAAATATTCCAACTCTGCTCCCAATTTTGACAAATTCAGCCCAACACTTCACATTCTCTTACCATTTCTGTGATTTTCTACCCCAAAAATGGGCTGTTCTCACCAAAAATTACCATTTTGGACCATTTTTTCAATTTTTATACTCATTTTTCACCCAAATATTCCAACTCTGCTCCCAATTTTCACAAATTCAGCCCAACACTTCACATTCTCTTACCATTTCTGTGATTTTTCTACCCCAAAAATGGTCTGTTCTCACCAAAAATTACCATTTTGGACCATTTTTTCAATTTTTATACTCATATTTCACCCAAATAGTCCAACTCTGCTCCCAATTTTGACAAATTCAGCCCAACACTTCACATTCTCTTACCATTTCTGTGATTTTCTACCCCAAAAATGGGCTGTTCTCACCAAAAATTACCATTTTGGACCATTTTTTCAATTTTTATACTCATTTTTCACCCAAATAGTCCAACTCTGCTCCCAATTTTGACAAATTCAGCCCAACACTTCACATTCTCTTACCATTTCTGTGATTTTCTACCCCAAAAATGGGCTGTTCTCACCAAAAATTACCATTTTGGACCATTTTTTCAATTTTTATACTCATTTTTCACCCAAATATTCCAACTCTGCTCCCAATTTTGACAAATTCAGCCCAACACTTCACATTCTCTTACCATTTCTGTGATTTTCTACCCCAAAAATGGTCTGTTCTCACCAAAAATTACCAATTTTGACCATTTTTTCAATATTTATACTCATTTTTCACCCAAATATTCCAACTCTTCACCCAATTTTGACAAATTCAGCCCAACACTTCACATTCTCTTACCATTTCTGTGATTTTCTACCCCAAAAATGGGCTGTTCTCACCAAAAATTACCATTTTGGACCATTTTTTCAATTTTCATACTCATTTTTCACTCAAATATTCCAACTCTGCTCCCAATTTTGACAAATTCAGCCCAACACTTCACATTCTCTTACCATTTCTGTGATTTTCTACCCCAAAAATGGTCTGTTCTCACCAAAAATTACCAATTTTGACCATTTTTTCAATTTTCATACTCATTTTTCACCCAAATATTCCAACTCTGCTCCCAATTTTCACAAATTCAGCCCAACACTTCACATTCTCTTACCATTTCTGTGATTTTCTACCCCAAAAATGGGCTGTTCTCACCAAAAATTACCATTTTGGACCATTTTTTCAATTTTCATACTCATTTTTCACCCAAATAGTCCAACTCTGCTCCCAATTTTGACAAATTCAGCCCAACACTTCACATTCTCTTACCATTTCTGTGATTTTCTACCCCAAAAATGGTCTGTTCTCACCAAAAATTACCATTTTGGACCATTTTTTCAATTTTCATACTCGTTTTTCACCCAAATAGTCCAACTCTGCTCCCAATTTTGACAAATTCAGCCCAACACTTCACATTCTCTTACCATTTGTGTGATTTTCTACCCCAAAAATGGGCTGTTCTCACCAAAAATTACCATTTTGGACCATTTTTTCAATTTGTATACTCATTTTTCACCCAAATATTCCAACTCTGCTCCCAATTTTGACAAATTCAGCCCAACACTTCACATTCTCTTACCATTTCTGTGATTTTCTACCCCAAAAATGGGCTGTTCTCACCAAAAATTACCATTTTGGACCATTTTTTCAATTTTTATACTCATTTTTCACCCAAATAGTCCAACTCTGCTCCCAATTTTGACAAATTCAGCCCAACACTTCACATTCTCTTACCATTTCTGTGATTTTCTACCCCAAAAATGGTCTGTTCTCACCAAAAATTACCATTTTGGACCATTTTTTCAATTTTTATACTCATTTTTCACCCAAATAGTCCAACTCTGCTCCCAATTTTGACAAATTCAGCCCAACACTTCACATTCTCTTACCATTTCTGTGATTTTCTACCCCAAAAATGGGCTGTTCTCACCAAAAATTACCAATTTGGACCATTTTTTCAATTTTTATACTCATTTTTCACCCAAATATTCCAACTCTGCTCCCAATTTTCACAAATTCAGCCCAACACTTCACATTCTCTTACCATTTCTGTGATTTTCTACCCCAAAAATGGTCTGTTCTCACCAAAAATTACCATTTTGGACCATTTTTTCAATTTTCATACTCATTTTTCACCCAAATATTCCAACTCTGCTCCCAATTTTGACAAATTCAGCCCAACACTTCACATTCTCTTACCATTTCTGTGATTTTCTACCCCAAAAATGGGCTGTTCTCACCAAAAATTACCATTTTGGACCATTTTTTCAATTTTCATACTCATTTTTCACCCAAATAGTCCAACTCTGCTCCCAATTTTGACAAATTCAGCCCAACACTTCACATTCTCTTACCATTTCTGTGATTTTCTACCCCAAAAATGGTCTGTTCTCACCAAAAATTACCATTTTGGACCATTTTTTCAATTTTCATACTCATTTTTCACCCAAATAGTCCAACTCTGCTCCCAATTTTGACAAATTCAGCCCAACACTTCACATTCTCTTACCATTTCTGTGATTTTCTACCCCAAAAATGGGCTGTTCTCACCAAAAATTACCATTTTGGACCATTTTTTCAATTTTTATACTCATTTTTCACCCAAATAGTCCAACTCTGCTCCCAATTTTGACAAATTCAGCCCAACACTTCACATTCTCTTACCATTTCTGTGATTTTCTACCCCAAAAATGGTCTGTTCTCACCAAAAATTACCATTTTGGACCATTTTTTCAATTTGTATACTCATTTTTCACCCAAATATTCCAACTCTGCTCCCAATTTTGACAAATTCAGCCCAACACTTCACATTCTCTTACCATTTCTGTGATTTTCTACCCCAAAAATGGTCTGTTCTCACCAAGAATTACCATTTTGGACCATTTTTTCAATTTTTATACTCATTTTTCACCCAAATATTCCAACTCTGCTCCCAATTTTGACAAATTCAGCCCAACACTTCACATTCTCTTACCATTTCTGTGATTTTCTACCCCAAAAATGGTCTGTTCTCACCAAAAATTACCATTTTGGACCATTTTTTCAATTTTTATACTCATTTTTCACCCAAATATTCCAACTCTGCTCCCAATTTTGACAAATTCAGCCCAACACTTCACATTCTCTTACCATTTCTGTGATTTTCTACCCCAAAAATGGGCTGTTCTCACCAAAAATTACCATTTTGGACCATTTTTTCAATTTTTATACTCATTTTTCACCCAAATAGTCCAACTCTGCTCCCAATTTTGACAAATTCAGCCCAACACTTCACATTCTCTTACCATTTCTGTGATTTTTCTACCCCAAAAATGGTCTGTTCTCACCAAAAATTACCAATTTGGACCATTTTTTCAATTTTTATACTCATATTTCACCCAAATATTCCAACTCTGCTCCCAATTTTGACAAATTCAGCCCAACACTTCACATTCTCTTACCATTTGTGTGATTTTCTACCCCAAAAATGGGCTGTTCTCACCAAAAATTACCATTTTGGACCATTTTTTCAATTTTTATACTCATTTTTCACCCAAATAGTCCAACTCTGCTCCCAATTTTGACAAATTCAGCCCAACACTTCACATTCTCTTACCATTTCTGTGATTTTCTACCCCAAAAATGGGCTGTTCTCACCAAAAATTACCATTTTGGACCATTTTTTCAATTTTTATACTCATTTTTCACCCAAATTTTCCAACTCTGCTCCCAATTTTGACAAATTCAGCCCAACACTTCACATTCTCTTACCATTTCTGTGATTTTCTACCCCAAAAATGGTCTGTTCTCACCAAAAATTACCATTTTGGACCATTTTTTCAATTTTTATACTCATTTTTCACCCAAATAGTCCAACTCTGCTCCCAATTTTGACAAATTCAGCCCAACACTTCACATTCTCTTACCATTTCTGTGATTTTCTACCCCAAAAATGGGCTGTTCTCACCAAAAATTACCATTTTGGACCATTTTTTCAATTTTTATACTCATTTTTCACCCAAATAGTCCAACTCTGCTCCCAATTTTGACAAATTCAGCCCAACACTTCACATTCTCTTACCATTTCTGTGATTTTCTACCCCAAAAATGGTCTGTTCTCACCAAGAATTACCATTTTGGACCATTTTTTCAATTTTTATACTCATTTTTCACCCAAATATTCCAACTCTGCTCCCAATTTTCACAAATTCAGCCCAACACTTCACATTCTCTTACCATTTCTGTGATTTTCTACCCCAAAAATGGTCTGTTCTCACCAAAAATTACCATTTTGGACCATTTTTTCAATTTTTATACTCATTTTTCACCCAAATAGTCCAACTCTGCTCCCAATTTTGACAAATTCAGCCCAACACTTCACATTCTCTTACCATTTCTGTGATTTTTCTACCCCAAAAATGGTCTGTTCTCACCAAAAATTACCAATTTGGACCATTTTTTCAATTTTTATACTCATATTTCACCCAAATATTCCAACTCTGCTCCCAATTTTGACAAATTCAGCCCAACACTTCACATTCTCTTACCATTTCTGTGATTTTCTACCCCAAAAATGGGCTGTTCTCACCAAAAATTACCATTTTGGACCATTTTTTCAATTTTTATACTCATTTTTCACCCAAATAGTCCAACTCTGCTCCCAATTTTGACAAATTCAGCCCAACACTTCACATTCTCTTACCATTTCTGTGATTTTCTACCCCAAAAATGGGCTGTTCTCACCAAAAATTACCATTTTGGACCATTTTTTCAATTTGTATACTCATTTTTCACCCAAATAGTCCAACTCTGCTCCCAATTTTGACAAATTCAGCCCAACACTTCACATTCTCTTACCATTTCTGTGATTTTCTACCCCAAAAATGGTCTGTTCTCACCAAAAATTACCATTTTGGACCATTTTTTCAATTTTTATACTCATTTTTCACCCAAATAGTCCAACTCTGCTCCCAATTTTGACAAATTCAGCCCAACACTTCACATTCTCTTACCATTTCTGTGATTTTCTACCCCAAAAATGGTCTGTTCTCACCAAAAATTACCATTTTGGACCATTTTTTCAATTTTTATACTCATTTTTCACCCAAATAGTCCAACTCTGCTCCCAATTTTGACAAATTCAGCCCAACACTTCACATTCTCTTACCATTTCTGTGATTTTCTACCCCAAAAATGGTCTGTTCTCACCAAAAATTACCATTTTGGACCATTTTTTCAATTTTCATACTCATTTTTCACCCAAATAGTCCAACTCTGCTCCCAATTTTGACAAATTCAGCCCAACACTTCACATTCTCTTACCATTTCTGTGATTTTCTACCCCAAAAATGGTCTGTTCTCACCAAGAATTACCATTTTGGACCATTTTTTCAATTTTTATACTCATTTTTCACCCAAATATTCCAACTCTGCTCCCAATTTTGACAAATTCAGCCCAACACTTCACATTCTCTTACCATTTCTGTGATTTTCTACCCCAAAAATGGTCTGTTCTCACCAAAAATTACCATTTTGGACCATTTTTTCAATTTTCATACTCAGTTTTCACCCAAATAGTCCAACTCTGCTCCCAATTTTGACAAATTCAGCCCAACACTTCACATTCTCTTACCATTTCTGTGATTTTCTACCCCAAAAATGGTCTGTTCTCACCAAAAATTACCAATTTTGACCATTTTTTCAATTTTCATACTCATTTTTCACCCAAATATTCCAACTCTGCTCCCAATTTTCACAAATTCAGCCCAACACTTCACATTCTCTTACCATTTCTGTGATTTTCTACCCCAAAAATGGGCTGTTCTCACCAAAAATTACCATTTTGGACCATTTTTTCAATTTTTATACTCATATTTCACCCAAATATTCCAACTCTGCTCCCAATTTTGACAAATTCAGCCCAACACTTCACATTCTCTTACCATTTCTGTGATTTTCTACCCCAAAAATGGGCTGTTCTCACCAAGAATTACCATTTTGGACCATTTTTTCAATTTTCATACTCATTTTTCACCCAAATATTCCAACTCTGCTCCCAATTTTGACAAATTCAGCCCAACACTTCACATTCTCTTACCATTTCTGTGATTTTCTACCCCAAAAATGGGCTGTTCTCACCAAAAATTACCATTTTGGACCATTTTTTCAATTTTTATACTCATTTTTCACCCAAATATTCCAACTCTGCTCCCAATTTTGACAAATTCAGCCCAACACTTCACATTCTCTTACCATTTCTGTGATTTTCTACCCCAAAAATGGGCTGTTCTCACCAAAAATTACCATTTTGGACCATTTTTTCAATTTTTATACTCATTTTTCACCCAAATATTCCAACTCTGCTCCCAATTTTCACAAATTCAGCCCAACACTTCACATTCTCTTACCATTTCTGTGATTTTTCTACCCCAAAAATGGTCTGTTCTCACCAAAAATTACCATTTTGGACCATTTTTTCAATTTTTATACTCATATTTCACCCAAATAGTCCAACTCTGCTCCCAATTTTGACAAATTCAGCCCAACACTTCACATTCTCTTACCATTTCTGTGATTTTCTACCCCAAAAATGGGCTGTTCTCACCAAAAATTACCATTTTGGACCATTTTTTCAATTTTTATACTCATTTTTCACCCAAATAGTCCAACTCTGCTCCCAATTTTGACAAATTCAGCCCAACACTTCACATTCTCTTACCATTTCTGTGATTTTCTACCCCAAAAATGGGCTGTTCTCACCAAAAATTACCATTTTGGACCATTTTTTCAATTTTTATACTCATTTTTCACCCAAATATTCCAACTCTGCTCCCAATTTTGACAAATTCAGCCCAACACTTCACATTCTCTTACCATTTCTGTGATTTTCTACCCCAAAAATGGTCTGTTCTCACCAAAAATTACCAATTTTGACCATTTTTTCAATATTTATACTCATTTTTCACCCAAATATTCCAACTCTTCACCCAATTTTGACAAATTCAGCCCAACACTTCACATTCTCTTACCATTTCTGTGATTTTCTACCCCAAAAATGGGCTGTTCTCACCAAAAATTACCATTTTGGACCATTTTTTCAATTTTCATACTCATTTTTCACTCAAATATTCCAACTCTGCTCCCAATTTTGACAAATTCAGCCCAACACTTCACATTCTCTTACCATTTCTGTGATTTTCTACCCCAAAAATGGTCTGTTCTCACCAAAAATTACCAATTTTGACCATTTTTTCAATTTTCATACTCATTTTTCACCCAAATATTCCAACTCTGCTCCCAATTTTCACAAATTCAGCCCAACACTTCACATTCTCTTACCATTTCTGTGATTTTCTACCCCAAAAATGGGCTGTTCTCACCAAAAATTACCATTTTGGACCATTTTTTCAATTTTCATACTCATTTTTCACCCAAATAGTCCAACTCTGCTCCCAATTTTGACAAATTCAGCCCAACACTTCACATTCTCTTACCATTTCTGTGATTTTCTACCCCAAAAATGGTCTGTTCTCACCAAAAATTACCATTTTGGACCATTTTTTCAATTTTCATACTCGTTTTTCACCCAAATAGTCCAACTCTGCTCCCAATTTTGACAAATTCAGCCCAACACTTCACATTCTCTTACCATTTGTGTGATTTTCTACCCCAAAAATGGGCTGTTCTCACCAAAAATTACCATTTTGGACCATTTTTTCAATTTGTATACTCATTTTTCACCCAAATATTCCAACTCTGCTCCCAATTTTGACAAATTCAGCCCAACACTTCACATTCTCTTACCATTTCTGTGATTTTCTACCCCAAAAATGGGCTGTTCTCACCAAAAATTACCATTTTGGACCATTTTTTCAATTTTTATACTCATTTTTCACCCAAATAGTCCAACTCTGCTCCCAATTTTGACAAATTCAGCCCAACACTTCACATTCTCTTACCATTTCTGTGATTTTCTACCCCAAAAATGGTCTGTTCTCACCAAAAATTACCATTTTGGACCATTTTTTCAATTTTTATACTCATTTTTCACCCAAATAGTCCAACTCTGCTCCCAATTTTGACAAATTCAGCCCAACACTTCACATTCTCTTACCATTTCTGTGATTTTCTACCCCAAAAATGGGCTGTTCTCACCAAAAATTACCAATTTGGACCATTTTTTCAATTTTTATACTCATTTTTCACCCAAATATTCCAACTCTGCTCCCAATTTTCACAAATTCAGCCCAACACTTCACATTCTCTTACCATTTCTGTGATTTTCTACCCCAAAAATGGGCTGTTCTCACCAAAAATTACCATTTTGGACCATTTTTTCAATTTTTATACTCATTTTTCACCCAAATAGTCCAACTCTGCTCCCAATTTTGACAAATTCAGCCCAACACTTCACATTCTCTTACCATTTCTGTGATTTTCTACCCCAAAAATGGTCTGTTCTCACCAAGAATTACCATTTTGGACCATTTTTTCAATTTTTATACTCATTTTTCACCCAAATATTCCAACTCTGCTCCCAATTTTGACAAATTCAGCCCAACACTTCACATTCTCTTACCATTTCTGTGATTTTCTACCCCAAAAATGGTCTGTTCTCACCAAAAATTACCATTTTGGACCATTTTTTCAATTTTTATACTCATTTTTCACCCAAATATTCCAACTCTGCTCCCAATTTTGACAAATTCAGCCCAACACTTCACATTCTCTTACCATTTCTGTGATTTTCTACCCCAAAAATGGGCTGTTCTCACCAAAAATTACCATTTTGGACCATTTTTTCAATTTTTATACTCATTTTTCACCCAAATAGTCCAACTCTGCTCCCAATTTTGACAAATTCAGCCCAACACTTCACATTCTCTTACCATTTCTGTGATTTTTCTACCCCAAAAATGGTCTGTTCTCACCAAAAATTACCAATTTGGACCATTTTTTCAATTTTTATACTCATATTTCACCCAAATATTCCAACTCTGCTCCCAATTTTGACAAATTCAGCCCAACACTTCACATTCTCTTACCATTTGTGTGATTTTCTACCCCAAAAATGGGCTGTTCTCACCAAAAATTACCATTTTGGACCATTTTTTCAATTTTTATACTCATTTTTCACCCAAATAGTCCAACTCTGCTCCCAATTTTGACAAATTCAGCCCAACACTTCACATTCTCTTACCATTTCTGTGATTTTCTACCCCAAAAATGGGCTGTTCTCACCAAAAATTACCATTTTGGACCATTTTTTCAATTTTTATACTCATTTTTCACCCAAATTTTCCAACTCTGCTCCCAATTTTGACAAATTCAGCCCAACACTTCACATTCTCTTACCATTTCTGTGATTTTCTACCCCAAAAATGGTCTGTTCTCACCAAAAATTACCATTTTGGACCATTTTTTCAATTTTTATACTCATTTTTCACCCAAATAGTCCAACTCTGCTCCCAATTTTGACAAATTCAGCCCAACACTTCACATTCTCTTACCATTTCTGTGATTTTCTACCCCAAAAATGGGCTGTTCTCACCAAAAATTACCATTTTGGACCATTTTTTCAATTTTTATACTCATTTTTCACCCAAATAGTCCAACTCTGCTCCCAATTTTGACAAATTCAGCCCAACACTTCACATTCTCTTACCATTTCTGTGATTTTCTACCCCAAAAATGGTCTGTTCTCACCAAGAATTACCATTTTGGACCATTTTTTCAATTTTTATACTCATTTTTCACCCAAATATTCCAACTCTGCTCCCAATTTTCACAAATTCAGCCCAACACTTCACATTCTCTTACCATTTCTGTGATTTTCTACCCCAAAAATGGTCTGTTCTCACCAAAAATTACCATTTTGGACCATTTTTTCAATTTTTATACTCATTTTTCACCCAAATAGTCCAACTCTGCTCCCAATTTTGACAAATTCAGCCCAACACTTCACATTCTCTTACCATTTCTGTGATTTTTCTACCCCAAAAATGGTCTGTTCTCACCAAAAATTACCAATTTGGACCATTTTTTCAATTTTTATACTCATATTTCACCCAAATATTCCAACTCTGCTCCCAATTTTGACAAATTCAGCCCAACACTTCACATTCTCTTACCATTTCTGTGATTTTCTACCCCAAAAATGGGCTGTTCTCACCAAAAATTACCATTTTGGACCATTTTTTCAATTTTTATACTCATTTTTCACCCAAATAGTCCAACTCTGCTCCCAATTTTGACAAATTCAGCCCAACACTTCACATTCTCTTACCATTTCTGTGATTTTCTACCCCAAAAATGGGCTGTTCTCACCAAAAATTACCATTTTGGACCATTTTTTCAATTTGTATACTCATTTTTCACCCAAATAGTCCAACTCTGCTCCCAATTTTGACAAATTCAGCCCAACACTTCACATTCTCTTACCATTTCTGTGATTTTCTACCCCAAAAATGGTCTGTTCTCACCAAAAATTACCATTTTGGACCATTTTTTCAATTTTTATACTCATTTTTCACCCAAATAGTCCAACTCTGCTCCCAATTTTGACAAATTCAGCCCAACACTTCACATTCTCTTACCATTTCTGTGATTTTCTACCCCAAAAATGGTCTGTTCTCACCAAAAATTACCATTTTGGACCATTTTTTCAATTTTTATACTCATTTTTCACCCAAATAGTCCAACTCTGCTCCCAATTTTGACAAATTCAGCCCAACACTTCACATTCTCTTACCATTTCTGTGATTTTCTACCCCAAAAATGGTCTGTTCTCACCAAGAATTACCATTTTGGACCATTTTTTCAATTTTTATACTCATTTTTCACCCAAATATTCCAACTCTGCTCCCAATTTTCACAAATTCAGCCCAACACTTCACATTCTCTTACCATTTCTGTGATTTTCTACCCCAAAAATGGTCTGTTCTCACCAAAAATTACCATTTTGGACCATTTTTTCAATTTTCATACTCATTTTTCACCCAAATAGTCCAACTCTGCTCCCAATTTTGACAAATTCAGCCCAACACTTCACATTCTCTTACCATTTCTGTGATTTTCTACCCCAAAAATGGGCTGTTCTCACCAAAAATTACCAATTTTGACCATTTTTTCAATTTTCATACTCATTTTTCACCCAAATATTCCAACTCTGCTCCCAATTTTCACAAATTCAGCCCAACACTTCACATTCTCTTACCATTTCTGTGATTTTCTACCCCAAAAATGGGCTGTTCTCACCAAAATTTACCATTTTGGACCATTTTTTCAATTTTTATACTCATTTTTCACCCAAATAGTCCAACTCTGCTCCCAATTTTGACAAATTCAGCCCAACACTTCACATTCTCTTACCATTTCTGTGATTTTCTACCCCAAAAATGGGCTGTTCTCACCAAAAATTACCAATTTTGACCATTTTTTCAATTTTCATACTCATTTTTCACTCAAATATTCCAACTCTGCTCCCAATTTTGACAAATTCAGCCCAACACTTCACATTCTCTTACCATTTCTGTGATTTTCTACCCCAAAAATGGTCTGTTCTCACCAAAAATTACCATTTTGGACCATTTTTTCAATTTTTATACTCATTTTTCACCCAAATAGTCCAACTCTGCTCCCAATTTTGACAAATTCAGCCCAACACTTCACATTCTCTTACCATTTCTGTGATTTTCTACCCCAAAAATGGGCTGTTCTCACCAAAAATTACCATTTTGGACCATTTTTTCAAGTTTTATACTCATTTTTCACCCAAATAGTCCAACTCTGCTCCCAATTTTGACAAATTCAGCCCAACACTTCACATTCTCTTACCATTTCTGTGATTTTCTACCCCAAAAATGGTCTGTTCTCACCAAAATTTACCATTTTGGACCATTTTTTCAATTTTCATACTCATTTTTCACCCAAATATTCCAACTCTGCTCCCAATTTTCACAAATTCAGCCCAACACTTCACATTCTCTTACCATTTCTGTGATTTTCTACCCCAAAAATGGGCTGTTCTCACCAAAAATTACCATTTTGGACCATTTTTTCAATTTTTATACTCATTTTTCACCCAAATATTCCAACTCTGCTCCCAATTTTGACAAATTCAGCCCAACACTTCACATTCTCTTACCATTTCTGTGATTTTCTACCCCAAAAATGGGCTGTTCTCACCAAAAATTACCATTTTGGACCATTTTTTCAATTTTTATACTCATTTTTCACCCAAATAGTCCAACTCTGCTCCCAATTTTGACAAATTCAGCCCAACACTTCACATTCTCTTACCATTTCTGTGATTTTCTACCCCAAAAATGGGCTGTTCTCACCAAAAATTACCATTTTGGACCATTTTTTCAATTTTTATACTCATTTTTCACCCAAATAGTCCAACTCTGCTCCCAATTTTGACAAATTCAGCCCAACACTTCACATTCTCTTACCATTTCTGTGATTTTCTACCCCAAAAATGGGCTGTTCTCACCAAAAATTACCATTTTGGACCATTTTTTCAATTTTTATACTCATTTTTCACCCAAATATTCCAACTCTGCTCCCAATTTTGACAAATTCAGCCCAACACTTCACATTCTCTTACCATTTCTGTGATTTTCTACCCCAAAAATGGGCTGTTCTCACCAAAAATTACCATTTTGGACCATTTTTTCAATTTTTATACTCATTTTTCACCCAAATATTCCAACTCTGCTCCCAATTTTGACAAATTCAGTCCAACACTTCACATTCTCTTACCATTTCTGTGATTTTCTACCCCAAAAATGGTCTGTTCTCACCAAAAATTACCATTTTGGACCATTTTTTCAATTTTCATACTCAGTTTTCACCCAAATAGTCCAACTCTGCTCCCAATTTTGACAAATTCAGCCCAACACTTCACATTCTCTTACCATTTCTGTGATTTTCTACCCCAAAAATGGTCTGTTCTCACCAAAAATTACCATTTTGGACCATTTTTTCAATTTTCATACTCATTTTTCACCCAAATATTCCAACTCTGCTCCCAATTTTCACAAATTCAGCCCAACACTTCACATTCTCTTACCATTTCTGTGATTTTCTACCCCAAAAATGGGCTGTTCTCACCAAAAATTACCATTTTGGACCATTTTTTCAATTTTTATACTCATTTTTCACCCAAATATTCCAACTCTGCTCCCAATTTTGACAAATTCAGCCCAACACTTCACATTCTCTTACCATTTCTGTGATTTTCTACCCCAAAAATGGGCTGTTCTCACCAAAAATTACCATTTTGGACCATTTTTTCAATTTTTATACTCATTTTTCACCCAAATATTCCAACTCTGCTCCCAATTTTGACAAATTCAGCCCAACACTTCACATTCTCTTACCATTTCTGTGATTTTCTACCCCAAAAATGGTCTGTTCTCACCAAAAATTACCATTTTGGACCATTTTTTCAATTTTTATACTCATTTTTCACCCAAATATTCCAACTCTGCTCCCAATTTTCACAAATTCAGCCCAACACTTCACATTCTCTTACCATTTCTGTGATTTTCTACCCCAAAAATGGTCTGTTCTCACCAAAAATTACCATTTTGGACCATTTTTTCAATTTTCATACTCATTTTTCACCCAAATAGTCCAACTCTGCTCCCAATTTTGACAAATTCAGCCCAACACTTCACATTCTCTTACCATTTCTGTGATTTTCTACCCCAAAAATGGGCTGTTCTCACCAAAAATTACCATTTTGGACCATTTTTTCAATTTTTATACTCATTTTTCACCCAAATATTCCAACTCTGCTCCCAATTTTGACAAATTCAGCCCAACACTTCACATTCTCTTACCATTTCTGTGATTTTCTACCCCAAAAATGGTCTGTTCTCACCAAAAATTACCAATTTGGACCATTTTTTCAATTTTTATACTCATTTTTCACCCAAATATTCCAACTCTGCTCCCAATTTTGACAAATTCAGCCCAACACTTCACATTCTCTTACCATTTCTGTGATTTTCTACCCCAAAAATGGGCTGTTCTCACCAAAATTTACCATTTTGGACCATTTTTTCAATTTTTATACTCATTTTTCACCCAAATATTCCAACTCTGCTCCCAATTTTGACAAATTCAGCCCAACACTTCACATTCTCTTACCATTTCTGTGATTTTCTACCCCAAAAATGGGCTGTTCTCACCAAAAATTACCAATTTTGACCATTTTTTCAATTTTCATACTCATTTTTCACCCAAATATTCCAACTCTGCTCCCAATTTTCACAAATTCAGCCCAACACTTCACATTCTCTTACCATTTCTGTGATTTTCTACCCCAAAAATGGGCTGTTCTCACCAAAAATTACCATTTTGGACCATTTTTTCAATTTTCATACTCATTTTTCACCCAAATATTCCAACTCTGCTCCCAATTTTGACAAATTCAGCCCAACACTTCACATTCTCTTACCATTTCTGTGATTTTCTACCCCAAAAATGGTCTGTTCTCACCAAAAATTACCATTTTGGACCATTTTTTCAATTTTCATACTCGTTTTTCACCCAAATATTCCAACTCTGCTCCCAATTTTGACAAATTCAGCCCAACACTTCACATTCTCTTACCATTTCTGTGATTTTCTACCCCAAAAATGGGCTGTTCTCACCAAAAATTACCATTTTGGACCATTTTTTCAATTTTCATACTCATTTTTCACCCAAATATTCCAACTCTGCTCCCAATTTTGACAAATTCAGCCCAACACTTCACATTCTCTTACCATTTCTGTGATTTTCTACCCCAAAAATGGGCTGTTCTCACCAAAAATTACCATTTTGGACCATTTTTTCAATTTTCATACTCATTTTTCACCCAAATATTCCAACTCTGCTCCCAATTTTGACAAATTCAGCCCAACACTTCACATTCTCTTACCATTTCTGTGATTTTCTACCCCAAAAATGGTCTGTTCTCACCAAAAATTACCAATTTTGACCATTTTTTCAATTTTCATACTCATTTTTCACCCAAATATTCCAACTCTGCTCCCAATTTTCACAAATTCAGCCCAACACTTCACATTCTCTTACCATTTCTGTGATTTTCTACCCCAAAAATGGTCTGTTCTCACCAAAAATTACCATTTTGGACCATTTTTTCAATTTTTATACTCATTTTTCACCCAAATAGTCCAACTCTGCTCCCAATTTTGACAAATTCAGCCCAACACTTCACATTCTCTTACCATTTCTGTGATTTTCTACCCCAAAAATGGGCTGTTCTCACCAAAAATTACCAATTTTGACCATTTTTTCAATTTTCATACTCATTTTTCACTCAAATATTCCAACTCTGCTCCCAATTTTGACAAATTCAGCCCAACACTTCACATTCTCTTACCATTTCTGTGATTTTCTACCCCAAAAATGGTCTGTTCTCACCAAAAATTACCATTTTGGACCATTTTTTCAATTTTTATACTCATTTTTCACCCAAATAGTCCAACTCTGCTCCCAATTTTGACAAATTCAGCCCAACACTTCACATTCTCTTACCATTTCTGTGATTTTCTACCCCAAAAATGGGCTGTTCTCACCAAAAATTACCATTTTGGACCATTTTTTCAATTTTTATACTCATTTTTCACCCAAATAGTCCAACTCTGCTCCCAATTTTGACAAATTCAGCCCAACACTTCACATTCTCTTACCATTTCTGTGATTTTCTACCCCAAAAATGGTCTGTTCTCACCAAAATTTACCATTTTGGACCATTTTTTCAATTTTCATACTCATTTTTCACCCAAATATTCCAACTCTGCTCCCAATTTTCACAAATTCAGCCCAACACTTCACATTCTCTTACCATTTCTGTGATTTTCTACCCCAAAAATGGGCTGTTCTCACCAAAAATTACCATTTTGGACCATTTTTTCAATTTTTATACTCATTTTTCACCCAAATATTCCAACTCTGCTCCCAATTTTGACAAATTCAGCCCAACACTTCACATTCTCTTACCATTTCTGTGATTTTCTACCCCAAAAATGGGCTGTTCTCACCAAAAATTACCATTTTGGACCATTTTTTCAATTTTTATACTCATTTTTCACCCAAATAGTCCAACTCTGCTCCCAATTTTGACAAATTCAGCCCAACACTTCACATTCTCTTACCATTTCTGTGATTTTCTACCCCAAAAATGGGCTGTTCTCACCAAAAATTACCATTTTGGACCATTTTTTCAATTTTTATACTCATTTTTCACCCAAATAGTCCAACTCTGCTCCCAATTTTGACAAATTCAGCCCAACACTTCACATTCTCTTACCATTTCTGTGATTTTCTACCCCAAAAATGGGCTGTTCTCACCAAAAATTACCATTTTGGACCATTTTTTCAATTTTTATACTCATTTTTCACCCAAATATTCCAACTCTGCTCCCAATTTTGACAAATTCAGCCCAACACTTCACATTCTCTTACCATTTCTGTGATTTTCTACCCCAAAAATGGGCTGTTCTCACCAAAAATTACCATTTTGGACCATTTTTTCAATTTTTATACTCATTTTTCACCCAAATAGTCCAACTCTGCTCCCAATTTTGACAAATTCAGCCCAACGCTTCACATTCTCTTACCATTTCTGTGATTTTCTACCCCAAAAATGGTCTGTTCTCACCAAAAATTACCATTTTGGACCATTTTTTCAATTTTCATACTCATTTTTCACCCAAATAGTCCAACTCTGCTCCCAATTTTGACAAATTCAGCCCAACACTTCACATTCTCTTACCATTTCTGTGATTTTCTACCCCAAAAATGGTCTGTTCTCACCAAAAATTACCATTTTGGACCATTTTTTCAATTTTCATACTCATTTTTCACCCAAATAGTCCAACTCTGCTCCCAATTTTGACAAATTCAGCCCAACACTTCACATTCTCTTACCATTTCTGTGATTTTCTACCCCAAAAATGGTCTGTTCTCACCAAAAATTACCATTTTGGACCATTTTTTCAATTTTTATACTCATTTTTCACCCAAATATTCCAACTCTGCTCCCAATTTTGACAAATTCAGCCCAACACTTCACATTCTCTTACCATTTCTGTGATTTTCTACCCCAAAAATGGTCTGTTCTCACCAAAAATTACCATTTTGGACCATTTTTTCAATTTTTATACTCATTTTTCACCCAAATATTCCAACTCTGCTCCCAATTTTGACAAATTCAGCCCAACACTTCACATTCTCTTACCATTTCTGTGATTTTCTACCCCAAAAATGGTCTGTTCTCACCAAAAATTACCATTTTGGACCATTTTTTCAATTTTTATACTCATTTTTCACCCAAATATTCCAACTCTGCTCCCAATTTTCACAAATTCAGCCCAACACTTCACATTCTCTTACCATTTCTGTGATTTTCTACCCCAAAAATGGGCTGTTCTCACCAAAAATTACCATTTTGGACCATTTTTTCAATTTTCATACTCATTTTTCACCCAAATAGTCCAACTCTGCTCCCAATTTTGACAAATTCAGCCCAACACTTCACATTCTCTTACCATTTCTGTGATTTTCTACCCCAAAAATGGGCTGTTCTCACCAAAAATTACCATTTTGGACCATTTTTTCAATTTTTATACTCATTTTTCACCCAAATATTCCAACTCTGCTCCCAATTTTGACAAATTCAGCCCAACACTTCACATTCTCTTACCATTTCTGTGATTTTCTACCCCAAAAATGGTCTGTTCTCACCAAAAATTACCAATTTGGACCATTTTTTCAATTTTTATACTCATTTTTCACCCAAATATTCCAACTCTGCTCCCAATTTTGACAAATTCAGCCCAACACTTCACATTCTCTTACCATTTCTGTGATTTTCTACCCCAAAAATGGTCTGTTCTCACCAAGAATTACCATTTTGGACCATTTTTTCAATTTTTATACTCATTTTTCACCCAAATATTCCAACTCTGCTCCCAATTTTGACAAATTCAGCCCAACACTTCACATTCTCTTACCATTTCTGTGATTTTCTACCCCAAAAATGGGCTGTTCTCACCAAAAATTACCATTTTGGACCATTTTTTCAATTTTTATACTCATTTTTCACCCAAATATTCCAACTCTGCTCCCAATTTTGACAAATTCAGCCCAACACTTCACATTCTCTTACCATTTCTGTGATTTTCTACCCCAAAAATGGTCTGTTCTCACCAAAAATTACCAATTTTGACCATTTTTTCAATTTTCATACTCATTTTTCACCCAAATATTCCAACTCTGCTCCCAATTTTCACAAATTCAGCCCAACACTTCACATTCTCTTACCATTTCTGTGATTTTCTACCCCAAAAATGGGCTGTTCTCACCAAAAATTACCATTTTGGACCATTTTTTCAATTTTCATACTCATTTTTCACCCAAATATTCCAACTCTGCTCCCAATTTTGACAAATTCAGCCCAACACTTCACATTCTCTTACCATTTCTGTGATTTTCTACCCCAAAAATGGTCTGTTCTCACCAAAAATTACCATTTTGGACCATTTTTTCAATTTTCATACTCGTTTTTCACCCAAATATTCCAACTCTGCTCCCAATTTTGACAAATTCAGCCCAACACTTCACATTCTCTTACCATTTCTGTGATTTTCTACCCCAAAAATGGGCTGTTCTCACCAAAAATTACCATTTTGGACCATTTTTTCAATTTTCATACTCATTTTTCACCCAAATATTCCAACTCTGCTCCCAATTTTGACAAATTCAGCCCAACACTTCACATTCTCTTACCATTTCTGTGATTTTCTACCCCAAAAATGGGCTGTTCTCACCAAAAATTACCATTTTGGACCATTTTTTCAATTTTTATACTCATTTTTCACCCAAATAGTCCAACTCTGCTCCCAATTTTGACAAATTCAGCCCAACACTTCACATTCTCTTACCATTTCTGTGATTTTCTACCCCAAAAATGGGCTGTTCTCACCAAAAATTACCATTTTGGACCATTTTTTCAATTTTTATACTCATTTTTCACCCAAATAGTCCAACTCTGCTCCCAATTTTGACAAATTCAGCCCAACACTTCACATTCTCTTACCATTTCTGTGATTTTCTACCCCAAAAATGGTCTGTTCTCACCAAGAATTACCATTTTGGACCATTTTTTCAATTTTTATACTCATTTTTCACCCAAATATTCCAACTCTGCTCCCAATTTTGACAAATTCAGCCCAACACTTCACATTCTCTTACCATTTCTGTGATTTTCTACCCCAAAAATGGTCTGTTCTCACCAAAAATTACCATTTTGGACCATTTTTTCAATTTTTATACTCATTTTTCACCCAAATATTCCAACTCTGCTCCCAATTTTGACAAATTCAGCCCAACACTTCACATTCTCTTACCATTTCTGTGATTTTCTACCCCAAAAATGGTCTGTTCTCACCAAAAATTACCATTTTGGACCATTTTTTCAATTTTCATACTCATTTTTCACCCAAATAGTCCAACTCTGCTCCCAATTTTGACAAATTCAGCCCAACACTTCACATTCTCTTACCATTTCTGTGATTTTCTACCCCAAAAATGGTCTGTTCTCACCAAAAATTATCAATTTTGACCATTTTTTCAATTTTCATACTCATTTTTCACCCAAATATTCCAACTCTGCTCCCAATTTTCACAAATTCAGCCCAACACTTCACATTCTCTTACCATTTCTGTGATTTTCTACCCCAAAAATGGTCTGTTCTCACCAAAATTTACCATTTTGGACCATTTTTTCAATTTTTATACTCATTTTTCACCCAAATATTCCAACTCTGCTCCCAATTTTGACAAATTCAGCCCAACACTTCACATTCTCTTACCATTTCTGTGATTTTCTACCCCAAAAATGGGCTGTTCTCACCAAAAATTACCAATTTTGACCATTTTTTCAATTTTCATACTCATTTTTCACCCAAATATTCCAACTCTGCTCCCAATTTTGACAAATTCAGCCCAACACTTCACATTCTCTTACCATTTCTGTGATTTTCTACCCCAAAAATGGTCTGTTCTCACCAAAAATTACCATTTTGGACCATTTTTTCAATTTTTATACTCATTTTTCACCCAAATAGTCCAACTCTGCTCCCAATTTTGACAAATTCAGCCCAACACTTCACATTCTCTTACCATTTCTGTGATTTTCTACCCCAAAAATGGTCTGTTCTCACCAAAAATTACCATTTTGGACCATTTTTTCAATTTTTATACTCATTTTTCACCCAAATAGTCCAACTCTGCTCCCAATTTTGACAAATTCAGCCCAACACTTCACATTCTCTTACCATTTCTGTGATTTTCTACCCCAAAAATGGTCTGTTCTCACCACAAATTACCATTTTGGACCATTTTTTCAATTTTCATACTCATTTTTCACCCAAATAGTCCAACTCTGCTCCCAATTTTGACAAATTCAGCCCAACACTTCACATTCTCTTACCATTTCTGTGATTTTCTACCCCAAAAATGGGCTGTTCTCACCAAAAATTACCATTTTGGACCATTTTTTCAATTTTTATACTCATTTTTCACCCAAATAGTCCAACTCTGCTCCCAATTTTGACAAATTCAGCCCAACACTTCACATTCTCTTACCATTTCTGTGATTTTCTACCCCAAAAATGGTCTGTTCTCACCAAGAATTACCATTTTGGACCATTTTTTCAATTTTTATACTCATTTTTCACCCAAATATTCCAACTCTGCTCCCAATTTTGACAAATTCAGCCCAACACTTCACATTCTCTTACCATTTCTGTGATTTTCTACCCCAAAAATGGTCTGTTCTCACCAAAAATTACCATTTTGGACCATTTTTTCAATTTTTATACTCATTTTTCACCCAAATATTCCAACTCTGCTCCCAATTTTGACAAATTCAGCCCAACACTTCACATTCTCTTACCATTTCTGTGATTTTCTACCCCAAAAATGGTCTGTTCTCACCAAAAATTACCATTTTGGACCATTTTTTCAATTTTCATACTCATTTTTCACCCAAATAGTCCAACTCTGCTCCCAATTTTGACAAATTCAGCCCAACACTTCACATTCTCTTACCATTTCTGTGATTTTCTACCCCAAAAATGGTCTGTTCTCACCAAAAATTATCAATTTTGACCATTTTTTCAATTTTCATACTCATTTTTCACCCAAATATTCCAACTCTGCTCCCAATTTTCACAAATTCAGCCCAACACTTCACATTCTCTTACCATTTCTGTGATTTTCTACCCCAAAAATGGTCTGTTCTCACCAAAATTTACCATTTTGGACCATTTTTTCAATTTTTATACTCATTTTTCACCCAAATATTCCAACTCTGCTCCCAATTTTGACAAATTCAGCCCAACACTTCACATTCTCTTACCATTTCTGTGATTTTCTACCCCAAAAATGGGCTGTTCTCACCAAAAATTACCAATTTTGACCATTTTTTCAATTTTCATACTCATTTTTCACCCAAATATTCCAACTCTGCTCCCAATTTTGACAAATTCAGCCCAACACTTCACATTCTCTTACCATTTCTGTGATTTTCTACCCCAAAAATGGTCTGTTCTCACCAAAAATTACCATTTTGGACCATTTTTTCAATTTTTATACTCATTTTTCACCCAAATAGTCCAACTCTGCTCCCAATTTTGACAAATTCAGCCCAACACTTCACATTCTCTTACCATTTCTGTGATTTTCTACCCCAAAAATGGTCTGTTCTCACCAAAAATTACCATTTTGGACCATTTTTTCAATTTTTATACTCATTTTTCACCCAAATATTCCAACTCTGCTCCCAATTTTGACAAATTCAGCCCAACACTTCACATTCTCTTACCATTTCTGTGATTTTCTACCCCAAAAATGGTCTGTTCTCACCACAAATTACCATTTTGGACCATTTTTTCAATTTTCATACTCATTTTTCACCCAAATATTCCAACTCTGCTCCCAATTTTGACAAATTCAGCCCAACACTTCACATTCTCTTACCATTTCTGTGATTTTCTACCCCAAAAATGGGCTGTTCTCACCAAAAATTACCATTTTGGACCATTTTTTCAATTTTTATACTCATTTTTCACCCAAATAGTCCAACTCTGCTCCCAATTTTGACAAATTCAGCCCAACACTTCACATTCTCTTACCATTTCTGTGATTTTCTACCCCAAAAATGGGCTGTTCTCACCAAAAATTACCATTTTGGACCATTTTTTCAATTTTTATACTCATTTTTCACCCAAATAGTCCAACTCTGCTCCCAATTTTCACAAATTCAGCCCAACACTTCACATTCTCTTACCATTTCTGTGATTTTCTACCCCAAAAATGGTCTGTTCTCACCAAAAATTACCATTTTGGACCATTTTTTCAATTTTTATACTCATTTTTCACCCAAATATTCCAACTCTGCTCCCAATTTTGACAAATTCAGCCCAACACTTCACATTCTCTTACCATTTCTGTGATTTTCTACCCCAAAAATGGTCTGTTCTCACCAAAAATTACCATTTTGGACCATTTTTTCAATTTTTATACTCATTTTTCACCCAAATATTCCAACTCTGCTCCCAATTTTGACAAATTCAGCCCAACACTTCACATTCTCTTACCATTTCTGTGATTTTCTACCCCAAAAATGGTCTGTTCTCACCAAAAATTACCATTTTGGACCATTTTTTCAATTTTTATACTCATTTTTCACCCAAATATTCCAACTCTGCTCCCAATTTTGACAAATTCAGCCCAACACTTCACATTCTCTTACCATTTCTGTGATTTTCTACCCCAAAAATGGTCTGTTCTCACCAAAAATTACCATTTTGGACCATTTTTTCAATTTTCATACTCAGTTTTCACCCAAATAGTCCAACTCTGCTCCCAATTTTGACAAATTCAGCCCAACACTTCACATTCTCTTACCATTTCTGTGATTTTCTACCCCAAAAATGGTCTGTTCTCACCAAGAATTACCATTTTGGACCATTTTTTCAATTTTTATACTCATTTTTCACCCAAATATTCCAACTCTGCTCCCAATTTTGACAAATTCAGCCCAACACTTCACATTCTCTTACCATTTCTGTGATTTTCTACCCCAAAAATGGGCTGTTCTCACCAAAAATTACCATTTTGGACCATTTTTTCAATTTTTATACTCATTTTTCACCCAAATATTCCAACTCTGCTCCCAATTTTGACAAATTCAGCCCAACACTTCACATTCTCTTACCATTTCTGTGATTTTCTACCCCAAAAATGGTCTGTTCTCACCAAAAATTACCATTTTGGACCATTTTTTCAATTTTCATACTCAGTTTTCACCCAAATAGTCCAACTCTGCTCCCAATTTTGACAAATTCAGCCCAACACTTCACATTCTCTTACCATTTCTGTGATTTTCTACCCCAAAAATGGTCTGTTCTCACCAAAAATTATCAATTTTGACCATTTTTTCAATTTTCATACTCATTTTTCACCCAAATATTCCAACTCTGCTCCCAATTTTCACAAATTCAGCCCAACACTTCACATTCTCTTACCATTTCTGTGATTTTCTACCCCAAAAATGGTCTGTTCTCACCAAAATTTACCATTTTGGACCATTTTTTCAATTTTTATACTCATTTTTCACCCAAATATTCCAACTCTGCTCCCAATTTTGACAAATTCAGCCCAACACTTCACATTCTCTTACCATTTCTGTGATTTTCTACCCCAAAAATGGGCTGTTCTCACCAAAAATTACCAATTTTGACCATTTTTTCAATTTTCATACTCATTTTTCACCCAAATATTCCAACTCTGCTCCCAATTTTGACAAATTCAGCCCAACACTTCACATTCTCTTACCATTTCTGTGATTTTCTACCCCAAAAATGGTCTGTTCTCACCAAAAATTACCATTTTGGACCATTTTTTCAATTTTTATACTCATTTTTCACCCAAATAGTCCAACTCTGCTCCCAATTTTGACAAATTCAGCCCAACACTTCACATTCTCTTACCATTTCTGTGATTTTCTACCCCAAAAATGGTCTGTTCTCACCAAAAATTACCATTTTGGACCATTTTTTCAATTTTTATACTCATTTTTCACCCAAATATTCCAACTCTGCTCCCAATTTTGACAAATTCAGCCCAACACTTCACATTCTCTTACCATTTCTGTGATTTTCTACCCCAAAAATGGTCTGTTCTCACCACAAATTACCATTTTGGACCATTTTTTCAATTTTCATACTCATTTTTCACCCAAATATTCCAACTCTGCTCCCAATTTTGACAAATTCAGCCCAACACTTCACATTCTCTTACCATTTCTGTGATTTTCTACCCCAAAAATGGGCTGTTCTCACCAAAAATTACCATTTTGGACCATTTTTTCAATTTTTATACTCATTTTTCACCCAAATAGTCCAACTCTGCTCCCAATTTTGACAAATTCAGCCCAACACTTCACATTCTCTTACCATTTCTGTGATTTTCTACCCCAAAAATGGGCTGTTCTCACCAAAAATTACCATTTTGGACCATTTTTTCAATTTTTATACTCATTTTTCACCCAAATAGTCCAACTCTGCTCCCAATTTTCACAAATTCAGCCCAACACTTCACATTCTCTTACCATTTCTGTGATTTTCTACCCCAAAAATGGTCTGTTCTCACCAAAAATTACCATTTTGGACCATTTTTTCAATTTTTATACTCATTTTTCACCCAAATATTCCAACTCTGCTCCCAATTTTGACAAATTCAGCCCAACACTTCACATTCTCTTACCATTTCTGTGATTTTCTACCCCAAAAATGGTCTGTTCTCACCAAAAATTACCATTTTGGACCATTTTTTCAATTTTTATACTCATTTTTCACCCAAATATTCCAACTCTGCTCCCAATTTTGACAAATTCAGCCCAACACTTCACATTCTCTTACCATTTCTGTGATTTTCTACCCCAAAAATGGTCTGTTCTCACCAAAAATTACCATTTTGGACCATTTTTTCAATTTTTATACTCATTTTTCACCCAAATATTCCAACTCTGCTCCCAATTTTGACAAATTCAGCCCAACACTTCACATTCTCTTACCATTTCTGTGATTTTCTACCCCAAAAATGGTCTGTTCTCACCAAAAATTACCATTTTGGACCATTTTTTCAATTTTCATACTCAGTTTTCACCCAAATAGTCCAACTCTGCTCCCAATTTTGACAAATTCAGCCCAACACTTCACATTCTCTTACCATTTCTGTGATTTTCTACCCCAAAAATGGTCTGTTCTCACCAAAAATTACCAATTTTGACCATTTTTTCAATTTTCATACTCATTTTTCACCCAAATATTCCAACTCTGCTCCCAATTTTCACAAATTCAGCCCAACACTTCACATTCTCTTACCATTTCTGTGATTTTCTACCCCAAAAATGGGCTGTTCTCACCAAAAATTACCATTTTGGACCATTTTTTCAATTTTCATACTCATTTTTCACCCAAATAGTCCAACTCTGCTCCCAATTTTGACAAATTCAGCCCAACACTTCACATTCTCTTACCATTTCTGTGATTTTCTACCCCAAAAATGGGCTGTTCTCACCAAAAATTACCATTTTGGACCATTTTTTCAATTTTCATACTCATTTTTCACCCAAATATTCCAACTCTGCTCCCAATTTTCACAAATTCAGCCCAACACTTCACATTCTCTTACCATTTCTGTGATTTTCTACCCCAAAAATGGTCTGTTCTCACCAAAAATTACCATTTTGGACCATTTTTTCAATTTTTATACTCATTTTTCACCCAAATATTCCAACTCTGCTCCCAATTTTGACAAATTCAGCCCAACACTTCACATTCTCTTACCATTTCTGTGATTTTCTACCCCAAAAATGGGCTGTTCTCACCAAAAATTACCATTTTGGACCATTTTTTCAATTTTTATACTCATTTTTCACCCAAATATTCCAACTCTGCTCCCAATTTTGACAAATTCAGCCCAACACTTCACATTCTCTTACCATTTCTGTGATTTTCTACCCCAAAAATGGTCTGTTCTCACCAAAATTTACCATTTTGGACCATTTTTTCAATTTTTATACTCATTTTTCACCCAAATATTCCAACTCTGCTCCCAATTTTGACAAATTCAGCCCAACACTTCACATTCTCTTACCATTTCTGTGATTTTCTACCCCAAAAATGGGCTGTTCTCACCAAAAATTACCAATTTTGACCATTTTTTCAATTTTCATACTCATTTTTCACCCAAATATTCCAACTCTGCTCCCAATTTTCACAAATTCAGCCCAACACTTCACATTCTCTTACCATTTCTGTGATTTTCTACCCCAAAAATGGTCTGTTCTCACCAAAAATTACCATTTTGGACCATTTTTTCAATTTTTATACTCATTTTTCACCCAAATATTCCAACTCTGCTCCCAATTTTGACAAATTCAGCCCAACACTTCACATTCTCTTACCATTTCTGTGATTTTCTACCCCAAAAATGGGCTGTTCTCACCAAGAATTACCATTTTGGACCATTTTTTCAATTTTCATACTCGTTTTTCACCCAAATATTCCAACTCTGCTCCCAATTTTGACAAATTCAGCCCAACACTTCACATTCTCTTACCATTTCTGTGATTTTCTACCCCAAAAATGGGCTGTTCTCACCAAAAATTACCATTTTGGACCATTTTTTCAATTTTCATACTCATTTTTCACCCAAATATTCCAACTCTGCTCCCAATTTTGACAAATTCAGCCCAACACTTCACATTCTCTTACCATTTCTGTGATTTTCTACCCCAAAAATGGGCTGCTCTCACCAAAAATTACCATTTTGGACCATTTTTTCAATTTTTATACTCATTTTTCACCCAAATAGTCCAACTCTGCTCCCAATTTTGACAAATTCAGCCCAACACTTCACATTCTCTTACCATTTCTGTGATTTTCTACCCCAAAAATGGGCTGTTCTCACCAAAAATTACCATTTTGGACCATTTTTTCAATTTTTATACTCATTTTTCACCCAAATATTCCAACTCTGCTCCCAATTTTGACAAATTCAGCCCAACACTTCACATTCTCTTACCATTTCTGTGATTTTCTACCCCAAAAATGGTCTGTTCTCACCAAGAATTACCATTTTGGACCATTTTTTCAATTTTTATACTCATTTTTCACCCAAATATTCCAACTCTGCTCCCGATTTTGACAAATTCAGCCCAACACTTCACATTCTCTTACCATTTCTGTGATTTTCTACCCCAAAAATGGTCTGTTCTCACCAAAAATTACCATTTTGGACCATTTTTTCAATTTTTATACTCATTTTTCACCCAAATATTCCAACTCTGCTCCCAATTTTCACAAATTCAGCCCAACACTTCACATTCTCTTACCATTTCTGTGATTTTCTACCCCAAAAATGGTCTGTTCTCACCAAAAATTACCATTTTGGACCATTTTTTCAATTTGTATACTCATTTTTCACCCAAATATTCCAACTCTGCTCCCAATTTTGACAAATTCAGCCCAACACTTCACATTCTCTTACCATTTCTGTGATTTTCTACCCCAAAAATGGTCTGTTCTCACCAAGAATTACCATTTTGGACCATTTTTTCAATTTTTATACTCATTTTTCACCCAAATAGTCCAACTCTGCTCCCAATTTTGACAAATTCAGCCCAACACTTCACATTCTCTTACCATTTCTGTGATTTTTCTACCCCAAAAATGGTCTGTTCTCACCAAAAATTACCAATTTGGACCATTTTTTCAATTTTTATACTCATATTTCACCCAAATATTCCAACTCTGCTCCCAATTTTGACAAATTCAGCCCAACACTTCACATTCTCTTACCATTTCTGTGATTTTCTACCCCAAAAATGGGCTGTTCTCACCAAAAATTACCATTTTGGACCATTTTTTCAATTTTTATACTCATTTTTCACCCAAATAGTCCAACTCTGCTCCCAATTTTGACAAATTCAGCCCAACACTTCACATTCTCTTACCATTTCTGTGATTTTCTACCCCAAAAATGGGCTGTTCTCACCAAAAATTACCATTTTGGACCATTTTTTCAATTTTTATACTCATTTTTCACCCAAATTTTCCAACTCTGCTCCCAATTTTGACAAATTCAGCCCAACACTTCACATTCTCTTACCATTTCTGTGATTTTCTACCCCAAAAATGGTCTGTTCTCACCAAAAATTACCATTTTGGACCATTTTTTCAATTTTTATACTCATTTTTCACCCAAATAGTCCAACTCTGCTCCCAATTTTGACAAATTCAGCCCAACACTTCACATTCTCTTACCATTTCTGTGATTTTCTACCCCAAAAATGGGCTGTTCTCACCAAAAATTACCATTTTGGACCATTTTTTCAATTTTTATACTCATTTTTCACCCAAATAGTCCAACTCTGCTCCCAATTTTGACAAATTCAGCCCAACACTTCACATTCTCTTACCATTTCTGTGATTTTCTACCCCAAAAATGGTCTGTTCTCACCAAGAATTACCATTTTGGACCATTTTTTCAATTTTTATACTCATTTTTCACCCAAATATTCCAACTCTGCTCCCAATTTTCACAAATTCAGCCCAACACTTCACATTCTCTTACCATTTCTGTGATTTTCTACCCCAAAAATGGTCTGTTCTCACCAAAAATTACCATTTTGGACCATTTTTTCAATTTTCATACTCATTTTTCACCCAAATAGTCCAACTCTGCTCCCAATTTTGACAAATTCAGCCCAACACTTCACATTCTCTTACCATTTCTGTGATTTTCTACCCCAAAAATGGTCTGTTCTCACCAAAAATTACCAATTTTGACCATTTTTTCAATTTTCATACTCATTTTTCACCCAAATATTCCAACTCTGCTCCCAATTTTCACAAATTCAGCCCAACACTTCACATTCTCTTACCATTTCTGTGATTTTCTACCCCAAAAATGGGCTGTTCTCACCAAAATTTACCATTTTGGACCATTTTTTCAATTTTTATACTCATTTTTCACCCAAATAGTCCAACTCTGCTCCCAATTTTGACAAATTCAGCCAACACTTCACATTCTCTTACCATTTCTGTGATTTTCTACCCCAAAAATGGGCTGTTCTCACCAAAAATTACCAATTTTGACCATTTTTTCAATTTTCATACTCATTTTTCACTCAAATATTCCAACTCTGCTCCCAATTTTGACAAATTCAGCCCAACACTTCACATTCTCTTACCATTTCTGTGATTTTCTACCCCAAAAATGGTCTGTTCTCACCAAAAATTACCATTTTGGACCATTTTTTCAATTTTTATACTCATTTTTCACCCAAATAGTCCAACTCTGCTCCCAATTTTCACAAATTCAGCCCAACACTTCACATTCTCTTACCATTTCTGTGATTTTCTACCCCAAAAATGGGCTGTTCTCACCAAAAATTACCATTTTGGACCATTTTTTCAATTTTTATACTCATTTTTCACCCAAATAGTCCAACTCTGCTCCCAATTTTGACAAATTCAGCCCAACACTTCACATTCTCTTACCATTTCTGTGATTTTCTACCCCAAAAATGGTCTGTTCTCACCAAAAATTACCATTTTGGACCATTTTTTCAATTTTCATACTCATTTTTCACCCAAATATTCCAACTCTGCTCCCAATTTTGACAAATTCAGCCCAACACTTCACATTCTCTTACCATTTCTGTGATTTTCTACCCCAAAAATGGGCTGTTCTCACCAAAAATTACCATTTTGGACCATTTTTTCAATTTTTATACTCATTTTTCACCCAAATATTCCAACTCTGCTCCCAATTTTGACAAATTCAGCCCAACACTTCACATTCTCTTACCATTTCTGTGATTTTCTACCCCAAAAATGGGCTGTTCTCACCAAAAATTACCATTTTGGACCATTTTTTCAATTTTTATACTCATTTTTCACCCAAATAGTCCAACTCTGCTCCCAATTTTGACAAATTCAGCCCAACACTTCACATTCTCTTACCATTTCTGTGATTTTCTACCCCAAAAATGGTCTGTTCTCACCAAAAATTACCATTTTGGACCATTTTTTCAATTTTTATACTCATTTTTCACCCAAATAGTCCAACTCTGCTCCCAATTTTGACAAATTCAGCCCAACACTTCACATTCTCTTACCATTTCTGTGATTTTCTACCCCAAAAATGGTCTGTTCTCACCAAAAATTACCATTTTGGACCATTTTTTCAATTTTTATACTCATTTTTCACCCAAATATTCCAACTCTGCTCCCAATTTTGACAAATTCAGCCCAACACTTCACATTCTCTTACCATTTCTGTGATTTTCTACCCCAAAAATGGGCTGTTCTCACCAAAAATTACCATTTTGGACCATTTTTTCAATTTTCATACTCATTTTTCACCCAAATATTCCAACTCTGCTCCCAATTTTGACAAATTCAGTCCAACACTTCACATTCTCTTACCATTTCTGTGATTTTCTACCCCAAAAATGGTCTGTTCTCACCAAAAATTACCATTTTGGACCATTTTTTCAATTTTCATACTCAGTTTTCACCCAAATAGTCCAACTCTGCTCCCAATTTTGACAAATTCAGCCCAACACTTCACATTCTCTTACCATTTCTGTGATTTTCTACCCCAAAAATGGTCTGTTCTCACCAAAAATTACCATTTTGGACCATTTTTTCAATTTTCATACTCATTTTTCACCCAAATATTCCAACTCTGCTCCCAATTTTCACAAATTCAGCCCAACACTTCACATTCTCTTACCATTTCTGTGATTTTCTACCCCAAAAATGGGCTGTTCTCACCAAAAATTACCATTTTGGACCATTTTTTCAATTTTTATACTCATTTTTCACCCAAATATTCCAACTCTGCTCCCAATTTTGACAAATTCAGCCCAACACTTCACATTCTCTTACCATTTCTGTGATTTTCTACCCCAAAAATGGGCTGTTCTCACCAAAAATTACCATTTTGGACCATTTTTTCAATTTTTATACTCATTTTTCACCCAAATATTCCAACTCTGCTCCCAATTTTGACAAATTCAGCCCAACACTTCACATTCTCTTACCATTTCTGTGATTTTCTACCCCAAAAATGGTCTGTTCTCACCAAAAATTACCATTTTGGACCATTTTTTCAATTTTTATACTCATTTTTCACCCAAATATTCCAACTCTGCTCCCAATTTTCACAAATTCAGCCCAACACTTCACATTCTCTTACCATTTCTGTGATTTTCTACCCCAAAAATGGTCTGTTCTCACCAAAAATTACCATTTTGGACCATTTTTTCAATTTTCATACTCATTTTTCACCCAAATAGTCCAACTCTGCTCCCAATTTTGACAAATTCAGCCCAACACTTCACATTCTCTTACCATTTCTGTGATTTTCTACCCCAAAAATGGTCTGTTCTCACCAAAAATTACCATTTTGGACCATTTTTTCAATTTTCATACTCATTTTTCACCCAAATATTCCAACTCTGCTCCCAATTTTCACAAATTCAGCCCAACACTTCACATTCTCTTACCATTTCTGTGATTTTCTACCCCAAAAATGGGCTGTTCTCACCAAAAATTACCATTTTGGACCATTTTTTCAATTTTTATACTCATTTTTCACCCAAATATTCCAACTCTGCTCCCAATTTTGACAAATTCAGCCCAACACTTCACATTCTCTTACCATTTCTGTGATTTTCTACCCCAAAAATGGGCTGTTCTCACCAAAAATTACCATTTTGGACCATTTTTTCAATTTTTATACTCATTTTTCACCCAAATATTCCAACTCTGCTCCCAATTTTGACAAATTCAGCCCAACACTTCACATTCTCTTACCATTTCTGTGATTTTCTACCCCAAAAATGGTCTGTTCTCACCAAAAATTACCATTTTGGACCATTTTTTCAATTTTTATACTCATTTTTCACCCAAATATTCCAACTCTGCTCCCAATTTTCACAAATTCAGCCCAACACTTCACATTCTCTTACCATTTCTGTGATTTTCTACCCCAAAAATGGTCTGTTCTCACCAAAAATTACCATTTTGGACCATTTTTTCAATTTTCATACTCATTTTTCACCCAAATAGTCCAACTCTGCTCCCAATTTTGACAAATTCAGCCCAACACTTCACATTCTCTTACCATTTCTGTGATTTTCTACCCCAAAAATGGTCTGTTCTCACCAAAAATTACCATTTTGGACCATTTTTTCAATTTTTATACTCATTTTTCACCCAAATATTCCAACTCTGCTCCCAATTTTGACAAATTCAGCCCAACACTTCACATTCTCTTACCATTTCTGTGATTTTCTACCCCAAAAATGGGCTGTTCTCACCAAAATTTACCATTTTGGACCATTTTTTCAATTTTTATACTCATTTTTCACCCAAATATTCCAACTCTGCTCCCAATTTTGACAAATTCAGCCCAACACTTCACATTCTCTTACCATTTCTGTGATTTTCTACCCCAAAAATGGGCTGTTCTCACCAAAAATTACCAATTTTGACCATTTTTTCAATTTTCATACTCATTTTTCACCCAAATATTCCAACTCTGCTCCCAATTTTCACAAATTCAGCCCAACACTTCACATTCTCTTACCATTTCTGTGATTTTCTACCCCAAAAATGGGCTGTTCTCACCAAAAATTACCATTTTGGACCATTTTTTCAATTTTCATACTCATTTTTCACCCAAATATTCCAACTCTGCTCCCAATTTTGACAAATTCAGCCCAACACTTCACATTCTCTTACCATTTCTGTGATTTTCTACCCCAAAAATGGTCTGTTCTCACCAAAAATTACCATTTTGGACCATTTTTTCAATTTTCATACTCGTTTTTCACCCAAATATTCCAACTCTGCTCCCAATTTTGACAAATTCAGCCCAACACTTCACATTCTCTTACCATTTCTGTGATTTTCTACCCCAAAAATGGGCTGTTCTCACCAAAAATTACCATTTTGGACCATTTTTTCAATTTTCATACTCATTTTTCACCCAAATATTCCAACTCTGCTCCCAATTTTGACAAATTCAGCCCAACACTTCACATTCTCTTACCATTTCTGTGATTTTCTACCCCAAAAATGGGCTGTTCTCACCAAAAATTACCATTTTGGACCATTTTTTCAATTTTTATACTCATTTTTCACCCAAATAGTCCAACTCTGCTCCCAATTTTGACAAATTCAGCCCAACACTTCACATTCTCTTACCATTTCTGTGATTTTCTACCCCAAAAATGGGCTGTTCTCACCAAAAATTACCATTTTGGACCATTTTTTCAATTTTTATACTCATTTTTCACCCAAATAGTCCAACTCTGCTCCCAATTTTGACAAATTCAGCCCAACACTTCACATTCTCTTACCATTTCTGTGATTTTCTACCCCAAAAATGGTCTGTTCTCACCAAAAATTACCATTTTGGACCATTTTTTCAATTTTTATACTCATTTTTCACCCAAATAGTCCAACTCTGCTCCCAATTTTGACAAATTCAGCCCAACACTTCACATTCTCTTACCATTTCTGTGATTTTCTACCCCAAAAATGGTCTGTTCTCACCAAGAATTACCATTTTGGACCATTTTTTCAATTTTTATACTCATTTTTCACCCAAATAGTCCAACTCTGCTCCCAATTTTGACAAATTCAGCCCAACACTTCACATTCTCTTACCATTTCTGTGATTTTCTACCCCAAAAATGGGCTGTTCTCACCAAAAATTACCATTTTGGACCATTTTTTCAATTTTTATACTCATTTTTCACCCAAATAGTCCAACTCTGCTCCCAATTTTGACAAATTCAGCCCAACACTTCACATTCTCTTACCATTTCTGTGATTTTCTACCCCAAAAATGGGCTGTTCTCACCAAAAATTACCATTTTGGACCATTTTTTCAATTTTTATACTCATTTTTCACCCAAATAGTCCAACTCTGCTCCCAATTTTGACAAATTCAGCCCAACACTTCACATTCTCTTACCATTTCTGTGATTTTCTACCCCAAAAATGGTCTGTTCTCACCAAAAATTACCATTTTGGACCATTTTTTCAATTTTTATACTCATTTTTCACCCAAATAGTCCAACTCTGCTCCCAATTTTGACAAATTCAGCCCAACACTTCACATTCTCTTACCATTTCTGTGATTTTCTACCCCAAAAATGGTCTGTTCTCACCAAGAATTACCATTTTGGACCATTTTTTCAATTTTTATACTCATTTTTCACCCAAATAGTCCAACTCTGCTCCCAATTTTGACAAATTCAGCCCAACACTTCACATTCTCTTACCATTTCTGTGATTTTCTACCCCAAAAATGGTCTGTTCTCACCAAGAATTACCATTTTGGACCATTTTTTCAATTTTTATACTCATTTTTCACCCAAATATTCCAACTCTGCTCCCAATTTTGACAAATTCAGCCCAACACTTCACATTCTCTTACCATTTCTGTGATTTTCTACCCCAAAAATGGTCTGTTCTCACCAAAAATTACCATTTTGGACCATTTTTTCAATTTTCATACTCAGTTTTCACCCAAATAGTCCAACTCTGCTCCCAATTTTGACAAATTCAGCCCAACACTTCACATTCTCTTACCATTTCTGTGATTTTCTACCCCAAAAATGGTCTGTTCTCACCAAAAATTACCATTTTGGACCATTTTTTCAATTTTCATACTCGTTTTTCACCCAAATATTCCAACTCTGCTCCCAATTTTGACAAATTCAGCCCAACACTTCACATTCTCTTACCATTTCTGTGATTTTCTACCCCAAAAATGGGCTGTTCTCACCAAAAATTACCATTTAGGACCATTTTTTCAATTTTCATACTCATTTTTCACCCAAATATTCCAACTCTGCTCCCAATTTTGACAAATTCAGCCCAACACTTCACATTCTCTTACCATTTCTGTGATTTTCTACCCCAAAAATGGGCTGTTCTCACCAAAAATTACCATTTTGGACCATTTTTTCAATTTTTATACTCATTTTTCACCCAAATAGTCCAACTCTGCTCCCAATTTTGACAAATTCAGCCCAACACTTCACATTCTCTTACCATTTCTGTGATTTTCTACCCCAAAAATGGGCTGTTCTCACCAAAAATTACCATTTTGGACCATTTTTTCAATTTTTATACTCATTTTTCACCCAAATAGTCCAACTCTGCTCCCAATTTTGACAAATTCAGCCCAACACTTCACATTCTCTTACCATTTCTGTGATTTTCTACCCCAAAAATGGTCTGTTCTCACCAAAAATTACCATTTTGGACCATTTTTTCAATTTTTATACTCATTTTTCACCCAAATAGTCCAACTCTGCTCCCAATTTTGACAAATTCAGCCCAACACTTCACATTCTCTTACCATTTCTGTGATTTTCTACCCCAAAAATGGTCTGTTCTCACCAAGAATTACCATTTTGGACCATTTTTTCAATTTTTATACTCATTTTTCACCCAAATATTCCAACTCTGCTCCCAATTTTGACAAATTCAGCCCAACACTTCACATTCTCTTACCATTTCTGTGATTTTCTACCCCAAAAATGGGCTGTTCTCACCAAGAATTACCATTTTGGACCATTTTTTCAATTTTTATACTCATTTTTCACCCAAATATTCCAACTCTGCTCCCAATTTTGACAAATTCAGCCCAACACTTCACATTCTCTTACCATTTCTGTGATTTTCTACCCCAAAAATGGTCTGTTCTCACCAAAAATTACCATTTTGGACCATTTTTTCAATTTTCATACTCAGTTTTCACCCAAATAGTCCAACTCTGCTCCCAATTTTGACAAATTCAGCCCAACACTTCACATTCTCTTACCATTTCTGTGATTTTCTACCCCAAAAATGGTCTGTTCTCACCAAAAATTATCAATTTTGACCATTTTTTCAATTTTCATACTCATTTTTCACCCAAATATTCCAACTCTGCTCCCAATTTTCACAAATTCAGCCCAACACTTCACATTCTCTTACCATTTCTGTGATTTTCTACCCCAAAAATGGGCTGTTCTCACCAAAATTTACCATTTTGGACCATTTTTTCAATTTTTATACTCATTTTTCACCCAAATATTCCAACTCTGCTCCCAATTTTGACAAATTCAGCCCAACACTTCACATTCTCTTACCATTTCTGTGATTTTCTACCCCAAAAATGGGCTGTTCTCACCAAAAATTACCAATTTTGACCATTTTTTCAATTTTCATACTCATTTTTCACCCAAATATTCCAACTCTGCTCCCAATTTTGACAAATTCAGCCCAACACTTCACATTCTCTTACCATTTCTGTGATTTTCTACCCCAAAAATGGTCTGTTCTCACCAAAAATTACCATTTTGGACCATTTTTTCAATTTTTATACTCATTTTTCACCCAAATAGTCCAACTCTGCTCCCAATTTTGACAAATTCAGCCCAACACTTCACATTCTCTTACCATTTCTGTGATTTTCTACCCCAAAAATGGTCTGTTCTCACCAAAAATTACCATTTTGGACCATTTTTTCAATTTTTATACTCATTTTTCACCCAAATATTCCAACTCTGCTCCCAATTTTGACAAATTCAGCCCAACACTTCACATTCTCTTACCATTTCTGTGATTTTCTACCCCAAAAATGGTCTGTTCTCACCAAGAATTACCATTTTGGACCATTTTTTCAATTTTTATACTCATTTTTCACCCAAATATTCCAACTCTGCTCCCAATTTTGACAAATTCAGCCCAACACTTCACATTCTCTTACCATTTCTGTGATTTTCTACCCCAAAAATGGGCTGTTCTCACCAAAAATTACCATTTTGGACCATTTTTTCAATTTTTATACTCATTTTTCACCCAAATAGTCCAACTCTGCTCCCAATTTTGACAAATTCAGCCCAACACTTCACATTCTCTTACCATTTCTGTGATTTTCTACCCCAAAAATGGGCTGTTCTCACCAAAAATTACCATTTTGGACCATTTTTTCAATTTTTATACTCATTTTTCACCCAAATAGTCCAACTCTGCTCCCAATTTTGACAAATTCAGCCCAACACTTCACATTCTCTTACCATTTCTGTGATTTTCTACCCCAAAAATGGTCTGTTCTCACCAAAAATTACCATTTTGGACCATTTTTTCAATTTTTATACTCATTTTTCACCCAAATATTCCAACTCTGCTCCCAATTTTGACAAATTCAGCCCAACACTTCACATTCTCTTACCATTTCTGTGATTTTCTACCCCAAAAATGGTCTGTTCTCACCAAAAATTACCATTTTGGACCATTTTTTCAATTTTTATACTCATTTTTCACCCAAATATTCCAACTCTGCTCCCAATTTTGACAAATTCAGCCCAACACTTCACATTCTCTTACCATTTCTGTGATTTTCTACCCCAAAAATGGTCTGTTCTCACCAAAAATTACCATTTTGGACCATTTTTTCAATTTTTATACTCATTTTTCACCCAAATATTCCAACTCTGCTCCCAATTTTGACAAATTCAGCCCAACACTTCACATTCTCTTACCATTTCTGTGATTTTCTACCCCAAAAATGGTCTGTTCTCACCAAAAATTACCATTTTGGACCATTTTTTCAATTTTCATACTCAGTTTTCACCCAAATAGTCCAACTCTGCTCCCAATTTTGACAAATTCAGCCCAACACTTCACATTCTCTTACCATTTCTGTGATTTTCTACCCCAAAAATGGTCTGTTCTCACCAAAAATTACCAATTTTGACCATTTTTTCAATTTTCATACTCATTTTTCACCCAAATATTCCAACTCTGCTCCCAATTTTCACAAATTCAGCCCAACACTTCACATTCTCTTACCATTTCTGTGATTTTCTACCCCAAAAATGGTCTGTTCTCACCAAAAATTACCATTTTGGACCATTTTTTCAATTTTCATACTCATTTTTCACCCAAATAGTCCAACTCTGCTCCCAATTTTGACAAATTCAGCCCAACACTTCACATTCTCTTACCATTTCTGTGATTTTCTACCCCAAAAATGGTCTGTTCTCACCAAAAATTACCATTTTGGACCATTTTTTCAATTTTCATACTCATTTTTCACCCAAATATTCCAACTCTGCTCCCAATTTTGACAAATTCAGCCCAACACTTCACATTCTCTTACCATTTCTGTGATTTTCTACCCCAAAAATGGGCTGTTCTCACCAAAAATTACCATTTTGGACCATTTTTTCAATTTTTATACTCATTTTTCACCCAAATATTCCAACTCTGCTCCCAATTTTGACAAATTCAGCCCAACACTTCACATTCTCTTACCATTTCTGTGATTTTCTACCCCAAAAATGGGCTGTTCTCACCAAAAATTACCATTTTGGACCATTTTTTCAATTTTTATACTCATTTTTCACCCAAATATTCCAACTCTGCTCCCAATTTTGACAAATTCAGCCCAACACTTCACATTCTCTTACCATTTCTGTGATTTTCTACCCCAAAAATGGGCTGTTCTCACCAAAAATTACCATTTTGGACCATTTTTTCAAGTTTTATACTCATTTTTCACCCAAATAGTCCAACTCTGCTCCCAATTTTGACAAATTCAGCCCAACACTTCACATTCTCTTACCATTTCTGTGATTTTCTACCCCAAAAATGGGCTGTTCTCACCAAAAATTACCAATTTTGACCATTTTTTCAATTTTCATACTCATTTTTCACCCAAATATTCCAACTCTGCTCCCAATTTTCACAAATTCAGCCCAACACTTCACATTCTCTTACCATTTCTGTGATTTTCTACCCCAAAAATGGTCTGTTCTCACCAAAAATTACCATTTTGGACCATTTTTTCAATTTTTATACTCATTTTTCACCCAAATAGTCCAACTCTGCTCCCAATTTTGACAAATTCAGCCCAACACTTCACATTCTCTTACCATTTCTGTGATTTTCTACCCCAAAAATGGGCTGTTCTCACCAAAAATTACCATTTTGGACCATTTTTTCAATTTTCATACTCGTTTTTCACCCAAATATTCCAACTCTGCTCCCAATTTTGACAAATTCAGCCCAACACTTCACATTCTCTTACCATTTCTGTGATTTTCTACCCCAAAAATGGGCTGTTCTCACCAAAAATTACCATTTTGGACCATTTTTTCAATTTTCATACTCATTTTTCACCCAAATATTCCAACTCTGCTCCCAATTTTGACAAATTCAGCCCAACACTTCACATTCTCTTACCATTTCTGTGATTTTCTACCCCAAAAATGGGCTGCTCTCACCAAAAATTACCATTTTGGACCATTTTTTCAATTTTTATACTCATTTTTCACCCAAATAGTCCAACTCTGCTCCCAATTTTGACAAATTCAGCCCAACACTTCACATTCTCTTACCATTTCTGTGATTTTCTACCCCAAAAATGGGCTGTTCTCACCAAAAATTACCATTTTGGACCATTTTTTCAATTTTTATACTCATTTTTCACCCAAATAGTCCAACTCTGCTCCCAATTTTGACAAATTCAGCCCAACACTTCACATTCTCTTACCATTTCTGTGATTTTCTACCCCAAAAATGGGCTGTTCTCACCAAAAATTACCATTTTGGACCATTTTTTCAATTTTTATACTCATTTTTCACCCAAATATTCCAACTCTGCTCCCAATTTTGACAAATTCAGCCCAACACTTCACATTCTCTTACCATTTCTGTGATTTTCTACCCCAAAAATGGGCTGTTCTCACCAAAAATTACCATTTTGGACCATTTTTTCAATTTTTATACTCATTTTTCACCCAAATATTCCAACTCTGCTCCCAATTTTGACAAATTCAGCCCAACACTTCACATTCTCTTACCATTTCTGTGATTTTCTACCCCAAAAATGGTCTGTTCTCACCAAAAATTACCATTTTGGACCATTTTTTCAATTTTTATACTCATTTTTCACCCAAATATTCCAACTCTGCTCCCAATTTTCACAAATTCAGCCCAACACTTCACATTCTCTTACCATTTCTGTGATTTTCTACCCCAAAAATGGTCTGTTCTCACCAAAAATTACCATTTTGGACCATTTTTTCAATTTTCATACTCATTTTTCACCCAAATATTCCAACTCTGCTCCCAATTTTGACAAATTCAGCCCAACACTTCACATTCTCTTACCATTTCTGTGATTTTCTACCCCAAAAATGGGCTGTTCTCACCAAAAATTACCAATTTTTACCATTTTTTCAATTTTTATACTCATTTTTCACCCAAATAGTCCAACTCTGCTCCCAATTTTGACAAATTCAGCCCAACACTTCACATTCTCTTACCATTTCTGTGATTTTCTACCCCAAAAATGGGCTGTTCTCACCAAAAATTACCATTTTGGACCATTTTTTCAATTTTCATACTCATTTTTCACCCAAATATTCCAACTCTGCTCCCAATTTTCACAAATTCAGCCCAACACTTCACATTCTCTTACCATTTCTGTGATTTTCTACCCCAAAAATGGGCTGTTCTCACCAAAAATTACCATTTTGGACCATTTTTTCAATTTTTATACTCATTTTTCACCCAAATATTCCAACTCTGCTCCCAATTTTGACAAATTCAGCCCAACACTTCACATTCTCTTACCATTTCTGTGATTTTCTACCCCAAAAATGGGCTGTTCTCACCAAAAATTACCATTTTGGACCATTTTTTCAAGTTTTATACTCATTTTTCACCCAAATAGTCCAACTCTGCTCCCAATTTTGACAAATTCAGCCCAACACTTCACATTCTCTTACCATTTCTGTGATTTTCTACCCCAAAAATGGTCTGTTCTCACCAAAAATTACCATTTTGGACCATTTTTTCAATTTTTATACTCATTTTTCACCCAAATATTCCAACTCTGCTCCCAATTTTCACAAATTCAGCCCAACACTTCACATTCTCTTACCATTTCTTTGATTTTCTACCCCAAAAATGGTCTGTTCTCACCAAAAATTACCATTTTGGACCATTTTTTCAATTTTCATACTCATTTTTCACCCAAATATTCCAACTCTGCTCCCAATTTTGACAAATTCAGCCCAACACTTCACATTCTCTTACCATTTCTGTGATTTTCTACCCCAAAAATGGGCTGTTCTCA
Organism: Gallinula chloropus; assembly: GCF_964237585.1. Classification (NCBI taxonomy): domain Eukaryota; kingdom Metazoa; phylum Chordata; class Aves; order Gruiformes; family Rallidae; genus Gallinula; species Gallinula chloropus. Next base: position 278,073 of record NW_028168158.1, on the reverse strand, counting down.
CCAAAAATTACCATTTTGGACCATTTTTTCAATTTTCATACTCATTTTTCACCCAAATATTCCAACTCTGCTCCCAATTTTGACAAATTCAGCCCAACACTTCACATTCTCTTACCATTTCTGTGATTTTCTACCCCAAAAATGGGCTGCTCTCACCAAAAATTACCATTTTGGACCATTTTTTCAATTTTTATACTCATTTTTCACCCAAATAGTCCAACTCTGCTCCCAATTTTGACAAATTCAGCCCAACACTTCACATTCTCTTACCATTTCTGTGATTTTCTACCCCAAAAATGGGCTGTTCTCACCAAAAATTACCATTTTGGACCATTTTTTCAATTTTTATACTCATTTTTCACCCAAATAGTCCAACTCTGCTCCCAATTTTGACAAATTCAGCCCAACACTTCACATTCTCTTACCATTTCTGTGATTTTCTACCCCAAAAATGGGCTGTTCTCACCAAAAATTACCATTTTGGACCATTTTTTCAATTTTTATACTCATTTTTCACCCAAATATTCCAACTCTGCTCCCAATTTTGACAAATTCAGCCCAACACTTCACATTCTCTTACCATTTCTGTGATTTTCTACCCCAAAAATGGGCTGTTCTCACCAAAAATTACCATTTTGGACCATTTTTTCAATTTTTATACTCATTTTTCACCCAAATATTCCAACTCTGCTCCCAATTTTGACAAATTCAGCCCAACACTTCACATTCTCTTACCATTTCTGTGATTTTCTACCCCAAAAATGGTCTGTTCTCACCAAAAATTACCATTTTGGACCATTTTTTCAATTTTTATACTCATTTTTCACCCAAATATTCCAACTCTGCTCCCAATTTTCACAAATTCAGCCCAACACTTCACATTCTCTTACCATTTCTGTGATTTTCTACCCCAAAAATGGTCTGTTCTCACCAAAAATTACCATTTTGGACCATTTTTTCAATTTTCATACTCATTTTTCACCCAAATATTCCAACTCTGCTCCCAATTTTGACAAATTCAGCCCAACACTTCACATTCTCTTACCATTTCTGTGATTTTCTACCCCAAAAATGGGCTGTTCTCACCAAAAATTACCAATTTTTACCATTTTTTCAATTTTTATACTCATTTTTCACCCAAATAGTCCAACTCTGCTCCCAATTTTGACAAATTCAGCCCAACACTTCACATTCTCTTACCATTTCTGTGATTTTCTACCCCAAAAATGGGCTGTTCTCACCAAAAATTACCATTTTGGACCATTTTTTCAATTTTCATACTCATTTTTCACCCAAATATTCCAACTCTGCTCCCAATTTTCACAAATTCAGCCCAACACTTCACATTCTCTTACCATTTCTGTGATTTTCTACCCCAAAAATGGGCTGTTCTCACCAAAAATTACCATTTTGGACCATTTTTTCAATTTTTATACTCATTTTTCACCCAAATATTCCAACTCTGCTCCCAATTTTGACAAATTCAGCCCAACACTTCACATTCTCTTACCATTTCTGTGATTTTCTACCCCAAAAATGGGCTGTTCTCACCAAAAATTACCATTTTGGACCATTTTTTCAAGTTTTATACTCATTTTTCACCCAAATAGTCCAACTCTGCTCCCAATTTTGACAAATTCAGCCCAACACTTCACATTCTCTTACCATTTCTGTGATTTTCTACCCCAAAAATGGTCTGTTCTCACCAAAAATTACCATTTTGGACCATTTTTTCAATTTTTATACTCATTTTTCACCCAAATATTCCAACTCTGCTCCCAATTTTCACAAATTCAGCCCAACACTTCACATTCTCTTACCATTTCTTTGATTTTCTACCCCAAAAATGGTCTGTTCTCACCAAAAATTACCATTTTGGACCATTTTTTCAATTTTCATACTCATTTTTCACCCAAATAGTCCAACTCTGCTCCCAATTTTGACAAATTCAGCCCAACACTTCACATTCTCTTACCATTTCTGTGATTTTCTACCCCAAAAATGGGCTGTTCTCACCAAAAATTACCATTTTGGACCATTTTTTCAATTTTCATACTCATTTTTCACCCAAATATTCCAACTCTGCTCCCAATTTTGACAAATTCAGCCCAACACTTCACATTCTCTTACCATTTCTGTGATTTTCTACCCCAAAAATGGTCTGTTCTCACCAAAAATTACCATTTTGGACCATTTTTTCAATTTTCATACTCGTTTTTCACCCAAATATTCCAACTCTGCTCCCAATTTTGACAAATTCAGCCCAACACTTCACATTCTCTTACCATTTCTGTGATTTTCTACCCCAAAAATGGGCTGTTCTCACCAAAAATTACCATTTTGGACCATTTTTTCAATTTTCATACTCATTTTTCACCCAAATATTCCAACTCTGCTCCCAATTTTGACAAATTCAGCCCAACACTTCACATTCTCTTACCATTTCTGTGATTTTCTACCCCAAAAATGGTCTGTTCTCACCAAAAATTACCATTTTGGACCATTTTTTCAATTTTTATACTCATTTTTCACCCAAATAGTCCAACTCTGCTCCCAATTTTGACAAATTCAGCCCAACACTTCACATTCTCTTACCATTTCTGTGATTTTCTACCCCAAAAATGGGCTGTTCTCACCAAAAATTACCATTTTGGACCATTTTTTCAATTTTCATACTCGTTTTTCACCCAAATATTCCAACTCTGCTCCCAATTTTGACAAATTCAGCCCAACACTTCACATTCTCTTACCATTTCTGTGATTTTCTACCCCAAAAATGGGCTGTTCTCACCAAAAATTACCATTTTGGACCATTTTTTCAATTTTCATACTCATTTTTCACCCAAATATTCCAACTCTGCTCCCAATTTTGACAAATTCAGCCCAACACTTCACATTCTCTTACCATTTCTGTGATTTTCTACCCCAAAAATGGGCTGCTCTCACCAAAAATTACCATTTTGGACCATTTTTTCAATTTTTATACTCATTTTTCACCCAAATAGTCCAACTCTGCTCCCAATTTTGACAAATTCAGCCCAACACTTCACATTCTCTTACCATTTCTGTGATTTTCTACCCCAAAAATGGGCTGTTCTCACCAAAAATTACCATTTTGGACCATTTTTTCAATTTTTATACTCATTTTTCACCCAAATAGTCCAACTCTGCTCCCAATTTTGACAAATTCAGCCCAACACTTCACATTCTCTTACCATTTCTGTGATTTTCTACCCCAAAAATGGGCTGTTCTCACCAAAAATTACCATTTTGGACCATTTTTTCAATTTTTATACTCATTTTTCACCCAAATATTCCAACTCTGCTCCCAATTTTGACAAATTCAGCCCAACACTTCACATTCTCTTACCATTTCTGTGATTTTCTACCCCAAAAATGGGCTGTTCTCACCAAAAATTACCATTTTGGACCATTTTTTCAATTTTTATACTCATTTTTCACCCAAATATTCCAACTCTGCTCCCAATTTTGACAAATTCAGCCCAACACTTCACATTCTCTTACCATTTCTGTGATTTTCTACCCCAAAAATGGTCTGTTCTCACCAAAAATTACCATTTTGGACCATTTTTTCAATTTTTATACTCATTTTTCACCCAAATATTCCAACTCTGCTCCCAATTTTCACAAATTCAGCCCAACACTTCACATTCTCTTACCATTTCTGTGATTTTCTACCCCAAAAATGGTCTGTTCTCACCAAAAATTACCATTTTGGACCATTTTTTCAATTTTCATACTCATTTTTCACCCAAATATTCCAACTCTGCTCCCAATTTTGACAAATTCAGCCCAACACTTCACATTCTCTTACCATTTCTGTGATTTTCTACCCCAAAAATGGGCTGTTCTCACCAAAAATTACCAATTTTTACCATTTTTTCAATTTTTATACTCATTTTTCACCCAAATAGTCCAACTCTGCTCCCAATTTTGACAAATTCAGCCCAACACTTCACATTCTCTTACCATTTCTGTGATTTTCTACCCCAAAAATGGTCTGTTCTCACCAAAAATTACCATTTTGGACCATTTTTTCAATTTTTATACTCATTTTTCACCCAAATATTCCAACTCTGCTCCCAATTTTCACAAATTCAGCCCAACACTTCACATTCTCTTACCATTTCTTTGATTTTCTACCCCAAAAATGGTCTGTTCTCACCAAAAATTACCATTTTGGACCATTTTTTCAATTTTCATACTCATTTTTCACCCAAATATTCCAACTCTGCTCCCAATTTTGACAAATTCAGCCCAACACTTCACATTCTCTTACCATTTCTGTGATTTTCTACCCCAAAAATGGGCTGTTCTCACCAAAAATTACCATTTTGGACCATTTTTTCAATTTTCATACTCATTTTTCACCCAAATATTCCAACTCTGCTCCCAATTTTGACAAATTCAGCCCAACACTTCACATTCTCTTACCATTTCTGTGATTTTCTACCCCAAAAATGGGCTGCTCTCACCAAAAATTACCATTTTGGACCATTTTTTCAATTTTTATACTCATTTTTCACCCAAATAGTCCAACTCTGCTCCCAATTTTGACAAATTCAGCCCAACACTTCACATTCTCTTACCATTTCTGTGATTTTCTACCCCAAAAATGGGCTGTTCTCACCAAAAATTACCATTTTGGACCATTTTTTCAATTTTTATACTCATTTTTCACCCAAATAGTCCAACTCTGCTCCCAATTTTGACAAATTCAGCCCAACACTTCACATTCTCTTACCATTTCTGTGATTTTCTACCCCAAAAATGGGCTGTTCTCACCAAAAATTACCATTTTGGACCATTTTTTCAATTTTTATACTCATTTTTCACCCAAATATTCCAACTCTGCTCCCAATTTTGACAAATTCAGCCCAACACTTCACATTCTCTTACCATTTCTGTGATTTTCTACCCCAAAAATGGGCTGTTCTCACCAAAAATTACCATTTTGGACCATTTTTTCAATTTTTATACTCATTTTTCACCCAAATATTCCAACTCTGCTCCCAATTTTGACAAATTCAGCCCAACACTTCACATTCTCTTACCATTTCTGTGATTTTCTACCCCAAAAATGGTCTGTTCTCACCAAAAATTACCATTTTGGACCATTTTTTCAATTTTTATACTCATTTTTCACCCAAATATTCCAACTCTGCTCCCAATTTTCACAAATTCAGCCCAACACTTCACATTCTCTTACCATTTCTGTGATTTTCTACCCCAAAAATGGTCTGTTCTCACCAAAAATTACCATTTTGGACCATTTTTTCAATTTTCATACTCATTTTTCACCCAAATATTCCAACTCTGCTCCCAATTTTGACAAATTCAGCCCAACACTTCACATTCTCTTACCATTTCTGTGATTTTCTACCCCAAAAATGGGCTGTTCTCACCAAAAATTACCAATTTTTACCATTTTTTCAATTTTTATACTCATTTTTCACCCAAATAGTCCAACTCTGCTCCCAATTTTGACAAATTCAGCCCAACACTTCACATTCTCTTACCATTTCTGTGATTTTCTACCCCAAAAATGGGCTGTTCTCACCAAAAATTACCATTTTGGACCATTTTTTCAATTTTCATACTCATTTTTCACCCAAATATTCCAACTCTGCTCCCAATTTTCACAAATTCAGCCCAACACTTCACATTCTCTTACCATTTCTGTGATTTTCTACCCCAAAAATGGGCTGTTCTCACCAAAAATTACCATTTTGGACCATTTTTTCAATTTTTATACTCATTTTTCACCCAAATATTCCAACTCTGCTCCCAATTTTGACAAATTCAGCCCAACACTTCACATTCTCTTACCATTTCTGTGATTTTCTACCCCAAAAATGGGCTGTTCTCACCAAAAATTACCATTTTGGACCATTTTTTCAAGTTTTATACTCATTTTTCACCCAAATAGTCCAACTCTGCTCCCAATTTTGACAAATTCAGCCCAACACTTCACATTCTCTTACCATTTCTGTGATTTTCTACCCCAAAAATGGTCTGTTCTCACCAAAAATTACCATTTTGGACCATTTTTTCAATTTTTATACTCATTTTTCACCCAAATATTCCAACTCTGCTCCCAATTTTCACAAATTCAGCCCAACACTTCACATTCTCTTACCATTTCTTTGATTTTCTACCCCAAAAATGGTCTGTTCTCACCAAAAATTACCATTTTGGACCATTTTTTCAATTTTCATACTCATTTTTCACCCAAATAGTCCAACTCTGCTCCCAATTTTGACAAATTCAGCCCAACACTTCACATTCTCTTACCATTTCTGTGATTTTCTACCCCAAAAATGGGCTGTTCTCACCAAAAATTACCATTTTGGACCATTTTTTCAATTTTCATACTCATTTTTCACCCAAATATTCCAACTCTGCTCCCAATTTTGACAAATTCAGCCCAACACTTCACATTCTCTTACCATTTCTGTGATTTTCTACCCCAAAAATGGGCTGTTCTCACCAAAAATTACCATTTTGGACCATTTTTTCAATTTTCATACTCGTTTTTCACCCAAATATTCCAACTCTGCTCCCAATTTTGACAAATTCAGCCCAACACTTCACATTCTCTTACCATTTCTGTGATTTTCTACCCCAAAAATGGGCTGTTCTCACCAAAAATTACCATTTTGGACCATTTTTTCAATTTTCATACTCATTTTTCACCCAAATATTCCAACTCTGCTCCCAATTTTGACAAATTCAGCCCAACACTTCACATTCTCTTACCATTTCTGTGATTTTCTACCCCAAAAATGGGCTGTTCTCACCAAAAATTACCATTTTGGACCATTTTTTCAATTTTTATACTCATTTTTCACCCAAATAGTCCAACTCTGCTCCCAATTTTGACAAATTCAGCCCAACACTTCACATTCTCTTACCATTTCTGTGATTTTCTACCCCAAAAATGGGCTGTTCTCACCAAAAATTACCATTTTGGACCATTTTTTCAATTTTTATACTCATTTTTCACCCAAATAGTCCAACTCTGCTCCCAATTTTGACAAATTCAGCCCAACACTTCACATTCTCTTACCATTTCTGTGATTTTCTACCCCAAAAATGGTCTGTTCTCACCAAAAATTACCATTTTGGACCATTTTTTCAATTTTTATACTCATTTTTCACCCAAATAGTCCAACTCTGCTCCCAATTTTGACAAATTCAGCCCAACACTTCACATTCTCTTACCATTTCTGTGATTTTCTACCCCAAAAATGGTCTGTTCTCACCAAGAATTACCATTTTGGACCATTTTTTCAATTTTTATACTCATTTTTCACCCAAATATTCCAACTCTGCTCCCAATTTTGACAAATTCAGCCCAACACTTCACATTCTCTTACCATTTCTGTGATTTTCTACCCCAAAAATGGTCTGTTCTCACCAAGAATTACCATTTTGGACCATTTTTTCAATTTTTATACTCATTTTTCACCCAAATATTCCAACTCTGCTCCCAATTTTGACAAATTCAGCCCAACACTTCACATTCTCTTACCATTTCTGTGATTTTCTACCCCAAAAATGGTCTGTTCTCACCAAAAATTACCATTTTGGACCATTTTTTCAATTTTCATACTCAGTTTTCACCCAAATAGTCCAACTCTGCTCCCAATTTTGACAAATTCAGCCCAACACTTCACATTCTCTTACCATTTCTGTGATTTTCTACCCCAAAAATGGTCTGTTCTCACCAAAAATTATCAATTTTGACCATTTTTTCAATTTTCATACTCATTTTTCACCCAAATATTCCAACTCTGCTCCCAATTTTCACAAATTCAGCCCAACACTTCACATTCTCTTACCATTTCTGTGATTTTCTACCCCAAAAATGGTCTGTTCTCACCAAAATTTACCATTTTGGACCATTTTTTCAATTTTTATACTCATTTTTCACCCAAATATTCCAACTCTGCTCCCAATTTTGACAAATTCAGCCCAACACTTCACATTCTCTTACCATTTCTGTGATTTTCTACCCCAAAAATGGGCTGTTCTCACCAAAAATTACCAATTTTGACCATTTTTTCAATTTTCATACTCATTTTTCACCCAAATATTCCAACTCTGCTCCCAATTTTGACAAATTCAGCCCAACACTTCACATTCTCTTACCATTTCTGTGATTTTCTACCCCAAAAATGGTCTGTTCTCACCAAAAATTACCATTTTGGACCATTTTTTCAATTTTTATACTCATTTTTCACCCAAATAGTCCAACTCTGCTCCCAATTTTGACAAATTCAGCCCAACACTTCACATTCTCTTACCATTTCTGTGATTTTCTACCCCAAAAATGGTCTGTTCTCACCAAAAATTACCATTTTGGACCATTTTTTCAATTTTTATACTCATTTTTCACCCAAATATTCCAACTCTGCTCCCAATTTTGACAAATTCAGCCCAACACTTCACATTCTCTTACCATTTCTGTGATTTTCTACCCCAAAAATGGTCTGTTCTCACCAAAAATTACCATTTTGGACCATTTTTTCAATTTTCATACTCATTTTTCACCCAAATATTCCAACTCTGCTCCCAATTTTGACAAATTCAGCCCAACACTTCACATTCTCTTACCATTTCTGTGATTTTCTACCCCAAAAATGGGCTGTTCTCACCAAAAATTACCATTTTGGACCATTTTTTCAATTTTTATACTCATTTTTCACCCAAATAGTCCAACTCTGCTCCCAATTTTGACAAATTCAGCCCAACACTTCACATTCTCTTACCATTTCTGTGATTTTCTACCCCAAAAATGGGCTGTTCTCACCAAAAATTACCATTTTGGACCATTTTTTCAATTTTTATACTCATTTTTCACCCAAATAGTCCAACTCTGCTCCCAATTTTCACAAATTCAGCCCAACACTTCACATTCTCTTACCATTTCTGTGATTTTCTACCCCAAAAATGGTCTGTTCTCACCAAAAATTACCATTTTGGACCATTTTTTCAATTTTTATACTCATTTTTCACCCAAATATTCCAACTCTGCTCCCAATTTTGACAAATTCAGCCCAACACTTCACATTCTCTTACCATTTCTGTGATTTTCTACCCCAAAAATGGTCTGTTCTCACCAAAAATTACCATTTTGGACCATTTTTTCAATTTTTATACTCATTTTTCACCCAAATAGTCCAACTCTGCTCCCAATTTTGACAAATTCAGCCCAACACTTCACATTCTCTTACCATTTCTGTGATTTTCTACCCCAAAAATGGTCTGTTCTCACCAAAAATTACCATTTTGGACCATTTTTTCAATTTTTATACTCATTTTTCACCCAAATATTCCAACTCTGCTCCCAATTTTGACAAATTCAGCCCAACACTTCACATTCTCTTACCATTTCTGTGATTTTCTACCCCAAAAATGGTCTGTTCTCACCAAAAATTACCATTTTGGACCATTTTTTCAATTTTCATACTCAGTTTTCACCCAAATAGTCCAACTCTGCTCCCAATTTTGACAAATTCAGCCCAACACTTCACATTCTCTTACCATTTCTGTGATTTTCTACCCCAAAAATGGTCTGTTCTCACCAAAAATTACCAATTTTGACCATTTTTTCAATTTTCATACTCATTTTTCACCCAAATATTCCAACTCTGCTCCCAATTTTCACAAATTCAGCCCAACACTTCACATTCTCTTACCATTTCTGTGATTTTCTACCCCAAAAATGGGCTGTTCTCACCAAAAATTACCATTTTGGACCATTTTTTCAATTTTCATACTCATTTTTCACCCAAATAGTCCAACTCTGCTCCCAATTTTGACAAATTCAGCCCAACACTTCACATTCTCTTACCATTTCTGTGATTTTCTACCCCAAAAATGGGCTGTTCTCACCAAAAATTACCATTTTGGACCATTTTTTCAATTTTCATACTCATTTTTCACCCAAATATTCCAACTCTGCTCCCAATTTTCACAAATTCAGCCCAACACTTCACATTCTCTTACCATTTCTGTGATTTTCTACCCCAAAAATGGTCTGTTCTCACCAAAAATTACCATTTTGGACCATTTTTTCAATTTTTATACTCATTTTTCACCCAAATATTCCAACTCTGCTCCCAATTTTGACAAATTCAGCCCAACACTTCACATTCTCTTACCATTTCTGTGATTTTCTACCCCAAAAATGGGCTGTTCTCACCAAAAATTACCATTTTGGACCATTTTTTCAATTTTTATACTCATTTTTCACCCAAATATTCCAACTCTGCTCCCAATTTTGACAAATTCAGCCCAACACTTCACATTCTCTTACCATTTCTGTGATTTTCTACCCCAAAAATGGTCTGTTCTCACCAAAATTTACCATTTTGGACCATTTTTTCAATTTTTATACTCATTTTTCACCCAAATATTCCAACTCTGCTCCCAATTTTGACAAATTCAGCCCAACACTTCACATTCTCTTACCATTTCTGTGATTTTCTACCCCAAAAATGGGCTGTTCTCACCAAAAATTACCAATTTTGACCATTTTTTCAATTTTCATACTCATTTTTCACCCAAATATTCCAACTCTGCTCCCAATTTTCACAAATTCAGCCCAACACTTCACATTCTCTTACCATTTCTGTGATTTTCTACCCCAAAAATGGGCTGTTCTCACCAAAAATTACCATTTTGGACCATTTTTTCAATTTTTATACTCATTTTTCACCCAAATATTCCAACTCTGCTCCCAATTTTGACAAATTCAGCCCAACACTTCACATTCTCTTACCATTTCTGTGATTTTCTACCCCAAAAATGGGCTGTTCTCACCAAGAATTACCATTTTGGACCATTTTTTCAATTTTCATACTCGTTTTTCACCCAAATATTCCAACTCTGCTCCCAATTTTGACAAATTCAGCCCAACACTTCACATTCTCTTACCATTTCTGTGATTTTCTACCCCAAAAATGGGCTGTTCTCACCAAAAATTACCATTTTGGACCATTTTTTCAATTTTCATACTCATTTTTCACCCAAATATTCCAACTCTGCTCCCAATTTTGACAAATTCAGCCCAACACTTCACATTCTCTTACCATTTCTGTGATTTTCTACCCCAAAAATGGGCTGCTCTCACCAAAAATTACCATTTTGGACCATTTTTTCAATTTTTATACTCATTTTTCACCCAAATAGTCCAACTCTGCTCCCAATTTTGACAAATTCAGCCCAACACTTCACATTCTCTTACCATTTCTGTGATTTTCTACCCCAAAAATGGGCTGTTCTCACCAAAAATTACCATTTTGGACCATTTTTTCAATTTTTATACTCATTTTTCACCCAAATAGTCCAACTCTGCTCCCAATTTTGACAAATTCAGCCCAACACTTCACATTCTCTTACCATTTCTGTGATTTTCTACCCCAAAAATGGGCTGTTCTCACCAAAAATTACCATTTTGGACCATTTTTTCAATTTTTATACTCATTTTTCACCCAAATATTCCAACTCTGCTCCCAATTTTGACAAATTCAGCCCAACACTTCACATTCTCTTACCATTTCTGTGATTTTCTACCCCAAAAATGGTCTGTTCTCACCAAAAATTACCATTTTGGACCATTTTTTCAATTTTTATACTCATTTTTCACCCAAATATTCCAACTCTGCTCCCAATTTTGACAAATTCAGCCCAACACTTCACATTCTCTTACCATTTCTGTGATTTTCTACCCCAAAAATGGTCTGTTCTCACCAAAAATTACCATTTTGGACCATTTTTTCAATTTTTATACTCATTTTTCACCCAAATATTCCAACTCTGCTCCCAATTTTCACAAATTCAGCCCAACACTTCACATTCTCTTACCATTTCTGTGATTTTCTACCCCAAAAATGGTCTGTTCTCACCAAAAATTACCATTTTGGACCATTTTTTCAATTTTCATACTCATTTTTCACCCAAATATTCCAACTCTGCTCCCAATTTTGACAAATTCAGCCCAACACTTCACATTCTCTTACCATTTCTGTGATTTTCTACCCCAAAAATGGGCTGTTCTCACCAAAAATTACCAATTTTTACCATTTTTTCAATTTTTATACTCATTTTTCACCCAAATAGTCCAACTCTGCTCCCAATTTTGACAAATTCAGCCCAACACTTCACATTCTCTTACCATTTCTGTGATTTTCTACCCCAAAAATGGGCTGTTCTCACCAAAAATTACCATTTTGGACCATTTTTTCAATTTTCATACTCATTTTTCACCCAAATATTCCAACTCTGCTCCCAATTTTCACAAATTCAGCCCAACACTTCACATTCTCTTACCATTTCTGTGATTTTCTACCCCAAAAATGGGCTGTTCTCACCAAAAATTACCATTTTGGACCATTTTTTCAATTTTTATACTCATTTTTCACCCAAATATTCCAACTCTGCTCCCAATTTTGACAAATTCAGCCCAACACTTCACATTCTCTTACCATTTCTGTGATTTTCTACCCCAAAAATGGGCTGTTCTCACCAAAAATTACCATTTTGGACCATTTTTTCAATTTTTATACTCATTTTTCACCCAAATAGTCCAACTCTGCTCCCAATTTTGACAAATTCAGCCCAACACTTCACATTCTCTTACCATTTCTGTGATTTTCTACCCCAAAAATGGTCTGTTCTCACCAAAAATTACCATTTTGGACCATTTTTTCAATTTTTATACTCATTTTTCACCCAAATATTCCAACTCTGCTCCCAATTTTCACAAATTCAGCCCAACACTTCACATTCTCTTACCATTTCTTTGATTTTCTACCCCAAAAATGGTCTGTTCTCACCAAAAATTACCATTTTGGACCATTTTTTCAATTTTCATACTCATTTTTCACCCAAATAGTCCAACTCTGCTCCCAATTTTGACAAATTCAGCCCAACACTTCACATTCTCTTACCATTTCTGTGATTTTCTACCCCAAAAATGGGCTGTTCTCACCAAAAATTACCATTTTGGACCATTTTTTCAATTTTCATACTCATTTTTCACCCAAATAGTCCAACTCTGCTCCCAATTTTGACAAATTCAGCCCAACACTTCACATTCTCTTACCATTTCTGTGATTTTTCTACCCCAAAAATGGTCTGTTCTCACCAAAAATTACCAATTTGGACCATTTTTTCAATTTTTATACTCATTTTTCACCCAAATATTCCAACTCTGCTCCCAATTTTGACAAATTCAGCCCAACACTTCACATTCTCTTACCATTTCTGTGATTTTCTACCCCAAAAATGGTCTGTTCTCACCAAGAATTACCATTTTGGACCATTTTTTCAATTTTTATACTCATTTTTCACCCAAATATTCCAACTCTGCTCCCAATTTTGACAAATTCAGCCCAACACTTCACATTCTCTTACCATTTCTGTGATTTTCTACCCCAAAAATGGGCTGTTCTCACCAAAATTTACCATTTTGGACCATTTTTTCAATTTTTATACTCATTTTTCACCCAAATATTCCAACTCTGCTCCCAATTTTGACAAATTCAGCCCAACACTTCACATTCTCTTACCATTTCTGTGATTTTCTACCCCAAAAATGGGCTGTTCTCACCAAAAATTACCAATTTTGACCATTTTTTCAATTTTCATACTCATTTTTCACCCAAATATTCCAACTCTGCTCCCAATTTTCACAAATTCAGCCCAACACTTCACATTCTCTTACCATTTCTGTGATTTTCTACCCCAAAAATGGTCTGTTCTCACCAAAAATTACCATTTTGGACCATTTTTTCAATTTTCATACTCAGTTTTCACCCAAATATTCCAACTCTGCTCCCAATTTTGACAAATTCAGCCCAACACTTCACATTCTCTTACCATTTCTGTGATTTTCTACCCCAAAAATGGGCTGTTCTCACCAAAAATTACCATTTTGGACCATTTTTTCAATTTTTATACTCATTTTTCACCCAAATAGTCCAACTCTGCTCCCAATTTTGACAAATTCAGCCCAACACTTCACATTCTCTTACCATTTCTGTGATTTTCTACCCCAAAAATGGTCTGTTCTCACCAAAAATTACCATTTTGGACCATTTTTTCAATTTTCATACTCAGTTTTCACCCAAATAGTCCAACTCTGCTCCCAATTTTGACAAATTCAGCCCAACACTTCACATTCTCTTACCATTTCTGTGATTTTCTACCCCAAAAATGGTCTGTTCTCACCAAAAATTACCATTTTGGACCATTTTTTCAATTTTCATACTCATTTTTCACCCAAATATTCCAACTCTGCTCCCAATTTTCACAAATTCAGCCCAACACTTCACATTCTCTTACCATTTCTGTGATTTTCTACACCAAAAATGGGCTGTTCTCACCAAAAATTACCATTTTGGACCATTTTTTCAATTTTTATACTCATTTTTCACCCAAATAGTCCAACTCTGCTCCCAATTTTGACAAATTCAGCCCAACACTTCACATTCTCTTACCATTTCTGTGATTTTCTACCCCAAAAATGGTCTGTTCTCACCAAAAATTACCATTTTGGACCATTTTTTCAATTTTTATACTCATTTTTCACCCAAATATTCCAACTCTGCTCCCAATTTTCACAAATTCAGCCCAACACTTCACATTCTCTTACCATTTCTTTGATTTTCTACCCCAAAAATGGTCTGTTCTCACCAAAAATTACCATTTTGGACCATTTTTTCAATTTTCATACTCATTTTTCACCCAAATAGTCCAACTCTGCTCCCAATTTTGACAAATTCAGCCCAACACTTCACATTCTCTTACCATTTCTGTGATTTTCTACCCCAAAAATGGTCTGTTCTCACCAAAAATTACCATTTTGGACCATTTTTTCAATTTTTATACTCATTTTTCACCCAAATATTCCAACTCTGCTCCCAATTTTGACAAATTCAGCCCAACACTTCACATTCTCTTACCATTTCTGTGATTTTTCTACCCCAAAAATGGTCTGTTCTCACCAAAAATTACCAATTTGGACCATTTTTTCAATTTTTATACTCATTTTTCACCCAAATATTCCAACTCTGCTCCCAATTTTGACAAATTCAGCCCAACACTTCACATTCTCTTACCATTTCTGTGATTTTCTACCCCAAAAATGGTCTGTTCTCACCAAGAATTACCATTTTGGACCATTTTTTCAATTTTTATACTCATTTTTCACCCAAATAGTCCAACTCTGCTCCCAATTTTGACAAATTCAGCCCAACACTTCACATTCTCTTACCATTTCTGTGATTTTCTACCCCAAAAATGGTCTGTTCTCACCAAAATTTACCATTTTGGACCATTTTTTCAATTTTTATACTCATTTTTCACCCAAATATTCCAACTCTGCTCCCAATTTTGACAAATTCAGCCCAACACTTCACATTCTCTTACCATTTCTGTGATTTTCTACCCCAAAAATGGGCTGTTCTCACCAAAAATTACCAATTTGGACCATTTTTTCAATTTTCATACTCATTTTTCACCCAAATATTCCAACTCTGCTCCCAATTTTCACAAATTCAGCCCAACACTTCACATTCTCTTACCATTTCTGTGATTTTCTACCCCAAAAATGGTCTGTTCTCACCAAAAATTACCATTTTGGACCATTTTTTCAATTTTCATACTCATTTTTCACCCAAATAGTCCAACTCTGCTCCCAATTTTGACAAATTCAGCCCAACACTTCACATTCTCTTACCATTTCTGTGATTTTCTACCCCAAAAATGGTCTGTTCTCACCAAAAATTACCATTTTGGACCATTTTTTCAATTTTCATACTCGTTTTTCACCCAAATATTCCAACTCTGCTCCCAATTTTGACAAATTCAGCCCAACACTTCACATTCTCTTACCATTTCTGTGATTTTCTACCCCAAAAATGGGCTGTTCTCACCAAAAATTACCA
Organism: Gallinula chloropus; assembly: GCF_964237585.1. NCBI lineage: Eukaryota > Metazoa > Chordata > Aves > Gruiformes > Rallidae > Gallinula > Gallinula chloropus. Next base: position 262,093 of record NW_028168158.1, on the reverse strand, counting down.
TTTTGGACCATTTTTTCAATTTTCATACTCATTTTTCACCCAAATAGTCCAACTCTGCTCCCAATTTTGACAAATTCAGCCCAACACTTCACATTCTCTTACCATTTCTGTGATTTTCTACCCCAAAAATGGTCTGTTCTCACCAAAAATTACCATTTTGGACCATTTTTTCAATTTTTATACTCATTTTTCACCCAAATATTCCAACTCTGCTCCCAATTTTGACAAATTCAGCCCAACACTTCACATTCTCTTACCATTTCTGTTATTTTCTACCCCAAAAATGGGCTGTTCTCACCAAAAATTACCATTTTGGACCATTTTTTCAATTTTTATACTCATTTTTCACCCAAATAGTCCAACTCTGCTCCCAATTTTGACAAATTCAGCCCAACACTTCACATTCTCTTACCATTTCTGTGATTTTCTACCCCAAAAATGGTCTGTTCTCACCAAAAATTACCATTTTGGACCATTTTTTCAAGTTTTATACTCATTTTTCACCCAAATAGTCCAACTCTGCTCCCAATTTTGACAAATTCAGCCCAACACTTCACATTCTCTTACCATTTCTGTGATTTTCTACCCCAAAAATGGTCTGTTCTCACCAAAAATTACCATTTTGGACCATTTTTTCAATTTTCATACTCAGTTTTCACCCAAATAGTCCAACTCTGCTCCCAATTTTGACAAATTCAGCCCAACACTTCACATTCTCTTACCATTTCTGTGATTTTCTACCCCAAAAATGGTCTGTTCTCACCAAAAATTACCAATTTTGACCATTTTTTCAATTTTCATACTCATTTTTCACCCAAATATTCCAACTCTGCTCCCAATTTTCACAAATTCAGCCCAACACTTCACATTCTCTTACCATTTCTGTGATTTTCTACCCCAAAAATGGTCTGTTCTCACCAAAATTTACCATTTTGGACCATTTTTTCAATTTTTATACTCATTTTTCACCCAAATATTCCAACTCTGCTCCCAATTTTGACAAATTCAGCCCAACACTTCACATTCTCTTACCATTTCTGTGATTTTCTACCCCAAAAATGGTCTGTTCTCACCAAAAATTACCAATTTTGACCATTTTTTCAATTTTCATACTCATTTTTCACCCAAATATTCCAACTCTGCTCCCAATTTTCACAAATTCAGCCCAACACTTCACATTCTCTTACCATTTCTGTGATTTTCTACCCCAAAAATGGTCTGTTCTCACCAAAAATTACCATTTTGGACCATTTTTTCAATTTTTATACTCATTTTTCACCCAAATAGTCCAACTCTGCTCCCAATTTTGACAAATTCAGCCCAACACTTCACATTCTCTTACCATTTCTGTGATTTTCTACCCCAAAAATGGTCTGTTCTCACCAAAAATTACCATTTTGGACCATTTTTTCAATTTTTATACTCATTTTTCACCCAAATATTCCAACTCTGCTCCCAATTTTGACAAATTCAGCCCAACACTTCACATTCTCTTACCATTTCTGTGATTTTCTACCCCAAAAATGGTCTGTTCTCACCAAAATTTACCATTTTGGACCATTTTTTCAATTTTCATACTCGTTTTTCACCCAAATATTCCAACTCTGCTCCCAATTTTCACAAATTCAGCCCAACACTTCACATTCTCTTACCATTTCTGTGATTTTCTACCCCAAAAATGGTCTGTTCTCACCAAAAATTACCATTTTGGACCATTTTTTCAATTTTTATACTCATTTTTCACCCAAATAGTCCAACTCTGCTCCCAATTTTGACAAATTCAGCCCAACACTTCACATTCTCTTACCATTTCTGTGATTTTCTACCCCAAAAATGGGCTGTTCTCACCAAAAATTACCATTTTGGACCATTTTTTCAATTTTTATACTCATTTTTCACCCAAATAGTCCAACTCTGCTCCCAATTTTGACAAATTCAGCCCAACACTTCACATTCTCTTACCATTTCTGTGATTTTCTACCCCAAAAATGGTCTGTTCTCACCAAAAATTACCATTTTGGACCATTTTTTCAATTTTTATACTCATTTTTCACCCAAATAGTCCAACTCTGCTCCCAATTTTGACAAATTCAGCCCAACACTTCACATTCTCTTACCATTTCTGTGATTTTCTACCCCAAAAATGGTCTGTTCTCACCAAAAATTACCATTTTGGACCATTTTTTCAATTTTTATACTCATTTTTCACCCAAATATTCCAACTCTGCTCCCAATTTTGACAAATTCAGCCCAACACTTCACATTCTCTTACCATTTCTGTGATTTTCTACCCCAAAAATGGGCTGTTCTCACCAAAAATTACCATTTTGGACCATTTTTTCAATTTTCATACTCGTTTTTCACCCAAATATTCCAACTCTGCTCCCAATTTTGACAAATTCAGCCCAACACTTCACATTCTCTTACCATTTCTGTGATTTTCTACCCCAAAAATGGGCTGTTCTCACCAAAAATTACCATTTTGGACCATTTTTTCAATTTTCATACTCATTTTTCACCCAAATAGTCCAACTCTGCTCCCAATTTTGACAAATTCAGCCCAACACTTCACATTCTCTTACCATTTCTGTGATTTTCTACCCCAAAAATGGTCTGTTCTCACCAAAAATTACCATTTTGGACCATTTTTTCAATTTTTATACTCATTTTTCACCCAAATATTCCAACTCTGCTCCCAATTTTGACAAATTCAGCCCAACACTTCACATTCTCTTACCATTTCTGTTATTTTCTACCCCAAAAATGGGCTGTTCTCACCAAAAATTACCATTTTGGACCATTTTTTCAATTTTTATACTCATTTTTCACCCAAATAGTCCAACTCTGCTCCCAATTTTGACAAATTCAGCCCAACACTTCACATTCTCTTACCATTTCTGTGATTTTCTACCCCAAAAATGGTCTGTTCTCACCAAAAATTACCATTTTGGACCATTTTTTCAATTTTTATACTCATTTTTCACCCAAATAGTCCAACTCTGCTCCCAATTTTGACAAATTCAGCCCAACACTTCACATTCTCTTACCATTTCTGTGATTTTCTACCCCAAAAATGGTCTGTTCTCACCACAAATTACCATTTTGGACCATTTTTTCAATTTTCATACTCATTTTTCACCCAAATATTCCAACTCTGCTCCCAATTTTGACAAATTCAGCCCAACACTTCACATTCTCTTACCATTTCTGTGATTTTCTACCCCAAAAATGGTCTGTTCTCACCAAGAATTACCATTTTGGACCATTTTTTCCATTTTTATACTCATTTTTCACCCAAATAGTCCAACTCTGCTCCCAATTTTGACAAATTCAGCCCAACACTTCACATTCTCTTACCATTTCTGTGATTTTCTACCCCAAAAATGGTCTGTTCTCACCAAAAATTACCATTTTGGACCATTTTTTCAATTTTCATACTCATTTTTCACCCAAATAGTCCAACTCTGCTCCCAATTTTGACAAATTCAGCCCAACACTTCACATTCTCTTACCATTTCTGTGATTTTCTACCCCAAAAATGGTCTGTTCTCACCAAAAATTACCAATTTTGACCATTTTTTCAATTTTCATACTCATTTTTCACCCAAATATTCCAACTCTGCTCCCAATTTTCACAAATTCAGCCCAACACTTCACATTCTCTTACCATTTCTGTGATTTTCTACCCCAAAAATGGTCTGTTCTCACCAAAATTTACCATTTTGGACCATTTTTTCAATTTTTATACTCATTTTTCACCCAAATATTCCAACTCTGCTCCCAATTTTGACAAATTCAGCCCAACACTTCACATTCTCTTACCATTTCTGTGATTTTCTACCCCAAAAATGGTCTGTTCTCACCAAAAATTACCAATTTTGACCATTTTTTCAATTTTCATACTCATTTTTCACCCAAATATTCCAACTCTGCTCCCAATTTTCACAAATTCAGCCCAACACTTCACATTCTCTTACCATTTCTGTGATTTTCTACCCCAAAAATGGTCTGTTCTCACCAAAAATTACCATTTTGGACCATTTTTTCAATTTTTATACTCATTTTTCACCCAAATAGTCCAACTCTGCTCCCAATTTTGACAAATTCAGCCCAACACTTCACATTCTCTTACCATTTCTGTGATTTTCTACCCCAAAAATGGTCTGTTCTCACCAAAAATTACCATTTTGGACCATTTTTTCAATTTTTATACTCATTTTTCACCCAAATATTCCAACTCTGCTCCCAATTTTGACAAATTCAGCCCAACACTTCACATTCTCTTACCATTTCTGTGATTTTCTACCCCAAAAATGGTCTGTTCTCACCAAAATTTACCATTTTGGACCATTTTTTCAATTTTCATACTCGTTTTTCACCCAAATATTCCAACTCTGCTCCCAATTTTGACAAATTCAGCCCAACACTTCACATTCTCTTACCATTTCTGTGATTTTCTACCCCAAAAATGGTCTGTTCTCACCAAAAATTACCATTTTGGACCATTTTTTCAATTTTTATACTCATTTTTCACCCAAATAGTCCAACTCTGCTCCCAATTTTGACAAATTCAGCCCAACACTTCACATTCTCTTACCATTTCTGTGATTTTCTACCCCAAAAATGGGCTGTTCTCACCAAAAATTACCATTTTGGACCATTTTTTCAATTTTTATACTCATTTTTCACCCAAATAGTCCAACTCTGCTCCCAATTTTGACAAATTCAGCCCAACACTTCACATTCTCTTACCATTTCTGTGATTTTCTACCCCAAAAATGGTCTGTTCTCACCAAAAATTACCATTTTGGACCATTTTTTCAATTTTTATACTCATTTTTCACCCAAATAGTCCAACTCTGCTCCCAATTTTGACAAATTCAGCCCAACACTTCACATTCTCTTACCATTTCTGTGATTTTCTACCCCAAAAATGGTCTGTTCTCACCAAAAATTACCATTTTGGACCATTTTTTCAATTTTTATACTCATTTTTCACCCAAATATTCCAACTCTGCTCCCAATTTTGACAAATTCAGCCCAACACTTCACATTCTCTTACCATTTCTGTGATTTTCTACCCCAAAAATGGTCTGTTCTCACCAAAAATTACCATTTTGGACCATTTTTTCAATTTTTATACTCATTTTTCACCCAAATAGTCCAACTCTGCTCCCAATTTTGACAAATTCAGCCCAACACTTCACATTCTCTTACCATTTCTGTGATTTTCTACCCCAAAAATGGTCTGTTCTCACCAAAAATTACCATTTTGGACCATTTTTTCAATTTTCATACTCAGTTTTCACCCAAATAGTCCAACTCTGCTCCCAATTTTGACAAATTCAGCCCAACACTTCACATTCTCTTACCATTTCTGTGATTTTCTACCCCAAAAATGGTCTGTTCTCACCAAAAATTACCAATTTTGACCATTTTTTCAATTTTCATACTCATTTTTCACCCAAATATTCCAACTCTGCTCCCAATTTTCACAAATTCAGCCCAACACTTCACATTCTCTTACCATTTCTGTGATTTTCTACCCCAAAAATGGGCTGTTCTCACCAAAAATTACCATTTTGGACCACTTTTTCAATTTTTATACTCATTTTTCACCCAAATATTCCAACTCTGCTCCCAATTTTGACAAATTCAGCCCAACACTTCACATTCTCTTACCATTTCTGTGATTTTCTACCCCAAAAATGGGCTGTTCTCACCAAAAATTACCATTTTGGACCATTTTTTCAATTTTTATACTCATTTTTCACCCAAATATTCCAACTCTGCTCCCAATTTTGACAAATTCAGCCCAACACTTCACATTCTCTTACCATTTCTGTGATTTTCTACCCCAAAAATGGGCTGTTCTCACCAAAAATTACCATTTTGGACCATTTTTTCAATTTTTATACTCATTTTTCACCCAAATATTCCAACTCTGCTCCCAATTTTGACAAATTCAGCCCAACACTTCACATTCTCTTACCATTTCTGTGATTTTCTACCCCAAAAATGGTCTGTTCTCACCAAAAATTACCAATTTTGACCATTTTTTCAATTTTCATACTCATTTTTCACCCAAATATTCCAACTCTGCTCCCAATTTTCACAAATTCAGCCCAACACTTCACATTCTCTTACCATTTCTGTGATTTTCTACCCCAAAAATGGTCTGTTCTCACCAAAAACTACCATTTTGGACCATTTTTTCAATTTTCATACTCATTTTTCACCCAAATATTCCAACTCTGCTCCCAATTTTGACAAATTCAGCCCAACACTTCACATTCTCTTACCATTTCTGTGATTTTCTACCCCAAAAATGGTCTGTTCTCACCAAAAATTACCATTTTGGACCATTTTTTCAATTTTCATACTCGTTTTTCACCCAAATATTCCAACTCTGCTCCCAATTTTGACAAATTCAGCCCAACACTTCACATTCTCTTACCATTTCTGTGATTTTCTACCCCAAAAATGGGCTGTTCTCACCAAAAATTACCATTTTGGACCATTTTTTCAATTTTCATACTCATTTTTCACCCAAATATTCCAACTCTGCTCCCAATTTTGACAAATTCAGCCCAACACTTCACATTCTCTTACCATTTCTGTGATTTTCTACCCCAAAAATGGGCTGTTCTCACCAAAAATTACCATTTTGGACCATTTTTTCAATTTTTATACTCATTTTTCACCCAAATAGTCCAACTCTGCTCCCAATTTTGACAAATTCAGCCCAACACTTCACATTCTCTTACCATTTTGGACCATTTTTTCAATTTTTATACTCATTTTTCACCCAAATAGTCCAACTCTGCTCCCAATTTTGACAAATTCAGCCCAACACTTCACATTCTCTTACCATTTCTGTGATTTTCTACCCCAAAAATGGTCTGTTCTCACCAAAAATTACCATTTTGGACCATTTTTTCAATTTTTATACTCATTTTTCACCCAAATAGTCCAACTCTGCTCCCAATTTTGACAAATTCAGCCCAACACTTCACATTCTCTTACCGTTTCTGTGATTTTCTACCCCAAAAATGGGCTGTTCTCACCAAAAATTACCATTTTGGACCATTTTTTCAATTTTTATACTCATTTTTCACCCAAATAGTCCAACTCTGCTCCCAATTTTGACAAATTCAGCCCAACACTTCACATTCTCTTACCATTTCTGTGATTTTCTACCCCAAAAATGGTCTGTTCTCACCAAGAATTACCATTTTGGACCATTTTTTCAATTTTTATACTCATTTTTCACCCAAATATTCCAACTCTGCTCCCAATTTTGACAAATTCAGCCCAACACTTCACATTCTCTTACCATTTCTGTGATTTTCTACCCCAAAAATGGTCTGTTCTCACCAAAAATTACCATTTTGGACCATTTTTTCAATTTTCATACTCAGTTTTCACCCAAATAGTCCAACTCTGCTCCCAATTTTGACAAATTCAGCCCAACACTTCACATTCTCTTACCATTTCTGTGATTTTCTACCCCAAAAATGGTCTGTTCTCACCAAAAATTACCAATTTTGACCATTTTTTCAATTTTCATACTCATTTTTCACCCAAATATTCCAACTCTGCTCCCAATTTTCACAAATTCAGCCCAACACTTCACATTCTCTTACCATTTCTGTGATTTTCTACCCCAAAAATGGGCTGTTCTCACCAAAAATTACCATTTTGGACCATTTTTTCAATTTTTATACTCATTTTTCACCCAAATATTCCAACTCTGCTCCCAATTTTGACAAATTCAGCCCAACACTTCACATTCTCTTACCATTTCTGTGATTTTCTACCCCAAAAATGGGCTGTTCTCACCAAAAATTACCATTTTGGACCATTTTTTCAATTTTTATACTCATTTTTCACCCAAATATTCCAACTCTGCTCCCAATTTTGACAAATTCAGCCCAACACTTCACATTCTCTTACCATTTCTGTGATTTTCTACCCCAAAAATGGTCTGTTCTCACCAAAAATTACCATTTTGGACCATTTTTTCAATTTTTATACTCATTTTTCACCCAAATATTCCAACTCTGCTCCCAATTTTGACAAATTCAGCCCAACACTTCACATTCTCTTACCATTTCTGTGATTTTCTACCCCAAAAATGGTCTGTTCTCACCAAAAATTACCATTTTGGACCATTTTTTCAATTTTTATACTCATTTTTCACCCAAATATTCCAACTCTGCTCCCAATTTTGACAAATTCAGCCCAACACTTCACATTCTCTTACCATTTCTGTGATTTTCTACCCCAAAAATGGGCTGTTCTCACCAAAAATTACCAATTTGGACCATTTTTTCAATTTTTATACTCATTTTTCACCCAAATATTCCAACTCTGCTCCCAATTTTGACAAATTCAGCCCAACACTTCACATTCTCTTACCATTTCTGTGATTTTCTACCCCAAAAATGGGCTGTTCTCACCAAAAATTACCATTTTGGACCATTTTTTCAATTTTCATACTCATTTTTCACCCAAATATTCCAACTCTGCTCCCAATTTTGACAAATTCAGCCCAACACTTCACATTCTCTTACCATTTCTGTGATTTTCTACCCCAAAAATGGTCTGTTCTCACCAAAAATTACCAATTTTGACCATTTTTTCAATTTTCATACTCATTTTTCACCCAAATATTCCAACTCTGCTCCCAATTTTGACAAATTCAGCCCAACACTTCACATTCTCTTACCATTTCTGTGATTTTCTACCCCAAAAATGGTCTGTTCTCACCAAAAATTACCAATTTTGACCATTTTTTCAATTTTCATACTCATTTTTCACCCAAATATTCCAACTCTGCTCCCAATTTTGACAAATTCAGCCCAACACTTCACATTCTCTTACCATTTCTGTGATTTTCTACCCCAAAAATGGTCTGTTCTCACCAAAAATTACCATTTTGGACCATTTTTTCAATTTTTATACTCATTTTTCACCCAAATAGTCCAACTCTGCTCCCAATTTTGACAAATTCAGCCCAACACTTCACATTCTCTTACCATTTCTGTGATTTTCTACCCCAAAAATGGTCTGTTCTCACCAAAAATTACCATTTTGGACCATTTTTTCAATTTTTATACTCATTTTTCACCCAAATATTCCAACTCTGCTCCCAATTTTGACAAATTCAGCCCAACACTTCACATTCTCTTACCATTTCTGTGATTTTCTACCCCAAAAATGGGCTGTTCTCACCAAAAATTACCATTTTGGACCATTTTTTCAATTTTCATACTCGTTTTTCACCCAAATATTCCAACTCTGCTCCCAATTTTGACAAATTCAGCCCAACACTTCACATTCTCTTACCATTTCTGTGATTTTCTACCCCAAAAATGGGCTGTTCTCACCAAAAATTACCATTTTGGACCATTTTTTCAATTTTCATACTCATTTTTCACCCAAATAGTCCAACTCTGCTCCCAATTTTGACAAATTCAGCCCAACACTTCACATTCTCTTACCATTTCTGTGATTTTCTACCCCAAAAATGGTCTGTTCTCACCAAAAATTACCATTTTGGACCATTTTTTCAATTTTTATACTCATTTTTCACCCAAATATTCCAACTCTGCTCCCAATTTTGACAAATTCAGCCCAACACTTCACATTCTCTTACCATTTCTGTTATTTTCTACCCCAAAAATGGGCTGTTCTCACCAAAAATTACCATTTTGGACCATTTTTTCAATTTTTATACTCATTTTTCACCCAAATAGTCCAACTCTGCTCCCAATTTTGACAAATTCAGCCCAACACTTCACATTCTCTTACCATTTCTGTGATTTTCTACCCCAAAAATGGTCTGTTCTCACCAAAAATTACCATTTTGGACCATTTTTTCAATTTTTATACTCATTTTTCACCCAAATAGTCCAACTCTGCTCCCAATTTTGACAAATTCAGCCCAACACTTCACATTCTCTTACCATTTCTGTGATTTTCTACCCCAAAAATGGTCTGTTCTCACCACAAATTACCATTTTGGACCATTTTTTCAATTTTCATACTCATTTTTCACCCAAATATTCCAACTCTGCTCCCAATTTTGACAAATTCAGCCCAACACTTCACATTCTCTTACCATTTCTGTGATTTTCTACCCCAAAAATGGTCTGTTCTCACCAAGAATTACCATTTTGGACCATTTTTTCCATTTTTATACTCATTTTTCACCCAAATAGTCCAACTCTGCTCCCAATTTTGACAAATTCAGCCCAACACTTCACATTCTCTTACCATTTCTGTGATTTTCTACCCCAAAAATGGTCTGTTCTCACCAAAAATTACCATTTTGGACCATTTTTTCAATTTTCATACTCAGTTTTCACCCAAATAGTCCAACTCTGCTCCCAATTTTGACAAATTCAGCCCAACACTTCACATTCTCTTACCATTTCTGTGATTTTCTACCCCAAAAATGGTCTGTTCTCACCAAAAATTACCAATTTTGACCATTTTTTCAATTTTCATACTCATTTTTCACCCAAATATTCCAACTCTGCTCCCAATTTTCACAAATTCAGCCCAACACTTCACATTCTCTTACCATTTCTGTGATTTTCTACCCCAAAAATGGTCTGTTCTCACCAAAATTTACCATTTTGGACCATTTTTTCAATTTTTATACTCATTTTTCACCCAAATATTCCAACTCTGCTCCCAATTTTGACAAATTCAGCCCAACACTTCACATTCTCTTACCATTTCTGTGATTTTCTACCCCAAAAATGGTCTGTTCTCACCAAAAATTACCAATTTTGACCATTTTTTCAATTTTCATACTCATTTTTCACCCAAATATTCCAACTCTGCTCCCAATTTTCACAAATTCAGCCCAACACTTCACATTCTCTTACCATTTCTGTGATTTTCTACCCCAAAAATGGTCTGTTCTCACCAAAAATTACCATTTTGGACCATTTTTTCAATTTTTATACTCATTTTTCACCCAAATAGTCCAACTCTGCTCCCAATTTTGACAAATTCAGCCCAACACTTCACATTCTCTTACCATTTCTGTGATTTTCTACCCCAAAAATGGTCTGTTCTCACCAAAAATTACCATTTTGGACCATTTTTTCAATTTTTATACTCATTTTTCACCCAAATATTCCAACTCTGCTCCCAATTTTGACAAATTCAGCCCAACACTTCACATTCTCTTACCATTTCTGTGATTTTCTACCCCAAAAATGGTCTGTTCTCACCAAAATTTACCATTTTGGACCATTTTTTCAATTTTCATACTCGTTTTTCACCCAAATATTCCAACTCTGCTCCCAATTTTGACAAATTCAGCCCAACACTTCACATTCTCTTACCATTTCTGTGATTTTCTACCCCAAAAATGGTCTGTTCTCACCAAAAATTACCATTTTGGACCATTTTTTCAATTTTTATACTCATTTTTCACCCAAATAGTCCAACTCTGCTCCCAATTTTGACAAATTCAGCCCAACACTTCACATTCTCTTACCATTTCTGTGATTTTCTACCCCAAAAATGGGCTGTTCTCACCAAAAATTACCATTTTGGACCATTTTTTCAATTTTTATACTCATTTTTCACCCAAATAGTCCAACTCTGCTCCCAATTTTGACAAATTCAGCCCAACACTTCACATTCTCTTACCATTTCTGTGATTTTCTACCCCAAAAATGGTCTGTTCTCACCAAAAATTACCATTTTGGACCATTTTTTCAATTTTTATACTCATTTTTCACCCAAATAGTCCAACTCTGCTCCCAATTTTGACAAATTCAGCCCAACACTTCACATTCTCTTACCATTTCTGTGATTTTCTACCCCAAAAATGGTCTGTTCTCACCAAAAATTACCATTTTGGACCATTTTTTCAATTTTTATACTCATTTTTCACCCAAATATTCCAACTCTGCTCCCAATTTTGACAAATTCAGCCCAACACTTCACATTCTCTTACCATTTCTGTGATTTTCTACCCCAAAAATGGTCTGTTCTCACCAAAAATTACCATTTTGGACCATTTTTTCAATTTTTATACTCATTTTTCACCCAAATAGTCCAACTCTGCTCCCAATTTTGACAAATTCAGCCCAACACTTCACATTCTCTTACCATTTCTGTGATTTTCTACCCCAAAAATGGTCTGTTCTCACCAAAAATTACCATTTTGGACCATTTTTTCAATTTTCATACTCAGTTTTCACCCAAATAGTCCAACTCTGCTCCCAATTTTGACAAATTCAGCCCAACACTTCACATTCTCTTACCATTTCTGTGATTTTCTACCCCAAAAATGGTCTGTTCTCACCAAAAATTACCAATTTTGACCATTTTTTCAATTTTCATACTCATTTTTCACCCAAATATTCCAACTCTGCTCCCAATTTTCACAAATTCAGCCCAACACTTCACATTCTCTTACCATTTCTGTGATTTTCTACCCCAAAAATGGGCTGTTCTCACCAAAAATTACCATTTTGGACCACTTTTTCAATTTTTATACTCATTTTTCACCCAAATATTCCAACTCTGCTCCCAATTTTGACAAATTCAGCCCAACACTTCACATTCTCTTACCATTTCTGTGATTTTCTACCCCAAAAATGGGCTGTTCTCACCAAAAATTACCATTTTGGACCATTTTTTCAATTTTTATACTCATTTTTCACCCAAATATTCCAACTCTGCTCCCAATTTTGACAAATTCAGCCCAACACTTCACATTCTCTTACCATTTCTGTGATTTTCTACCCCAAAAATGGGCTGTTCTCACCAAAAATTACCATTTTGGACCATTTTTTCAATTTTTATACTCATTTTTCACCCAAATATTCCAACTCTGCTCCCAATTTTGACAAATTCAGCCCAACACTTCACATTCTCTTACCATTTCTGTGATTTTCTACCCCAAAAATGGGCTGTTCTCACCAAAAATTACCAATTTTGACCATTTTTTCAATTTTCATACTCATTTTTCACCCAAATATTCCAACTCTGCTCCCAATTTTCACAAATTCAGCCCAACACTTCACATTCTCTTACCATTTCTGTGATTTTCTACCCCAAAAATGGTCTGTTCTCACCAAAAACTACCATTTTGGACCATTTTTTCAATTTTCATACTCATTTTTCACCCAAATATTCCAACTCTGCTCCCAATTTTGACAAATTCAGCCCAACACTTCACATTCTCTTACCATTTCTGTGATTTTCTACCCCAAAAATGGTCTGTTCTCACCAAAAATTACCATTTTGGACCATTTTTTCAATTTTCATACTCGTTTTTCACCCAAATATTCCAACTCTGCTCCCAATTTTGACAAATTCAGCCCAACACTTCACATTCTCTTACCATTTCTGTGATTTTCTACCCCAAAAATGGGCTGTTCTCACCAAAAATTACCATTTTGGACCATTTTTTCAATTTTCATACTCATTTTTCACCCAAATATTCCAACTCTGCTCCCAATTTTGACAAATTCAGCCCAACACTTCACATTCTCTTACCATTTCTGTGATTTTCTACCCCAAAAATGGGCTGTTCTCACCAAAAATTACCATTTTGGACCATTTTTTCAATTTTTATACTCATTTTTCACCCAAATAGTCCAACTCTGCTCCCAATTTTGACAAATTCAGCCCAACACTTCACATTCTCTTACCATTTTGGACCATTTTTTCAATTTTTATACTCATTTTTCACCCAAATAGTCCAACTCTGCTCCCAATTTTGACAAATTCAGCCCAACACTTCACATTCTCTTACCATTTCTGTGATTTTCTACCCCAAAAATGGTCTGTTCTCACCAAAAATTACCATTTTGGACCATTTTTTCAATTTTTATACTCATTTTTCACCCAAATAGTCCAACTCTGCTCCCAATTTTGACAAATTCAGCCCAACACTTCACATTCTCTTACCGTTTCTGTGATTTTCTACCCCAAAAATGGGCTGTTCTCACCAAAAATTACCATTTTGGACCATTTTTTCAATTTTTATACTCATTTTTCACCCAAATAGTCCAACTCTGCTCCCAATTTTGACAAATTCAGCCCAACACTTCACATTCTCTTACCATTTCTGTGATTTTCTACCCCAAAAATGGTCTGTTCTCACCAAGAATTACCATTTTGGACCATTTTTTCAATTTTTATACTCATTTTTCACCCAAATATTCCAACTCTGCTCCCAATTTTGACAAATTCAGCCCAACACTTCACATTCTCTTACCATTTCTGTGATTTTCTACCCCAAAAATGGTCTGTTCTCACCAAAAATTACCATTTTGGACCATTTTTTCAATTTTCATACTCAGTTTTCACCCAAATAGTCCAACTCTGCTCCCAATTTTGACAAATTCAGCCCAACACTTCACATTCTCTTACCATTTCTGTGATTTTCTACCCCAAAAATGGTCTGTTCTCACCAAAAATTACCAATTTTGACCATTTTTTCAATTTTCATACTCATTTTTCACCCAAATATTCCAACTCTGCTCCCAATTTTCACAAATTCAGCCCAACACTTCACATTCTCTTACCATTTCTGTGATTTTCTACCCCAAAAATGGGCTGTTCTCACCAAAAATTACCATTTTGGACCATTTTTTCAATTTTTATACTCATTTTTCACCCAAATATTCCAACTCTGCTCCCAATTTTGACAAATTCAGCCCAACACTTCACATTCTCTTACCATTTCTGTGATTTTCTACCCCAAAAATGGGCTGTTCTCACCAAAAATTACCATTTTGGACCATTTTTTCAATTTTTATACTCATTTTTCACCCAAATATTCCAACTCTGCTCCCAATTTTGACAAATTCAGCCCAACACTTCACATTCTCTTACCATTTCTGTGATTTTCTACCCCAAAAATGGTCTGTTCTCACCAAAAATTACCATTTTGGACCATTTTTTCAATTTTTATACTCATTTTTCACCCAAATATTCCAACTCTGCTCCCAATTTTGACAAATTCAGCCCAACACTTCACATTCTCTTACCATTTCTGTGATTTTCTACCCCAAAAATGGTCTGTTCTCACCAAAAATTACCATTTTGGACCATTTTTTCAATTTTTATACTCATTTTTCACCCAAATATTCCAACTCTGCTCCCAATTTTGACAAATTCAGCCCAACACTTCACATTCTCTTACCATTTCTGTGATTTTCTACCCCAAAAATGGGCTGTTCTCACCAAAAATTACCAATTTGGACCATTTTTTCAATTTTTATACTCATTTTTCACCCAAATATTCCAACTCTGCTCCCAATTTTGACAAATTCAGCCCAACACTTCACATTCTCTTACCATTTCTGTGATTTTCTACCCCAAAAATGGGCTGTTCTCACCAAAAATTACCATTTTGGACCATTTTTTCAATTTTCATACTCATTTTTCACCCAAATATTCCAACTCTGCTCCCAATTTTGACAAATTCAGCCCAACACTTCACATTCTCTTACCATTTCTGTGATTTTCTACCCCAAAAATGGTCTGTTCTCACCAAAAATTACCAATTTTGACCATTTTTTCAATTTTCATACTCATTTTTCACCCAAATATTCCAACTCTGCTCCCAATTTTGACAAATTCAGCCCAACACTTCACATTCTCTTACCATTTCTGTGATTTTCTACCCCAAAAATGGTCTGTTCTCACCAAAAATTACCAATTTTGACCATTTTTTCAATTTTCATACTCATTTTTCACCCAAATATTCCAACTCTTCACCCAATTTTGACAAATTCAGCCCAACACTTCACATTCTCTTACCATTTCTGTGATTTTCTACCCCAAAAATGGGCTGTTCTCACCAAAAATTACCATTTTGGACCATTTTTTCAATTTTTATACTCATTTTTCACTCAAATATTCCAACTCTGCTCCCAATTTTGACAAATTCAGCCCAACACTTCACATTCTCTTACCATTTCTGTGATTTTCTACCCCAAAAATGGGCTGTTCTCACCAAAAATTACCATTTTGGACCATTTTTTCAATTTTCATACTCATTTTTCACCCAAATATTCCAACTCTGCTCCCAATTTTCACAAATTCAGCCCAACACTTCACATTCTCTTACCATTTCTGTGATTTTCTACCCCAAAAATGGGCTGTTCTCACCAAAAATTACCATTTTGGACCATTTTTTCAATTTTCATACTCATTTTTCACCCAAATATTCCAACTCTGCTCCCAATTTTGACAAATTCAGCCCAACACTTCACATTCTCTTACCATTTCTGTGATTTTCTACCCCAAAAATGGGCTGTTCTCACCAAAAATTACCATTTTGGACCATTTTTTCAATTTTCATACTCATTTTTCACCCAAATATTCCAACTCTGCTCCCAATTTTGACAAATTCAGCCCAACACTTCACATTCTCTTACCATTTCTGTGATTTTCTACCCCAAAAATGGGCTGTTCTCACCAAAAATTACCATTTTGGACCATTTTTTCAATTTGTATACTCATTTTTCACCCAAATAGTCCAACTCTGCTCCCAATTTTGACAAATTCAGCCCAACACTTCACATTCTCTTACCATTTCTGTGATTTTCTACCCCAAAAATGGGCTGTTCTCACCAAAAATTACCATTTTGGACCATTTTTTCAATTTTTATACTCATTTTTCACCCAAATAGTCCAACTCTGCTCCCAATTTTGACAAATTCAGCCCAACACTTCACATTCTCTTACCATTTCTGTGATTTTCTACCCCAAAAATGGTCTGTTCTCACCAAAAATTACCATTTTGGACCATTTTTTCAATTTTTATACTCATTTTTCACCCAAATAGTCCAACTCTGCTCCCAATTTTCACAAATTCAGCCCAACACTTCACATTCTCTTACCATTTCTGTGATTTTCTACCCCAAAAATGGGCTGTTCTCACCAAAAATTACCATTTTGGACCATTTTTTCAATTTTCATACTCATTTTTCACCCAAATAGTCCAACTCTGCTCCCAATTTTCACAAATTCAGCCCAACACTTCACATTCTCTTACCATTTCTGTGATTTTCTACCCCAAAAATGGGCTGTTCTCACCAAAAATTACCATTTTGGACCATTTTTTCAATTTTTATACTCATTTTTCACCCAAATATTCCAACTCTGCTCCCAATTTTGACAAATTCAGCCCAACACTTCACATTCTCTTACCATTTCTGTGATTTTCTACCCCAAAAATGGGCTGTTCTCACCAAAAATTACCAATTTGGACCATTTTTTCAATTTTTATACTCATTTTTCACCCAAATATTCCAACTCTGCTCCCAATTTTGACAAATTCAGCCCAACACTTCACATTCTCTTACCATTTCTGTGATTTTCTACCCCAAAAATGGTCTGTTCTCACCAAGAATTACCATTTTGGACCATTTTTTCAATTTGTATACTCATTTTTCACCCAAATATTCCAACTCTGCTCCCAATTTTGACAAATTCAGCCCAACACGTCACATTCTCTTACCATTTCTGTGATTTTCTACCCCAAAAATGGTCTGTTCTCACCAAGAATTACCATTTTGGACCATTTTTTCAATTTTTATACTCATTTTTCACCCAAATAGTCCAACTCTGCTCCCAATTTTGACAAATTCAGCCCAACACTTCACATTCTCTTACCATTTCTGTGATTTTCTACCCCAAAAATGGTCTGTTCTCACCAAAAATTACCATTTTGGACCATTTTTTCAATTTTTATACTCATTTTTCACCCAAATAGTCCAACTCTGCTCCCAATTTTGACAAATTCAGCCCAACACTTCACATTCTCTTACCATTTCTGTGATTTTCTACCCCAAAAATGGGCTGTTCTCACCAAAAATTACCAATGTTGACCATTTTTTCAATTTTCATACTCATTTTTCACCCAAATATTCCAACTCTGCTCCCAATTTTGACAAATTCAGCCCAACACTTCACATTCTCTTACCATTTCTGTGATTTTCTACCCCAAAAATGGGCTGTTCTCACCAAAAATTACCATTTTGGACCATTTTTTCAATTTTTATACTCATTTTTCACCCAAATATTCCAACTCTGCTCCCAATTTTGACAAATTCAGCCCAACACTTCACATTCTCTTACCATTTCTGTGATTTTCTACCCCAAAAATGGGCTGTTCTCACCAAAAATTACCATTTTGGACCATTTTTTCAATTTTTATACTCATTTTTCACCCAAATATTCCAACTCTGCTCCCAATTTTGACAAATTCAGCCCAACACTTCACATTCTCTTACCATTTCTGTGATTTTCTACCCCAAAAATGGGCTGTTCTCACCAAGAATTACCATTTTGGACCATTTTTTCAATTTTTATACTCATTTTTCACCCAAATATTCCAACTCTGCTCCCAATTTTGACAAATTCAGCCCAACACTTCACATTCTCTTACCATTTCTGTGATTTTCTACCCCAAAAATGGGCTGTTCTCACCAAAAATTACCAATTTTTACCATTTTTTCAATTTTTATACTCATTTTTCACCCAAATATTCCAACTCTGCTCCCAATTTTCACAAATTCAGCCCAACACTTCACATTCTCTTACCATTTCTGTGATTTTCTACCCCAAAAATGGTCTGTTCTCACCAAAAATTACCATTTTGGACCATTTTTTCAATTTTTATACTCATTTTTCACCCAAATAGTCCAACTCTGCTCCCAATTTTGACAAATTCAGCCCAACACTTCACATTCTCTTACCATTTCTGTGATTTTCTACCCCAAAAATGGGCTGTTCTCACCAAGAATTACCATTTTGGACCATTTTTTCAATTTTTATACTCATTTTTCACCCAAATATTCCAACTCTTCACCCAATTTTGACAAATTCAGCCCAACACTTCACATTCTCTTACCATTTCTGTGATTTTCTACCCCAAAAATGGGCTGTTCTCACCAAAAATTACCATTTTGGACCATTTTTTCAATTTTTATACTCATTTTTCACCCAAATAGTCCAACTCTGCTCCCAATTTTGACAAATTCAGCCCAACACTTCACATTCTCTTACCATTTCTGTGATTTTCTACCCCAAAAATGGGCTGTTCTCACCAAAAATTACCATTTTGGACCATTTTTTCAATTTTTATACTCATTTTTCACCCAAATATTCCAACTCTGCTCCCAATTTTGACAAATTCAGCCCAACACTTCACATTCTCTTACCATTTCTGTGATTTTCTACCCCAAAAATGGGCTGTTCTCACCAAAAATTACCATTTTGGACCATTTTTTCAATTTTTATACTCATTTTTCACCCAAATAGTCCAACTCTGCTCCCAATTTTGACAAATTCAGCCCAACACTTCACATTCTCTTACCATTTCTGTGATTTTCTACCCCAAAAATGGGCTGTTCTCACCAAAAATTACCATTTTGGACCATTTTTCCAATTTTTATACTCATTTTTCACCCAAATATTCCAACTCTGCTCCCAATTTTGACAAATTCAGCCCAACACTTCACATTCTCTTACCATTTCTGTGATTTTCTACCCCAAAAATGGTCTGTTCTCACCAAAAATTACCAATTTTGACCATTTTTTCAATTTTTATACTCATTTTTCACCCAAATATTCCAACTCTTCACCCAATTTTGACAAATTCAGCCCAACACTTCACATTCTCTTACCATTTCTGTGATTTTCTACCCCAAAAATGGGCTGTTCTCACCAAAAATTACCATTTTGGACCATTTTTTCAATTTTCATACTCATTTTTCACTCAAATATTCCAACTCTGCTCCCAATTTTGACAAATTCAGCCCAACACTTCACATTCTCTTACCATTTCTGTGATTTTCTACCCCAAAAATGGGCTGTTCTCACCAAAAATTACCATTTTGGACCATTTTTTCAATTTTTATACTCATTTTTCACCCAAATATTCCAACTCTTCACCCAATTTTGACAAATTCAGCCCAACACTTCACATTCTCTTACCATTTCTGTGATTTTCTACCCCAAAAATGGGCTGTTCTCACCAAAAATTACCATTTTGGACCATTTTTTCAATTTTTATACTCATTTTTCACCCAAATAGTCCAACTCTGCTCCCAATTTTGACAAATTCAGCCCAACACTTCACATTCTCTTACCATTTCTGTGATTTTCTACCCCAAAAATGGGCTGTTCTCACCAAAAATTACCATTTTGGACCATTTTTTCAATTTTTATACTCATTTTTCACCCAAATATTCCAACTCTGCTCCCAATTTTGACAAATTCAGCCCAACACTTCACATTCTCTTACCATTTCTGTGATTTTCTACCCCAAAAATGGGCTGTTCTCACCAAAAATTACCATTTTGGACCATTTTTTCAATTTTTATACTCATTTTTCACCCAAATATTCCAACTCTGCTCCCAATTTTGACAAATTCAGCCCAACACTTCACATTCTCTTACCATTTCTGTGATTTTCTACCCCAAAAATGGTCTGTTCTCACCAAAAATTACCATTTTGGACCATTTTTCCAATTTTTATACTCATTTTTCACCCAAATATTCCAACTCTGCTCCCAATTTTGACAAATTCAGCCCAACACTTCACATTCTCTTACCATTTCTGTGATTTTCTACCCCAAAAATGGTCTGTTCTCACCAAAAATTACCAATTTTGACCATTTTTTCAATTTTTATACTCATTTTTCACCCAAATATTCCAACTCTTCACCCAATTTTGACAAATTCAGCCCAACACTTCACATTCTCTTACCATTTCTGTGATTTTCTACCCCAAAAATGGGCTGTTCTCACCAAAAATTACCATTTTGGACCATTTTTTCAATTTTTATACTCATTTTTCACCCAAATATTCCAACTCTTCACCCAATTTTGACAAATTCAGCCCAACACTTCACATTCTCTTACCATTTCTGTGATTTTCTACCCCAAAAATGGGCTGTTCTCACCAAAAATTACCATTTTGGACCATTTTTTCAATTTTTATACTCATTTTTCACCCAAATAGTCCAACTCTGCTCCCAATTTTGACAAATTCAGCCCAACACTTCACATTCTCTTACCATTTCTGTGATTTTCTACCCCAAAAATGGTCTGTTCTCACCAAAAATTACCATTTTGGACCATTTTTTCAATTTTTATACTCATTTTTCACCCAAATATTCCAACTCTGCTCCCAATTTTGACAAATTCAGCCCAACACTTCACATTCTCTTACCATTTCTGTGATTTTCTACCCCAAAAATGGGCTGTTCTCACCAAAAATTACCATTTTGGACCATTTTTTCAATTTTTATACTAATTTTTCACCCAAATATTCCAACTCTGCTCCCAATTTTGACAAATTCAGCCCAACACTTCACATTCTCTTACCATTTCTGTGATTTTCTACCCCAAAAATGGTCTGTTCTCACCAAAAATTACCATTTTGGACCATTTTTTCAATTTTCATACTCATTTTTCACCCAAATATTCCAACTCTTCACCCAATTTTACCTGGGATATTCCTGCAAGGTTGCAGTTCGCGGCCCGAGAAGCACTCTCCGGCCAACATGCACAACTGCAGCAACAGCTCCCAAACTGAAGGAGCCAGGACCCGAAGACCTAGCTGGCCTAGAGGGTCCCGAGGGGGCCCCCAAGCAGCCCCTCTCCATTTGGGTCTGGGGGCTTTCGTTGGGCCGGGAACCTGGGAGATACCTGCAAGGATGCAGTTCGCGGCCCGAGAAGCACTCTCCGGCCAACATGCCCAACTGCAGCAACAGCTCCCAAAGCGAAGGAGCCAGGACCCAAAGACCTAGCTGGCCTGAAGGGCCCCCAGGGGGCCCCCAAGCAGCCCCTCTCCATTTGGGTCTGGGGGCTTTAGTTGGGCCGGGAACCTGGGAGGTACCTGCAAGGTTGCAGTTCGCGGCCGGAGAGGCACTCTCCGGCCAACATGCCCAACTGCAGCAACAGCTCCCAAACCGAAGGAGCCAGGACCCAAAGACCTAGCTGGCCTGAAGGGCCCCCAGGGGGCCCCCAAGCAGCCCCTCTCCATTTGGGTCTGGGGGCTTTCGTTGGGCCGGGAACCTGGGAGGTACCTGCAAGGTTGCAGTTCGCGGCCCGAGAAGCACTCTCCGGCCAACATGCCCAACTGCAGCAACAGCTCCCAAACCGAATGAGCCAGGACAGAAAGACCTAGCTGGCCTGAAGGGCCCCCAGGGGGCCCCCAAGCAGCCCCTCTCAATTTGGGTCTGGGGGCTTTCGTTGGGCCGGGAACCTGGGAGATTCCTGCAAGGTTGCAGTTCGCGGCCCGAGAAGCACTCTCCGGCCAACATGCACAACTGCAGCAACAGCTCCCAAAGCGAAGGAGCCAGGACCCAAAGACCTAGCTGGCCTGAAGGGCCCGCAGGGGGCCACGAAGCAGCCCCTTTCCATTTGGGTCTGGGGGCTTTCGTTGGGCATGTATACCTGAGAGGTACATGCAAGGTTGCAGTTCGCGGCCCGAGAAGCACTCTCCGGCCAACATGCCCAACTGCAGCAACAGCTCCCAAAGCGAAGGAGCCAGGACCCAAAGACCTAGCTGGCCTGAAGGGCCCCCAGGGGTCCCCCAAGCAGCCCCTCTCCATTTGGGTCTGGGGGCTTTCGTTGGGCCGGGAACCTGGGAGATTCCTGCAAGGTTGCAGTTCGCGGCCGGAGAAGCACTCTCCGGCCAACATGCCCAACTGCAGCAACAGCTCCCAAACCGAATGAGCCAGGACACAAAGACCTAGCTGGCCTGAAGTGCCCCCAGGGGGCCCCCAAGCAGCCCCTCTCCATTTGGGTCTGGGGGCTTTCGTTGGGCATGTATACCTGAGAGGTATCTGCAAGGTTACAGTTCGCGGCCCGAGAAGCACTCTCCGGCCAACATGCCCAACTGCAGCAACAGCTCCCAAAGCGAAGGAGCCAGGACCCAAAGACCTAGCTGGCCTGAAGGGCCCCCAGGGGGTCCCCAAGCAGCCCCTCTCCATTTGGGTCTGGGGGCTTTCGTTGGGCCGGGAACCTGGGAGATTCCTGCAAGGTTGCAGTTCGCGGCCCGAGAAGCACTCTCCGGCCAACATGCCCAACTGCAGCAACAGCTCCCAAAGCGAAGGAGCCAGGACCCAAAGACCTAGCTGGCCTGAAGGGCCCCCAGGGGGCCCCCAAGCAGCCCCTCTCCAGTTGGGTCTGGGGGCTTTCTTTAGGCTGAGAACCTGGGAGATACCAGCAAGGTTGCAGTTCGCGGGCCGAGAAGCACTCTCCGGCCAACATGCCCAATATCCAGCAACAGCTCCCAAAGCGAAGGAGCCAGGACCTAAAGACCTAGCTGGCCTGAAGTGCCCCCAGGGGGCCACCAAGCAGCCCCTCTCCATTTGGGTCTGGGGGCTTTAGTTGGGCATGTATCCCTGAGAGGTACCTGCAAGTTACAGTTCGCGGCCCGAGAAGCACTCTCCGGCCAACATGCCCAACTGCAGCAACAGCTCCCAAAGCGAAGGAGCCAGGACTCAAAGACCTAGCTGGCCTGAAGGGCCCCCAGGGGGCCCCCAAGCAGCCCCTCTCCATTTGGGTCTGGGGGCTTTAGTTGGGCCGGGAACCTGGGAGGTACCTGCAAGGTTGCAGTTCGCGGCCGGAGAGGCACTCTCCGGCCAACATGCCCAACTGCAGCAACAGCTCCCAAAGCGAAGGAGCCAGGACCCAAAGACCTAGCTGGCCTGAAGGGCCCCCAGGGGGCCCCCAAGCAGCCCCTCTCCATTTGGGTCTGGGGGCTTTCGTTGGGCCGGGAACCTGGGAGAATCCTGCAAGGTTGCAGTTCGCGGCCCGAGAAGCACTCTCCGCCCAACATGCCCAACTGCAGCAACAGCTCCCAAACCGAATGAGCCAGGACAGAAAGACCTAGCTGGCCTGAAGGGCCCCCAGGGGGCCCCCAAGCAGCCCCTCTCAATTTGGGTCTGGGGGCTTTCGTTGGGCCGGGAACCTGGGAGGTACCTGCAAGGTTGCAGTTCGCGGCCCGAGAAGCACTCTCCGGCCAACATGCCAAACGTCCACCAAGAGCTCCAAAACAGAAGGAACCAGGACCCAAAGAAATAGCTGGCCTGGAGAGTCCCCAGGTGGCCCGCAAGCAGCCCCTTTCAATTTGGGTCTGGGGGCTTTCGTTGGGCCGGGAACCTGGGATGTACCTGCAAGGTTGCAGTTCGCCGCCCGAGAAGCACTCTCCAGCCAACATGCCCAACTGCAGCAACAGCTCCCAAAGCGAAGGAGCCAGGACCCAAAGACCTAGCTGGCCTGAAGGGCACCCAGGGGGCCCCCAAGCAGCCCCTCTCAATTTGGGTCTGGGGGCTTTCGTTGGGCCGGGAACCTGGGAGATTCCTGCAAGGTTGCAGTTCGCGGGCCGAGAAGCACTCTCCGGCCAACATGCCCAATTACCAGCAAGATCTCCCAAACTGAATGAGCCAGGACAGAAAGACCTAGCTGGCCTGAAGGGCCCCCAGGGGGCCCCCAAGCAGCCCCTCTCCATTTGGGTCTGGGGGCTTTCGTTGGGCCGGGAACCTGGGAGATTCCTGCAAGGTTGCAGTTCGCGGCCCGAGAAGCACTCTCCGGCCAACATGCCCAACTGCAGCAACAGCTCCCAAAGCGAAGGAGCCAGGACCCAAAGACCTAGCTGGCCTGAAGGGCCCCCAGGGGGCCCCCAAGCAGCCCCTCTCAATTTGGGTCTGGGGGCTTTCGTTGGGCCGGGAACCTGGGAGATTCCTGCAAGGTTGCAGTTCGCGGCCCGAGAAGCACTCTCCGGCCAACATGCCCAACTGCAGCAACAGCTCCCAAACCGAAGGAGCCAGGACCCAAAGACCTAGCTGGCCTGAAGTGCCCCCAGGGGGCCCCCAAGCAGACCCTCTCAATTTGGGTCTGGGGGCTTTCGTTGGGCATGTATACCTGAGAGGTATCTGCAAGGTTACAGTTCGCGGCCCGAGAAGCACTCTCCGGCCAACATGCCCAACTGCAGCAACAGCTCCCAAAGCGAAGGAGCCAGGACCCAAAGACCTAGCTGGCCTGAAGGGCCCCCAGGGGGCCCCCAAGCAGCCCCTCTCCATTTGGGTCTGGGGGCTTTCTTTGGGTGGGGAACCTGGGAGATTCATGCAAGGTTGCAGTTCGCGGCCCGAGAAGCACTCTCCGGCCAACATGCCCAACTGCAGCAACAGCTCCCAAACCGAAGGAGCCAGGACCCAAAGACCTAGCTGGCCTGAAGGGCCCCCAGGGGGCCCCCAAGCAGCCCCTCTCCATTTGGGTCTGGGGGCTTTCTTTAGGCTGAGAACCTGGGAGATACCAGCAAGGTTGCAGTTCGCGGCCCGAGAAGCACTCTCCGGCCAACATGCCCAATATCCAGCAACAGCTCCCAAAGCGAAGGAGCCAGGACCTAAAGACCTAGCTGGCCTGAAGTGCCCCCAGGGGGCCACGAAGCAGCCCCTTTCCATTTGGGTCTGGGGGCTTTCGTTGGGCATGTATACCTGAGAGGTACATGCAAGGTTAGAGTTCGCGGCCCGAGAAGCACTCTCCGGCCAACATGCCCAACTGCAGCAACAGCTCCCAAAGCGAAGGAGCCAGGACCCAAAGACCTAGCTGGCCTGAAGGGCCCCCAGGGGGCCCCCAAGCAGCCCCTCTCCATTTGGGTCTGGGGGCTTTCGTTGGGCCGGGAACCTGGGAGGTACCTGCAAGTTTGCAGTTGGCGGCCCGAGAAGCACTCTCCGGCCAACATGCCAAACGTCCACCAAGAGCTCCAAAACAGAAGGAACCAGGACCCAAAGAAATAGCTGGCCTGGAGAGTCCCCAGGTGGCCCCCAAGCAGCCCCTTTCAATTTGGGTCTGGGGGCTTTCGTTGGGCCGGGAACCTGGGATGTACCTGCAAGGTTGCAGTTCGCCGCCCGAGAAGCACTCTCCGGCCAACATGCCCAACTGCAGCAACAGCTCCCAAAGCGAAGGAGCCAGGACCCAAAGACCTAGCTGGCCTGAAGGGCCCCCAGGGGGCCCCCAAGCAGCCCCTCTCAATTTGGGTCTGGGGGCTTTCGTTGGGCCGGGAACCTGGGAGATTCCTGCAAGGTTGCAGTTCGCGGCCCGAGAAGCACTCTCCGGCCAACATGCCCAACTGCAGCAACAGCTCCCAAAGCGAAGGAGCCAGGACCCAAAGAAATAGCTGGCCTGAAGGGCCCCCAGGGGGGCCCCAAGCAGCCCCTCTCCATTTGGGTCTGGGGGCTTTCGTTGGGCCGGGAACCTGGGAGGTACCTGCAAGGTTGCAGTTCGCGGCCGGAGAAGCACTCTCCGGCCAACATGCCCAACTGCAGCAACAGCTCCCAAACCGAATGAGCCAGGACACAAAGACCTAGCTGGCCTGAAGTGCCCCCAGGGGGCCCCCAAGCAGCCCCTCTCCATTTGGGTCTGGGGGCTTTCGTTGGGCCGGGAACCTGGGAGGTACCTGCAAGGTTGCAGTTCGCGGCCGGAGAAGCACTCTCCGGCCAACATGCCAAACGTCCAGCAACAGCTCCCAAACCGAAGGAGCCAGGACCCAAAGACCTAGCTGGCCTGAAGGGCCCCCAGGGGGCCCCCAAGCAGCCCCTCTCAATTTGTGTCTGGGGGCTTTCGTTGGGCCGGGAACCTGGGAGATTCCTGCAAGGTTGCAGTTCGCGGCCCGAGAAGCACTCTCCGGCCAACATGCCCAACTGCAGCAACAGCTCCCAAAGCGAAGGAGCCAGGACCCAAAGACCTAGCTGGCCTGAAGGGCCCCCAGGGGGCCCCCAAGCAGCCCCTCTCCATTTGGGTCTGGGGGCTTTCGTTGTGCCGGGAACCTGGGAGGTACCTGCAAGGTTGCAGTTCGCGGCCCGAGAAGCACTCTCCGCCCAACATGCCCAACGTCCACCAAGCGCTCCAAAACAGAAGGAACCAGGACCCAAAGAAATAGCTGGCCTGGAGAGTCCCCAGGTGGCCCGCAAGCAGCCCCTCTCCATTTGGGTCTGGGGGTTTTCGTTGGGCCGGGAACCTGGGAGGTACCTGCAAGGTTGCAGTTCGCGGCCCGAGAAGCACTCTCCGGCCAACATGCCCAACTGCAGCAACAGCTCCCAAAGCGAAGGAGCCAGGACCCAAAGACCTAGCTGGCCTGAAGGGCCCCCAGGGGGCCCCCAAGCAGCCCCTCTCCATTTGGGTCTGGGGGCTTTCATTGGGCATGGAACCTGAGAGGCACCTGCAAGTTTGCAGTTGGCGGCCCGAGAAGCACTCTCCGGCCAACATGCCAAACGTCCACCAAGAGCTCCAAAACAGAGGTAACCGGGACCCAAAGAAATAGCTGGCCTGGAGAGTCCCCAGGTGGCCCGCAAGCAGCCCCTTTCAATTTGGGTCTGGGGGCTTTCGTTGCGCCGGGAACCTGGGATGTACCTGCAAGGTTGCAGTTCGCGGCCCGAGAAGCACTCTCCGGCCAACATGCCCAACTGCAGCAACAGCTCCCAAAGCGAAGGAGCCAGGACCCAAAGACCTAGCTGGCCTGAAGGGCCCCCAGGGGGCCCCCAAGCAGCCCCTCTCCATTTGGGTCTGGGGGCTTTAGTTGGGCCGGGAACCTGGGAGATTCCTGCAAGGTTGCAGTTGGCGGCCGGAGAGGCACTCTCCGGCCAACATGCCCAACTGCAGCAACAGCTCCCAAACCGAAGGAGCCAGGACCCAAAGACCTAGCTGGCCTGAAGGGCCCCCAGGGGGCCCCCAAGCAGCCCCTCTCAATTTGGGTCTGGGGGCTTTCGTTGGGCCGGGAACCTGGGAGATTCCTGCAAGGTTGCAGTTCGCGGCCCGAGAAGCACTCTCCGGCCAACATGCCCAACTGCAGCAACAGCTCCCAAAGCGAAGGAGCCAGGACCCAAAGACCTAGCTGGCCTGAAGGGCCCCCAGGGGGCCCCCAAGCAGCCCCTCTCAATTTGGGTCTGGGGGCTTTCGTTGGGCCGGGAACCTGGGAGATTCCTGCAAGGTTGCAGTTCGCGGCCCGAGAAGCACTCTCCGGCCAACATGCCCAACTGCAGCAACAGCTCCCAAACCGAAGGAGCCAAGACCCAAAGACCTAGCTGGCCTGAAGGGCCCCCAGGGGGCCCCCAAGCAGCCCCTCTCAATTTGGGTCTGGGGGCTTTCGTTGGGCCGGGAACCTGGGAGATTCCTGCAAGGTTGCAGTTCGCGGCCCGAGAAGCACTCTCCGGCCAACATGCCCAACTGCAGCAACAGCTCCCAAACCGAAGGAGCCAGGACCCAAAGAAATAGCTGGCCTGAAGGGCCCCCAGGGGGGCCCCAAGCAGCCCCTCTCCATTTGGGTCTGGGGGCTTTCGTTGGGCCGGGAACCTGGGAGGTACCTGCAAGGTTGCAGTTCGCGGCCGGAGAGGCACTCTCCGGCCAACATGCCCAACTGCAGCAACAGCTCCCAAACCGAGTGAGCCAGGACCCAAAGACCTAGCTGGCCTGAAGGGCCCCCAGGGGGCCCCCAAGCAGCCCCTCTCCATTTGGGTCTGGGGGCTTTCGTTGGGCCGGGAACCTGGGAGGTACCTGCAAGGTTGCAGTTCGCGGCCCGAGAAGCACTCTCCGGCCAACATGCACAACTGCAGCAACAGCTCCCAAACCGAATGAGCCAGGACAGAAAGACCTAGCTGGCCTGAAGGGCCCCCAGGGGGCCCCCAAGCAGCCCCTCTCAATTTGGGTCTGGGGGCTTTCGTTGGGCTGGGAACCTGGGAGATTCCTGCAAGGTTGCAGTTCGCGGCCCGAGAAGCACTCTCCGGCCAACATGCACAACTGCAGCAACAGCTCCCAAAGCGAAGGAGCCAGGACCCAAAGACCTAGCTGGCCTGAAGGGCCCCCAGGGGGCCCCCAAGCAGCCCCTCTCAATTTGGGACTGGGGGCTTTCGTTGGGCCGGGAACCTTGGAGATTCCTGCAAGGTTGCAGTTCGCGGCCCGAGAAGCACTCTCCGGCCAACATGCACAACTGCAGCAACAGCTCCCAAACCGAAGGAGCCAGGACCCAAAGACCTAGCTGCCCTGAAGGGCCCGCAGGGGGCCACGAAGCAGTCCCTTTCCATTTGGGTCTGGGGGCTTTCGTTGTGCCGGGAACCTGGGAGGTACCTGCAAGTTTGCAGTTCGCGGCCCGAGAAGCACTCTCCGGCCAACATGCAAAACGTCCACCAAGAGCTCCAAAACAGAAGGAACCAGGACCCAAAGAAATAGCTGGCCTGGAGAGTCCCCAGGTGGCCCGCAAGCAGCCCCTTTCAATTTGGGTCTGGGGGCTTTCGTTGGGCCGGGAACCTGGGATGTACCTGCAAGGTTGCAGTTCGCGGCCCGAGAAGCACTCTCCGGCCAACATGCCCATCTGCAGCAACAGCTCCCAAAGCGAAGGAGCCAGGACCCAAAGACCTAGCTGGCCTGAAGGGCCCCCAGGGGGCCCCCAAGCAGCCCCTCTCCATTTGGGTCTGGGGGCTTTCGTTGGGCCGGGAACCTGGGAGATTCCTGCAAGGTTGCAGTTCGCGGCCGGAGAAGCACTCTCCGGCCAACATGCCCAACTGCAGCAACAGCTCCCAAACCGAAGGAGCCAGGACCCAAAGAAATAGCTGGCCTGAAGGGCCCCCAGGGGGGCCCCAAGCAGCCCCTCTCCATTTGGGTCTGGGGGCTTTCGTTGGGCCGGGAACCTGGGAGATTCCTGCAAGGTTGCAGTTCGCGGCCCGAGAAGCACTCTCCGGCCAACATGCCCAACTGCAGCAACAGCTCCCAAACCGAAGGAGCCAGGACCCAAAGACCTAGCTGGCCTGAAGGGCCCCCAGGGGGCCCCCAAGCAGCCCCTCTCCATTTGGGTCTGGGGGCTTTCGTTGGGCCGGGAACCTGGGAGATTCCTGCAAGGTTGCAGTTCGCGGCCCGAGAAGCACTCTCCGGCCAACATGCCCAACTGCAGCAACAGCTCCCAAAGCGAAGGAGCCAGGACCCAAAGACCTAGCTGGCCTGAAGGGCCCCCAGGGGGCCCCCAAGCAGCCCCTCTCCATTTGGGTCTGGGGGCTTTAGTTGGGCCGGGAACCTGGGAGAATCCTGCAAGGTTGCAGTTCGCGGCCGGAGAGGCACTCTCCGGCCAACATGCCCAACTGCAGCAACAGCTCCCAAAGCGAAGGAGCCAGGACCCAAAGACCTAGCTGGCCTGAAGGGCCCCCAGGGGGCCCCCAAGCAGCCCCTCTCCATTTGGGTCTGGGGGCTTTCGTTGGTCCGGGAACCTGGGAGATTCCTGCAAGGTTGCAGTTCGCGGCCCGAGAAGCACTCTCCGGCCAACATGCCCAACTGCAGCAACAGCTCCCAAAGCGAAGGAGCCAGGACCCAAAGACCTAGCTGCCCTGAAGGGCCCGCAGGGGGCCACGAAGCAGTCCCTTTCCATTTGGGTCTGGGGGCTTTCGTTGTGCCGGGAACCTGGGAGGTACCTGCAAGGTTAGAGTTCGCGGCCCGAGAAGCACTCTCCGGCCAACATGCCCAACTGCAGCAACAGCTCCCAAAGCGAAGGAGCCAGGACCCAAAGACCTAGCTGGCCTGAAGGGCCCCCAGGGGGCCCCCAAGTAGCCCCTCTCAATTTGGGTCTGGGGGCTTTCGTTGGGCCGGGAACCTGGGAGGTACCTGCAAGTATGCAGTTCGCGGCCCGAGAAGCAGTCTCCGGCCAACATGCAAAACGTCCACCAAGAGCTCCAAAACAGAAGGAACCAGGACCCAAAGAAATAGCTGGCCTGGAGAGTCCCCAGGTGGCCCGCAAGCAGCCCCTTTCAATTTGGGTCTGGGGGCTTTCGTTGGGCCGGGAACCTGGGAGGTACCTGCAAGGTTGCAGTTCGCGGCCCGAGAAGCACTCTCCGGCCAACATGCCCAACTGCAGCAACAGCTCCCAAAGCGAAGGAGCCAGGACCCAAAGACCTAGCTGGCCTGAAGGGCCCCCAGGGGGCCCCCAAGCAGCCCCTCTCCATTTGGGTCTGGGGGCTTTTGTTGGGCCGGGAACCTGGGAGATTCCTGCAAGGTTGCAGTTCGAGGCCCGAGAAGCACTCTCCGGCCAACATGCCCAACTGCAGCAACAGCTCCCAAACAGAGTGAGCCAAGACACAAAGACCTAGCTGGCCTGAAGGGCCCCCAGGGGGCCCCCAAGCAGCCCCTCTCAATTTGGGTCTGGGGGCTTTCGTTGGGCATGTATACCTGAGAGGTACCTGCAAGGTTACAGTTCGCGGCCCGAGAAGCACTCTCCGGCCAACATGCCCAACTGCAGCAACAGCTCCCAAAGCGAAGGAGCCAGGACCCAAAGACCTAGCTGGCCTGAAGGGCCCCCAGGGGGCCCCCAAGCAGCCCCTCTCCATTTGGGTCTGGGGGCTTTAGTTGGGCCGGGAACCTGGGAGGTACCTGCAAGGTTGCAGTTCGCGGCCGGAGAGGCACTCTCCGGCCAACATGCCCAACTGCAGCAACAGCTCCCAAAGCGAAGGAGCCAGGACACAAAGACCTAGCTGGCCTGAAGGGCCCCCAGGGGGGCCCCAAGCAGCCCCTCTCCATTTGGGTCTGGGGGTTTTCGTTGGGCCGGGAACCTGGGAGAATCCTGCAAGGGTGCAGTTCGCGGCCCGAGAAGCACTCTCCGGCCAACATGCCCAACTGCATCAACAGCTCCCAAACCGAAGGAGCCAGGACACAAAGACCTAGCTGGCCTGAAGTGCCCCCAGGGGGCCCCCAAGCAGCCCCTCTCCATTTGGGTCTGGGGGCTTTCGTTGGGCATGTATACCTGAGAGGTATCTGCAAGGTTGCAGTTCGCGGCCCGAGAAGCACTCTCCGGCCAACATGCCCAACTGCAGCAACAGCTCCCAAAGCGAAGGAGCCAGGACCCAAAGACCTAGCTGGCCTGAAGGGCCCCCAGGGGGCCCCCAAGCAGCCCCTCTCCATTTGGGTCTGGGGGCTTTTGTTGGGCCGGGAACCTGGGAGATTCATGCAAGGTTGCAGTTCGAGGCCCGAGAAGCACTCTCCGGCCAACATGCCCAACTGCAGCAACAGCTCCCAAAGCGAAGGAGCCAGGACCCAAAGACCTAGCTGGCCTGAAGGGGCCCCAGGGGGCCCCCAAGCAGCCCCTCTCCATTTGGGTCTGGGGGCTTTCTTTAGGCTGAGAACCTGGGAGATACCAGCAAGGTTGCAGTTCGCGGCCCGAGAAGCACTCTCCGGCCAACATGCCCAATATCCAGCAACAGCTCCCAAAGCGAAGGAGCCAGGACCTAAAGACCTAGCTGGCCTGAAGTGCCCCCAGGGGGCCACCAAGCAGCCCCTCTCCATTTGGGTCTGGGGGCTTTCGTTGGGCATGTATCCCTGAGAGGTACCTGCAAGTTACAGTTCGCGGCCCGAGAAGCACTCTCCGGCCAACATGCCCAACTGCAGCAACAGCTCCCAAAGCGAAGGAGCCAGGACCCAAAGACCTAGCTGGCCTGAAGGGCCCCCAGGGGGCCCCCAAGCAGCCCCTCTCCATTTGGGTCTGGGGGCTTTAGTTGGGCCGGGAACCTGGGAGAATCCTGCAAGGTTGCAGTTCGCGGCCGGAGAGGCACTCTCCGGCCAACATGCCCAACTGCAGCAACAGCTCCCAAACCGAATGAGCCAGGACAGAAAGACCTAGCTGGCCTGAAGGGGCCCCAGGGGGCCCCCAAGCAGCCCCTCTCAATTTGGGTCTGGGGGTTTTCGTTGGGCCGGGAACCTGGGAGATTCCTGCAAGGTTGCAGTTCGCGGCCCGAGAAGCACTCTCCGGCCAACATGCACAACTGCAGCAACAGCTCCCAAAGCGAAGGAGCCAGGACCCAAAGACCTAGCTGCCCTGAAGGGCCCGCAGGGGGCCACGAAGCAGCCCCTTTCCATTTGGGTCTGGGGGCTTTCGTTGGGCATGTATACCTGAGAGGTACATGCAAGTTTAGAGTTCGCGGCCCGAGAAGCACTCTCCGGCCAACATGCCCAACTGCAGCAACAGCTCCCAAAGCGAAGGAGCCAGGACCCAAAGAAATAGCTGGCCTGAAGGGCCCCCAGGGGGCCCCCAAGCAGCCCCTCTCCATTTGGGTCTGGGGGTTTTCGTTGGGCCGGGAACCTGGGAGGTACCTGCAAGGTTGCAGTTCGCGGCCCGAGAAGCACTCTCCGGCCAACATGCCCAACTGCAGCAACAGCTCCCAAAGCGAAGGAGCCAGGACCCAAAGACCTAGCTGGCCTGAAGGGCCCCCAGGGGGCCCCCAAGCAGCCCCTCTCAATTTGGGTCTGGGGGCTTTCGTTGGGCCGGGAACCTGGGAGATTCCTGCAAGGTTGCAGTTCGCGGCCCGAGAAGCACTCTCCGGCCAACATGCCCAACTGCAGCAACAGCTCCCAAACCGAAGGAGCCAGGACCCAAAGAAATAGCTGGCCTGAAGGGCCCCCAGGGGGGCCCCAAGCAGCCCCTCTCCATTTGGGTCTGGGGGCTTTCGTTGGGCCGGGAACCTGGGAGATTCCTGCAAGGTTGCAGTTCGCGGCCCGAGAAGCACTCTCCGGCCAACATGCCCAACTGCAGCAACAGCTCCCAAACCGAAGGAGCCAGGACCCAAAGACCTAGCTGGCCTGAAGGGCCCCCAGGGGGCCCCCAAGCAGCCCCTCTCCATTTGGGTCTGGGGGCTTTCGTTGGGCCGGGAACCTGGGAGATTCCTGCAAGGTTGCAGTTCGCGGCCCGAGAAGCACTCTCCGGCCAACATGCCCAACTGCAGCAACAGCTCCCAAAGCGAAGGAGCCAGGACCCAAAGACCTAGCTGGCCTGAAGGGCCCCCAGGTGGCCCGCAAGCAGCCCCTCTCCATTTGGGTCTGGGGGTTTTCGTTGGGCCGGGAACCTGGCAGGTACCTGCAAGGTTGCAGTTCACGGCCCGAGAAGCACTCTCCGGCCAACATGCCCAACTGCAGCAACAGCTCCCAAAGCGAAGGAGCCAGGACACAAAGACCTAGCTGGCCTGAAGGGCCCCCAGGGGGCCCCCAAGCAGCCCCTCTCCATTTGGGTCTGGGGGCTTTCATTGGGCATGGAACCTGAGAGGCACCTGCAAGTTTGCAGTTGGCGGCCCGAGAAGCACTCTCCGGCCAACATGCCAAACGTCCACCAAGAGCTCCAAAACAGAGGTAACCGGGACCCAAAGAAATAGCTGGCCTGGAGAGTCCCCAGGTGGCCCGCAAGCAGCCCCTTTCAATTTGGGTCTGGGGGCTTTCGTTGCGCCGGGAACCTGGGATGTACCTGCAAGGTTGCAGTTCGCGGCCCGAGAAGCACTCTCCGGCCAACATGCCCAACTGCAGCAACAGCTCCCAAAGCGAAGGAGCCAGGACCCAAAGACCTAGCTGGCCTGAAGGGCCCCCAGGGGGCCCCCAAGCAGCCCCTCTCCATTTGGGTCTGGGGGCTTTAGTTGGGCCGGGAACCTGGGAGATTCCTGCAAGGTTGCAGTTGGCGGCCGGAGAGGCACTCTCCGGCCAACATGCCCAACTGCAGCAACAGCTCCCAAAGCGAAGGAGCCAGGACCCAAAGACCTAGCTGGCCTGAAGGGCCCCCAGGGGGCCCCCAAGCAGCCCCTCTCCATTTGGGTCTGGGGGCTTTCGTTGGGCCGGGAACCTGGGATGTACCTGCAAGGTTGCAGTTCGCGGCCCGAGAAGCACTCTCCGGCCAACATGCCCAACTGCAGCAACAGCTCCCAAAGCGAAGGAGCCAGGACCCAAAGACCTAGCTGGCCTGAAGGGCCCCCAGGGGGCCCCCAAGCAGCCCCTCTCAATTTGGGTCTGGGGGCTTTCGTTGGGCCGGGAACCTGGGAGATTCATGCAAGGTTGCAGTTCGCGGCCCGAGAAGCACTCTCCGGCCAACATGCCCAACTGCAGCAACAGCTCCCAAACCGAAGGAGCCAAGACCCAAAGACCTAGATGGCCTGAAGGGCCCCCAGGGGGCCCCCAAGCAGCCCCTCTCAATTTGGGTCTGGGGGCTTTCGTTGGGCCGGGAACCTGGGAGATTCATGCAAGGTTGCAGTTCGCGGCCCGAGAAGCACTCTCCGGCCAACATGCCCAACTGCAGCAACAGCTCCCAAAGCGAAGGAGCCAGGACCCAAAGACCTAGCTGGCCTGAAGGGCCCCCAGGGGGCCCCCAAGCAGCCCCTCTCCATTTGGGTCTGGGGGCTTTCGTTGGGCCGGGAACCTGGGAGGTACCTGCAAGGTTGCAGTTCGCGGCCGGAGAGGCACTCTCCGGCCAACATGCCCAACTGCAGCAACAGCTCCCAAACCGAAGGAGCCAGGACCCAAAGACCTAGCTGGCCTGAAGGGCCCCCAGGGGGCCCCCAAGCAGCCCCTATCAATTTGGGTCTGGGGGCTTTCGTTGGGCCGGGAACCTGGGAGGTACCTGCAAGGTTGCAGTTCGCGGCCCGAGAAGCACTCTCCGGCCAACATGCCCAACTGCAGCAACAGCTCCCAAACCGAAGGAGCCAGGACAGAAAGACCTAGCTGGTCTGAAGGGCCCCAGGGGGCCCCCAAGCAGCCCCTCTCAATTTGGGTCTGGGGGCTTTCGTTGGGCCGGGAACCTGGGAGATTCCTGCAAGGTTGCAGTTCGCGGCCGGAGAGGCACTCTCCGGCCAACATGCCCAACTGCAGCAACAGCTCCCAAAGCGAAGGAGCCAGGACCCAAAGACCTAGCTGGCCTGAAGGGCCCCCAGGGGGCCCCCAAGCAGCCCCTCTCCATTTGGGTCTGGGGGCTTTCGTTGGTCCGGGAACCTGGGAGATTCCTGCAAGGTTGCAGTTCGCGGCCCGAGAAGCACTCTCCGGCCAACATGCCCAACTGCAGCAACAGCTCCCAAACCGAAGGAGCCAGGACCCAAAGACCTAGCTGCCCTGAAGGGCCCGCAGGGGGCCACGAAGCAGTCCCTTTCCATTTGGGTCTGGGGGCTTTCGTTGTGCCGGGAACCTGGGAGGTACCTGCAAGGTTAGAGTTCGCGGCCCGAGAAGCACTCTCCGGCCAACATGCCCAACTGCAGCAACAGCTCCCAAACCGAAGGAGCCAGGACCCAAAGACCTAGCTGGCCTGAAGGGCCCCCAGGGGGCCCCCAAGCAGCCCCTCTCCATTTGGGTCTGGGGGCTTTAGTTGGGCCGGGAACCTGGGAGGTACCTGCAAGGTTGCAGTTCGCGGCCGGAGAGGCACTCTCCGGCCAACATGCCCAACTGCAGCAACAGCTCCCAAACCGAGTGAGCCATGACCCAAAGACCTAGCTGGC
Organism: Gallinula chloropus; assembly: GCF_964237585.1. Classification (NCBI taxonomy): domain Eukaryota; kingdom Metazoa; phylum Chordata; class Aves; order Gruiformes; family Rallidae; genus Gallinula; species Gallinula chloropus. Next base: position 225,815 of record NW_028168158.1, on the reverse strand, counting down.
CTGAAGGGCCCCCAGGGGGCCCCCAAGCAGCCCCTCTCCATTTGGGTCTGGGGGCTTTCGTTGGGCCGGGAACCTGGGAGGTACCTGCAAGGTTGCAGTTCGCGGCCCGAGAAGCACTCTCCGGCCAACATGCCCAACTGCAGCAACAGCTCCCAAACCGAATGAGCCAGGACACAAAGACCTAGCTGGCCTGAAGGGCCCCCAGGGGGCCCCCAAGCAGCCCCTCTCCATTTGGGTCTGGGGGCTTTCGTTGGGCCGGGAACCTGGGAGATTCCTGCAAGGTTGCAGTTCGCGGCCCGAGAAGCACTCTCCGGCCAACATGCCCAACTGCAGCAACAGCTCCCAAAGCGAAGGAGCCAGGACCCAAAGACCTAGCTGGCCTGAAGGGCCCCCAGGGGGCCCCCAAGCAGCCCCTCTCCATTTGGGTCTGGGGGCTTTCGTTGGGCCGGGAACCTGGGAGATTCCTTCAAGGTTGCAGTTCGCGGCCCGAGAAGCACTCTCCGGCCAACATGCCCAACTGCAGCAACAGCTCCCAAAGCGAAGGAGCCAGGACCCAAAGACCTAGCTGGCCTGAAGGGCCCCCAGGGGGCCCCCAAGCAGCCCCTCTCAATTTGGGTCTGGGGGCTTTCGTTGGGCCGGGAACCTGGGAGATTCCTGCAAGGTTGCAGTTCGCGGCCCGAGAAGCACTCTCCGGCCAACATGCCCAACTGCAGCAACAGCTCCCAAACCGAAGGAGCCAAGACCCAAAGACCTAGCTGGCCTGAAGGGCCCCCAGGGGGCCCCCAAGCAGCCCCTCTCAATTTGGGTCTGGGGGCTTTCGTTGGGCCGGGAACCTGGGAGATTCATGCAAGGTTGCAGTTCGCGGCCCGAGAAGCACTCTCCGGCCAACATGCCCAACTGCAGCAACAGCTCCCAAACCGAAGGAGCCAGGACCCAAAGACCAAGCTGGCCTGAAGGGCCCCCAGGGGGCCCCCAAGCAGCCCCTCTCCATTTGGGTCTGGGGGCTTTCGTTGGGCCGGGAACCTGGGAGGTACCTGCAAGGTTGCAGTTCGCGGCCGGAGAGGCACTCTCCGGCCAACATGCCCAACGTCCAGCAACAGCTCCCAAAGCGAAGGAGCCAGGACCCAAAGACCTAGCTGGCCTGAAGGGCCCCCAGGGGGCCCCCAAGCAGCCCCTCTCCATTTGGGTCTGGGGGCTTTCGTTGGGCCGGGAACCTGGGAGGTACCTGCAAGGTTGCAGTTCGCGGCCCGAGAAGCACTCTCCGGCCAACATGCCCAACTGCAGCAACAGCTCCCAAACCGAATGAGCCAGGACCCAAAGACCTAGCTGGCCTGAAGGGCCCCCAGGGGGCCCCCAAGCAGCCCCTCTCAATTTGGGTCTGGGGGCTTTCGTTGGGCCGGGAACCTGGGAGATTCCTGCAAGGTTGCAGTTCGCGGCCGGAGAGGCACTCTCCGGCCAACATGCCCAACTGCAGCAACAGCTCCCAAAGCGAAGGAGCCAGGACCCAAAGACCTAGCTGGCCTGAAGGGCCCCCAGGGGGCCCCCAAGCAGCCCCTCTCCATTTGGGTCTGGGGGCTTTCGTTGGTCCGGGAACCTGGGAGATTCCTGCAAGGTTGCAGTTCGCGGCCCGAGAAGCACTCTCCGGCCAACATGCCCAACTGCAGCAACAGCTCCCAAACCGAAGGAGCCAGGACCCAAAGACCTAGCTGCCCTGAAGGGCCCGCAGGCGGCCACGAAGCTGTCCCTTTCCATTTGGGTCTGGGGGCTTTCGTTGTGCCGGGAACCTGGGAGGTACCTGCAAGGTTAGAGTTCGCGGCCCGAGAAGCACTCTCCGGCCAACATGCCCAACTGCAGCAACAGCTCCCAAAGCGAAGGAGCCAGGACCCAAAGACCTAGCTGGCCTGAAGGGCCCCCAGGGGGCCCCCAAGTAGCCCCTCTCAATTTGGGACTGGGGGCTTTCGTTGGGCCGGGAACCTGGGAGGTACCTGCAAGTTTGCAGTTCGCGGCCCGAGAAGCACTCTCCGGCCAACATGCAAAACGTCCACCAAGAGCTCCAAAACAGAAGGAACCAGGACCCAAAGAAATAGCTGGCCTGGAGAGTCCCCAGGTGGCCCGCAAGCATCCCCTTTCAATTTGGGTCTGGGGGCTTTCGTTGGGCCGGGAACCTGGGATGTACCTGCAAGGTTGCAGTTCGCGGCCCGAGAAGCACTCTCCGGCCAACATGCCCAACTGCAGCAACAGCTCCCAAACCGAAGGAGCCAGGACCCAAAGACCTAGCTGGCCTGAAGGGCCCCCAGGGGGCCCCCAAGCAGCCCCTCTCCATTTGGGTCTGGGGGCTTTCGTTGGGCCGGGAACCTGGGAGATTCATGCAAGGTTGCAGTTCGCGGCCCGAGAAGCACTCTCCGGCCAACATGCCCAACTGCAGCAACAGCTCCCAAAGCGAAGGAGCCAGGACCCAAAGACCTAGCTGGCCTGAAGGGCCCCCAGGGGGCCCCCAAGCAGCCCCTCTCAATTTGGGTCTGGGGGCTTTCGTTGGGCCGGGAACCTGGGAGAATCCTGCAAGGTTGCAGTTCGCGGCCCGAGAAGCACTCTCCGGCCAACATGCCCAACTGCAGCAACAGCTCCCAAACCGAAGGAGCCAGGACCCAAAGACCAAGATGGCCTGAAGGGCCCCCAGGGGGCCCCCAAGCAGCCCCTCTCCATTTGGGTCTGGGGGCTTTAGTTGGGCCGGGAACCTGGGAGGTACCTGCAAGGTTGCAGTTCGCGGCCCGAGAGGCACTCTCCGGCCAACATGCCCAACTGCAGCAACAGCTCCCAAACCGAGTGAGCCATGACCCAAAGAACTAGCTGGCCTGAAGGGCCCCCAGGGGGCCCCCAAGCAGCCCCTCTCCATTTGGGTCTGGGGGCTTTCGTTGGGCCGGGAACCTGGGAGATTCCTGCAAGGTTGCAGTTCGCGGCCCGAGAAGCACTCTCCGGCCAACATGCCCAACTGCAGCAACAGCTCCCAAACCGAAGGAGCCAGGACCCAAAGACCTAGCTGGCCTGAAGGGCCCCCAGGGGGCCCCCAAGCAGCCCCTCTCCATTTGGGTCTGGGGGCTTTCGTTGGGCCGGGAACCTGGGAGATTCCTTCAAGGTTGCAGTTCGCGGCCCGAGAAGCACTCTCCGGCCAACATGCCCAACTGCAGCAACAGCTCCCAAACCGAGTGAGCCAGGACCCAAAGACCTAGCTGGCCTGAAGGGCCCCCAGGGGGCCCCCAAGCAGCCCCTCTCAATTTGGGTCTGGGGGCTTTCGTTGGGCCGGGAACCTGGGAGATTCCTGCAAGGTTGCAGTTCGCGGCCCGAGAAGCACTCTCCGGCCAACATGCCCAACTGCAGCAACAGCTCCCAAACCGAAGGAGCCAAGACCCAAAGACCTAGCTGGCCTGAAGGGCCCCCAGGGGGCCCCCAAGCAGCCCCTCTCAATTTGGGTCTGGGGGCTTTCGTTGGGCCGGGAACCTGGGAGATTCCTGCAAGGTTGCAGTTCGCGGCCCGAGAAGCACTCTCCGGCCAACATGCCCAACTGCAGCAACAGCTCCCAAAGCGAAGGAGCCAGGACCCAAAGACCAAGCTGGCCTGAAGGGCCCCCAGGGGGCCCCCAAGCAGCCCCTCTCCATTTGGGTCTGGGGGCTTTCGTTGGGCCGGGAACCTGGGAGGTACCTGCAAGGTTGCAGTTCGCGGCCGGAGAGGCACTCTCCGGCCAACATGCCCAACTGCAGCAACAGCTCCCAAACCGAAGGAGCCAGGACCCAAAGACCTAGCTGGCCTGAAGGGCCCCCAGGGGGCCCCCAAGCAGCCCCTCTCCATTTGGGTCTGGGGGCTTTCGTTGGGCCGGGAACCTGGGAGATTCCTGCAAGGTTGCAGTTCGCGGCCCGAGAAGCAGTCTCCGGCCAACATGCAAAACGTCCACCAAGAGCTCCAAAACAGAAGGAACCAGGACCCAAAGAAATAGCTGGCCTGGAGAGTCCCCAGGTGGCCCGCAAGCAGCCCCTTTCAATTTGGGTCTGGGGGCTTTCGTTGGGCCGGGAACCTGGGATGTACCTGCAAGGTTGCAGTTCGCGGCCCGAGAAGCACTCTCCGGCCAACATGCCCAACTGCAGCAACAGCTCCCAAAGCGAAGGAGCCAGGACCCAAAGACCTAGCTGGCCTGAAGGGCCCCCAGGGGGCCCCCAAGCAGCCCCTCTCCATTTGGGTCTGGGGGCTTTCGTTGGGCCGGGAACCTGGGAGATTCCTGCAAGGTTGCAGTTCGCGGCCCGAGAAGCACTCTCCGGCCAACATGCCCAACTGCAGCAACAGCTCCCAAAGCGAAGGAGCCAGGACCCAAAGACCTAGCTGGCCTGAAGGGCCCCCAGGGGGCCCCCAAGCAGCCCCTCTCAATTTGGGTCTGGGGGCTTTCGTTGGGCCGGGAACCTGGGAGATTCATGCAAGGTTGCAGTTCGCGGCCCGAGAAGCACTCTCCGGCCAACATGCCCAACTGCAGCAACAGCTCCCAAACCGAAGGAGCCAGGACCCAAAGACCAAGCTGGCCTGAAGGGCCCCCAGGGGGCCCCCAAGCAGCCCCTCTCCATTTGGGTCTGGGAGCTTTAGTTGGGCCGGGAACCTGGGAGGTACCTGCAAGGTTGCAGTTCGCGGCCCGAGAAGCACTCTCCGGCCAACATGCACAACTGCAGCAACAGCTCCCAAACCGAATGAGCCAGGACACAAAGACCTAGCTGGCCTGAAGGGCCCCCAGGGGGCCCCCAAGCAGCCCCTCTCAATTTGGGTCTGGGGGCTTTCGTTGGGCCGGGAACCTGGGAGATTCCTGCAAGGTTGCAGTTCGCGGCCCGAGAAGCACTCTCCGGCCAACATGCCCAACTGCAGCAACAGCTCCCAAACCGAAGGAGCCAGGACCCAAAGACCTAGCTGGCCTGAAGTGCCCCCAGGGGGTCCCCAAGCAGCCCCTCTCCATTTGGGTCTGGGGGCTTTCGTTGGGCGGGTAACCTGGGAGATTCATGCAAGGTTGCAGTTCGCGGCCCGAGAAGCACTCTCCGGCCAACATGCCCAACTGCAGCAACAGCTCCCAAACCGAGTGAGCCATGACCCAAAGACCTAGCTGGCCTGAAGGGCCCCCAGGGGGCCCCCAAGCAGCCCCTCTCCATTTGGGTCTGGGGGCTTTCGTTGGGCCGGGAACCTGGGAGGTACCTGCAAGGTTGCAGTTCGCGGCCCGAGAAGCACTCTCCGGCCAACATGCACAACTGCAGCAACAGCTCCCAAACCGAATGAGCCAGGACACAAAGACCTAGCTGGCCTGAAGGGCCCCCAGGGGGCCCCCAAGCAGCCCCTCTCAATTTGGGTCTGGGGGCTTTCGTTGGGCCGGGAACCTGGGAGATTCCTGCAAGGTTGCAGTTCGCGGCCCGAGAAGCACTCTCCGGCCAACATGCCCAACTGCAGCAACAGCTCCCAAACCGAAGGAGCCAGGACCCAAAGACCTAGCTGGCCTGAAGTGCCCCCAGGGGGTCCCCAAGCAGCCCCTCTCCATTTGGGTCTGGGGGCTTTCGTTGGGCGGGTAACCTGGGAGATTCATGCAAGGTTGCAGTTCGCGGCCCGAGAAGCACTCTCCGGCCAACATGCCCAACTGCAGCAACAGCTCCCAAAGCGAAGGAGCCAGGACCCAAAGACCTAGCTGGCCTGAAGGGCCCCCAGGGGGCCCCCAAGCAGCCCCTCTCCATTTGGGTCTGGGGGCTTTCGTTGGGCCGGGAACCTAGGAGATTCCTGCAAGGTTGCAGTTCGCGGCCCGAGAAGCACTCTCCGGCCAACATGCCCAACTGCAGCAACAGCTCCCAAAGCGAAGGAGCCAGGACCCAAAGACCTAGCTGGCCTGAAGGGCCCCCAGGGGGCCCCCAAGTAGCCCCTCTCCATTTGGGTCTGGGGGCTTTCGTTGGGCCGGGAACCTGGGAGATTCCTTCAAGGTTGCAGTTCGCGGCCCGAGAAGCACTCTCCGGCCAACATGCCCAACTGCAGCAACAGCTCCCAAAGCGAAGGAGCCAGGACCCAAAGACCTAGCTGGCCTGAAGGGCCCCCAGGGGGCCCCCAAGCAGCCCCTCTCCATTTGGGTCTGGGGGCTTTCGTTGGGCCGGGAACCTGGGAGAATCCTGCAAGGTTGCAGTTCGCGGCCCGAGAAGCACTCTCCGGCCAACATGCCCAACTGCAGCAACAGCTCCCAAAGCGAAGGAGCCAGGACCCAAAGACCTAGCTGGCCTGAAGGGCCCCCAGGGGGCCCCCAAGCAGCCCCTCTCCATTTGGGTCTGGGGGCTTTCGTTGGGCCGGGAACCTGGGAGATTCCTGCAAGGTTGCAGTTCGAGACCCGAGAAGCACTCTCCGGCCAACATGCCCAACTGCAGCAACAGCTCCCAAACCGAAGGAGCCAGGACCCAAAGACCTAGCTGGCCTGAAGGGCCCCCAGGGGGCCCCCAAGCAGCCCCTCTCAATTTGGGTCTGGGGGCTTTCGTTGGGCCGGGAACCAGGGAGATTCCTGCAAGGTTGCAGTTCGCGGCCCGAGAAGCACTCTCCGGCCAACATGCCCAACTGCAGCAACAGCTCCCAAAGCGAAGGAGCCAGGACACAAAGACCTAGCTGGCCTGAAGGGCCCCCAGGGGGCCCCCAAGCAGCCCCTCTCCATTTGGGTCTGGGGGCTTTCGTTGGGCCGGGAACCTGGGAGATTCCTTCAAGGTTGCAGTTCGCGGCCCGAGAAGCACTCTCCGGCCAACATGCCCAACTGCAGCAACAGCTCCCAAAGCGAAGGAGCCAGGACACAAAGACCTAGCTGGCCTGAAGGGCCCCCAGGGGGCCCCCAAGCAGCCCCTCTCCATTTGGGTCTGGGGGCTTTCGTTGGGCCAGGAACCTGGGAGGTACCTGCAAGGTTGCAGTTCGCGGCCCGAGAAGCACTCTCCGGCCAACATGCCCAACTGCAGCAACAGCTCCCAAACCGAGTGAGCCAGGACACAAAGACCTAGCTGGCCTGAAGGGCCCCCAGGGGGCCCCCAAGCAGCCCCTCTCAATTTGGGTCTGGGGGCTTTCGTTGGGCATGTATACCTGAGAGGTACCTGCAAGGTTGCAGTTCGCGGCCCGAGAAGCACTCTCCGGCCAACATGCCCAACTGCAGCAACAGCTCCCAAAGCGAAGGAGCCAGGACCCAAAGACCTAGCTGGCCTGAAGGGCCCCCAGGGGGCCCCCAAGCAGCCCCTCTCCATTTGGGTCTGGGGGCTTTCGTTGGGCCGGGAACCTGGGAGAATCCTGCAAGGTTGCAGTTCGCGGCCCGAGAAGCACTCTCCGGCCAACATGCCCAACTGCAGCAACAGCTCCCAAACCGAAGGAGCCAGGACCCAAAGACCTAGCTGGCCTGAAGGGCCCCCAGGGGGCCCCCAAGCAGCCCCTCTCCATTTGGGTCTGGGGGCTTTCGTTGGGCCAGGAACCTGGGAGGTACCTGCAAGGTTGCAGTTCGCGGCCCGAGAAGCACTCTCCGGCCAACATGCCCAACTGCAGCAACAGCTCCCAAACCGAAGGAGCCAGGACCCAAAGACCTAGCTGGCCTGAAGGGCCCCCAGGGGGCCACCAAGCAGCCCCTCTCAATTTGGGTCTGGGGGCTTTCGTTGGGCCGGGAACCTGGGAGATTCCTGCAAGGTTGCAGTTCGCGGCCCGAGAAGCACTCTCCGGCCAACATGCCCAACTGCAGCAACAGCTCCCAAACCGAAGGAGCCAGGACCCAAAGACCTAGCTGGCCTGAAGGGCCCCCAGGGGGCCCCCAAGCAGCCCCTCTCCATTTGGGTCTGGGGGCTTTCGTTGGGCCGGGAACCTGGGAGAATACTGCAAGGTTGCAGTTCGCGGCCCGAGAAGCACTCTCCGGCCAACATGCCCAACTGCAGCAACAGCTCCCAAAGCGAAGGAGCCAGGACCCAAAGACCTAGCTGGCCTGAAGGGCCCCCAGGGGGCCCCCAAGCAGCCCCTCTCCATTTGGGTCTGGGGGCTTTCGTTGGGCCGGGAACCTGGGAGAATCCTGCAAGGTTGCAGTTCGCGGCCCGAGAAGCACTCTCCGGCCAACATGCCCAACTGCAGCAACAGCTCCCAAACCGAAGGAGCTAGGACCCAAAGACCTAGCTGGCCTGAAGGGCCCACAGGGGGCCCCCAAGCAGCCCCTCTCCATTTGGGTCTGGGGGCTTTTGTTGGGCCGGGAACCTGGGAGATTCCTGCAAGGTTGCAGTTCGCGGCCCGAGAAGCACTCTCCGGCCAACATGCCCAACTGCAGCAACAGCTCCCAAACCGAATGAGCCAGGACACAAAGACCTAGCTGGCCTGAAGGGCCCCCAGGGGGCCCCCAAGCAGCCCCTCTCAATTTGGGTCTGGGGGCTTTCGTTGGGCCGGGAACCTGGGAGATTCCTTCAAGGTTGCAGTTCGCGGCCCGAGAAGCACTCTCCGGCCATCATGCCCAACTGCAGCAACAGCTCCCAAAGCGAAGGAGCCAGGACCCAAAGACCTAGCTGGCCTGAAGGGCCCCCAGGGGGCCCCCAAGCAGCCCCTCTCCATTTGGGTCTGGGGGCTTTCGTTGGGCCGGGAACCTGGGAGATTCCTGCAAGGTTGCAGTTCGCGGCCCGAGAAGCACTCTCCGGCCAACATGCCCAACTGCAGCAACAGCTCCCAAACCGAAGGAGCCAGGACACAAAGACCTAGCTGGCCTGAAGGGCCCCCAGGGGGCCCCCAAGTAGCCCCTCTCCATTTGGGTCTGGGGGCTTTCGTTGGGCCGGGAACCTGGGAGATTCCTTCAAGGTTGCAGTTCGCGGCCCGAGAAGCACTCTCCGGCCAACATGCCCAACTGCAGCAACAGCTCCCAAACCGAAGGAGCCAGGACACAAAGACCTAGCTGGCCTGAAGGGCCCCCAGGGGGCCCCCAAGCAGCCCCTCTCCATTTGGGTCTGGGGGCTTTCGTTGGGCCAGGAACCTGGGAGGTACCTGCAAGGTTGCAGTTCGCGGCCCGAGAAGCACTCTCCGGCCAACATGCCCAACTGCAGCAACAGCTCCCAAAGCGAAGGAGCCAGGACCCAAAGAAATAGCTGTCCTGGAGAGTCCCCAGGTGGCCCGCAAGCAGCCCCTTTCAATTTGGGTCTGGGGGCTTTCGTTGGGCCGGGAACCTGGGAGGTACCTGCAAGGTTGCAGTTCGCGGCCCGAGAAGCACTCTTCGGCCAACATGCCCAACTGCAGCAACAGCTCCCAAAGCGAAGGAGCCAGGACCCAAAGACCTAGCTGGCCTGAAGGGCCCCCAGGGGGCCCCCAAGCAGCCCCTCTCCATTTGGGTCTGGGGGTTTTCGTTGGGTCGGGAACCTGGGAGGTACCTGCAAGGTTGCAGTTCGCGGCCTGAGAAGCACTCTCCGGCCAACATGCCCAACTGCAGCAACAGCTCCCAAAGCGAAGGAGCCAGGACCCAAAGACCTAGCTGGCCTGAAGGGCCCCCATGGGGTCCCCAAGCAGCCCCTCTCCATTTGGGTCTGGGGGCTTTCGTTGGGCATGTATACCTGAGAGGTACCTGCAAGGTTGCAGTTCGCGGCCCGAGAAGCACTCTCCGGCCAACATGCCCAACTGCAGCAACAGCTCCCAAACCGAAGGAGCCAGGACCCAAAGACCTAGCTGGCCTGAAGGGCCCCCAGGGGGCCCCCAAGCAGCCCCTCTCAATTTGGGTCTGGGGGCTTTCGTTGGGCCGGGAACCTGGGAGATTCCTGCAAGGTTGCAGTTCGCGGCCCGAGAAGCACTCTCCGGCCAACATGCCCAACTGCAGCAACAGCTCCCAAACCGAAGGAGCCAGGACCCAAAGACCTAGCTGGCCTGAAGGGCCCCCAGGGGGCCCCCAAGCAGCCCCTCTCCATTTGGGTCTGGGGGCTTTCGTTGGGCCAGGAACCTGGGAGGTACCTGCAAGGTTGCAGTTCGCGGCCCGAGAAGCACTCTCCGGCCAACATGCCCAACTGCAGCAACAGCTCCCAAACCGAAGGAGCCAGGACCCAAAGACCTAGCTGGCCTGAAGGGCCCCCAGGGGGCCACCAAGCAGCCCCTCTCAATTTGGGTCTGGGGGCTTTCGTTGGGCCGGGAACCTGGGAGATTCCTGCAAGGTTGCAGTTCGCGGCCCGAGAAGCACTCTCCGGCCAACATGCCCAACTGCAGCAACAGCTCCCAAACCGAAGGAGCCAGGACCCAAAGACCTAGCTGGCCTGAAGGGCCCCCAGGGGGCCCCCAAGCAGCCCCTCTCCATTTGGGTCTGGGGGCTTTCGTTGGGCCGGGAACCTGGGAGAATACTGCAAGGTTGCAGTTCGCGGCCCGAGAAGCACTCTCCGGCCAACATGCCCAACTGCAGCAACAGCTCCCAAAGCGAAGGAGCCAGGACCCAAAGACCTAGCTGGCCTGAAGGGCCCCCAGGGGGCCCCCAAGCAGCCCCTCTCCATTTGGGTCTGGGGGCTTTCGTTGGGCCGGGAACCTGGGAGAATCCTGCAAGGTTGCAGTTCGCGGCCCGAGAAGCACTCTCCGGCCAACATGCCCAACTGCAGCAACAGCTCCCAAACCGAAGGAGCTAGGACCCAAAGACCTAGCTGGCCTGAAGGGCCCACAGGGGGCCCCCAAGCAGCCCCTCTCCATTTGGGTCTGGGGGCTTTTGTTGGGCCGGGAACCTGGGAGATTCCTGCAAGGTTGCAGTTCGCGGCCCGAGAAGCACTCTCCGGCCAACATGCCCAACTGCAGCAACAGCTCCCAAACCGAATGAGCCAGGACACAAAGACCTAGCTGGCCTGAAGGGCCCCCAGGGGGCCCCCAAGCAGCCCCTCTCAATTTGGGTCTGGGGGCTTTCGTTGGGCCGGGAACCTGGGAGATTCCTTCAAGGTTGCAGTTCGCGGCCCGAGAAGCACTCTCCGGCCATCATGCCCAACTGCAGCAACAGCTCCCAAAGCGAAGGAGCCAGGACCCAAAGACCTAGCTGGCCTGAAGGGCCCCCAGGGGGCCCCCAAGCAGCCCCTCTCCATTTGGGTCTGGGGGCTTTCGTTGGGCCGGGAACCTGGGAGATTCCTGCAAGGTTGCAGTTCGCGGCCCGAGAAGCACTCTCCGGCCAACATGCCCAACTGCAGCAACAGCTCCCAAACCGAAGGAGCCAGGACACAAAGACCTAGCTGGCCTGAAGGGCCCCCAGGGGGCCCCCAAGTAGCCCCTCTCCATTTGGGTCTGGGGGCTTTCGTTGGGCCGGGAACCTGGGAGATTCCTTCAAGGTTGCAGTTCGCGGCCCGAGAAGCACTCTCCGGCCAACATGCCCAACTGCAGCAACAGCTCCCAAACCGAAGGAGCCAGGACACAAAGACCTAGCTGGCCTGAAGGGCCCCCAGGGGGCCCCCAAGCAGCCCCTCTCCATTTGGGTCTGGGGGCTTTCGTTGGGCCAGGAACCTGGGAGGTACCTGCAAGGTTGCAGTTCGAGGCCCGAGAAGCACTCTCCGGCCAACATGCCCAACTGCAGCAACAGCTCCCAAAGCGAAGGAGCCAGGACCCAAAGAAATAGCTGTCCTGGAGAGTCCCCAGGTGGCCCGCAAGCAGCCCCTTTCAATTTGGGTCTGGGGGCTTTCGTTGGGCCGGGAACCTGGGAGGTACCTGCAAGGTTGCAGTTCGCGGCCCGAGAAGCACTCTTCGGCCAACATGCCCAACTGCAGCAACAGCTCCCAAAGCGAAGGAGCCAGGACCCAAAGACCTAGCTGGCCTGAAGGGCCCCCAGGGGGCCCCCAAGCAGCCCCTCTCCATTTGGGTCTGGGGGTTTTCGTTGGGTCGGGAACCTGGGAGGTACCTGCAAGGTTGCAGTTCGCGGCCTGAGAAGCACTCTCCGGCCAACATGCCCAACTGCAGCAACAGCTCCCAAAGCGAAGGAGCCAGGACCCAAAGACCTAGCTGGCCTGAAGGGCCCCCATGGGGTCCCCAAGCAGCCCCTCTCCATTTGGGTCTGGGGGCTTTCGTTGGGCGGGGTACCTGGGAGATTCATGCAAGGTTGCAGTTGGCGGCCCGAGAAGCACTCTCCGGCCAACATGCCCAACTGCAGCAACAGCTCCCAAACCGAAGGAGCCAGGACCCAAAGACCTAGCTGGCCTGAAGGGCCCCCAGGGGGCCCCCAAGCAGCCCCTCTCCATTTGGGTCTGGGGGCTTTCGTTGGGCCAGGAACCTGGGATGTACCTGCAAGGTTGCAGTTCGCGGCCTGAGAAGCACTCTCCGGCCAACATGCCCAACTGCAGCAACAGCTCCCAAACCGAAGGAGCCAGGACCCAAAGACCTAGCTGGCCTGAAGTGCCCCCATGGGGTCCCCAAGCAGCCCCTCTCCATTTGGGTCTGGGGGCTTTCGTTGGGCGGGGAACCTGGGAGATTCCTGCAAGGTTGCAGTTCGCGGCCCGAGAAGCACTCTCCGGCCAACATGCCCAACTGCAGCAACAGCTCCCAAAGCGAAGGAGCCAGGACCCAAAGACCTAGCTGGCCTGAAGGGCCCCCAGGGGGCCCCCAAGCAGCCCCTCTCAATTTGGGTCTGGGGGCTTTCGTTGGGCCGGGAACCTGGGAGATTCCTGCAAGGTTGCAGTTCGCGGCCCGAGAAGCACTCTCCGGCCAACATGCCCAACTGCAGCAACAGCTCCCAAAGCGAAGGAGCCAGGACCCAAAGACCTAGCTGGCCTGAAGGGCCCCCAGGGGGCCCCCAAGCAGCCCCTCTCCATTTGGGTCTGGGGGCTTTCGTTGGGCCAGGAACCTGGGAGGTACCTGCAAGGTTGCAGTTCGCGGCCCGAGAAGCACTCTCCGGCCAACATGCACAACTGCAGCAACAGCTCCCAAACCGAAGGAGCCAGGACCCAAAGACCTAGCTGGCCTGAAGGGCCCCCAGGGGGCCACCAAGCAGCCCCTCTCAATTTGGGTCTGGGGGCTTTCGTTGGGCCGGGAACCTGGGAGATTCCTGCAAGGTTGCAGTTCGCGGCCCGAGAAGCACTCTCCGGCCAACATGCTCAACTGCAGCAACAGCTCCCAAACCGAAGGAGCCAGGACCCAAAGACCTAGCTGGCCTGAAGGGCCCCCAGGGGGCCCCCAAGCAGCCCCTCTCCATTTGGGTCTGGGGGCTTTCGTTGGGCCGGGAACCTGGGAGAATCCTGCAAGGTTGCAGTTCGCGGCCCGAGAAGCACTCTCCGGCCAACATGCCCAACTGCAGCAACAGCTCCCAAAGCGAAGGAGCCAGGACCCAAAGACCTAGCTGGCCTGAAGGGCCCCCAGGGGGCCCCCAAGCAGCCCCTCTCCATTTGGGTCTGGGGGCTTTCGTTGGGCCGGGAACCTGGGAGAATCCTGCAAGGTTGCAGTTCGCGGCCCGAGAAGCACTCTCCGGCCAACATGCCCAACTGCAGCAACAGCTCCCAAACCGAAGGAGCTAGGACCCAAAGACCTAGCTGGCCTGAAGGGCCCCCAGGGGGCCCCCAAGCAGCCCCTCTCCATTTGGGTCTGGGGGCTTTCGTTGGGCCGGGAACCTGGGAGATTCCTTCAAGGTTGCAGTTCGCGGCCCGAGAAGCACTCTCCGGCCAACATGCCCAACTGCAGCAACAGCTCCCAAAGCGAAGGAGCCAGGACCCAAAGACCTAGCTGGCCTGAAGGGCCCCCAGGGGGCCCCCAAGCAGCCCCTCTCCATTTGGGTCTGGGGGCTTTCGTTGGGCCGGGAACCTGGGAGATTCCTGCAAGGTTGCAGTTCGCGGCCCGAGAAGCACTCTCCGGCCAACATGCACAACTGCAGCAACAGCTCCCAAACCGAAGGAGCCAGGACCCAAAGACCTAGCTGGCCTGAAGGGCCCCCAGGGGGCCCCCAAGTAGCCCCTCTCCATTTGGGTCTGGGGGCTTTCGTTGGGCCGGGAACCTGGGAGATTCCTTCAAGGTTGCAGTTCGCGGCCCGAGAAGCACTCTCCGGCCAACATGCCCAACTGCAGCAACAGCTCCCAAAGCGAAGGAGCCAGGACACAAAGACCTAGCTGGCCTGAAGGGCCCCCAGGGGGCCCCCAAGCAGCCCCTCTCCATTTGGGTCTGGGGGCTTTCGTTGGGCCAGGAACCTGGGAGGTACCTGCAAGGTTGCAGTTCGCGGCCCGAGAAGCACTCTCCGGCCAACATGCCCAACTGCAGCAACAGCTCCCAAAGCGAAGGAGCCAGGACCCAAAGACCTAGCTGGCCTGAAGGGCCCCCAGGGGGCCACCAAGCAGCCCCTCTCAATTTGGGTCTGTGGGCTTTCGTTGGGCCGGGAACCTGGGAGATTCCTGCAAGGTTGCAGTTCGCGGCCCGAGAAGCACTCTCCGGCCAACATGCTCAACTGCAGCAACAGCTCCCAAACCGAAGGAGCCAGGACCCAAAGACCTAGCTGGCCTGAAGGGCCCCCAGGGGGCCCCCAAGCAGCCCCTCTCAATTTGGGTCTGGGGGCTTTCGTTGGGCCGGGAACCTGGGAGAATCCTGCAAGGTTGCAGTTCGCGGCCCGAGAAGCACTCTCCGGCCAACATGCCCAACTGCAGCAACAGCTCCCAAAGCGAAGGAGCCAGGACCCAAAGACCTAGCTGGCCTGAAGGGCCCCCAGGGGGCCCCCAAGCAGCCCCTCTCCATTTGGGTCTGTGGGCTTTCGTTGGGCCGGGAACCTGGGATATTCCTGCAAGTTTGCAGTTCGAGGCCCGAGAAGCACTCTCCGGCCAACATGCCCAACTGCAGCAACAGCTCCCAAACCGAATGAGCCAGGACCCAAAGACCTAGCTGGCCTGAAGGGCCCCCAGGGGGCCCCCAAACAGCCCCTCTCCATTTGGGTCTGGGGGCTTTCGTTGGGCCGGGAACCTGGGAGATTCCTTCAAGGTTGCAGTTCGCGGCCCGAGAAGCACTCTCCGGCCAACATGCCCAACTGCAGCAACAGCTCCCAAACCGAAGGAGCCAGGACACAAAGACCTAGCTGGCCTGAAGGGCCCCCAGGGGGCCCCCAAGCAGCCCCTCTCAATTTGGGTCTGGGGGCTTTCGTTGGGCCGGGAACCTGGGAGATTCCTGCAAGGTTGCAGTTCTCGGCCGGAGAAGCACTCTCCGGCCAACATGTCCAACTGCAGCTACAGCTCCCAAACCGAAGGAGCCAGGACCCAAAGACCTAGCTGGCCTGAAGGGCCCCCAGGGGGCCCCCAAGCAGCCCCTGTCCATTTGGGTCTGGGGGCTTTCGTTGGGTCGGGAACCTGGGAGGTACCTGCAAGGTTGCAGTTCGCGGCCTGAGAAGCACTCTCCGGCCAACATGCCCAACTGCAGCAACAGCTCCCAAACCGAAGGAGCCAGGACCCAAAGACCTAGCTGGCCTGAAGTGCCCCCATGGGGTCCCCAAGCAGCCCCTCTCCATTTGGGTCTGGGGGCTTTCGTTGGGCGGGGAACCTGGGAGATTCATGCAAGGTTGCAGTTCGCGGCCCGAGAAGCACTCTCCGGCCAACATGCCCAACTGCAGCAACAGCTCCCAAAGCGAAGGAGCCAGGACCCAAAGACCTAGCTGGCCTGAAGGGCCCCCAGGGGGCCCCCAAGCAGCCCCTCTCCATTTGGGTCTGGGGGCTTTTGTTGGGCCGGGAACCTGGGAGATTCCTGCAAGGTTGCAGTTCGAGGCCCGAGAAGCACTCTCCGGCCAACATGCCCAACTGCAGCAACAGCTCCCAAACCGAGTGAGCCAGGACCCAAAGACCTAGCTGGCCTGAAGGGCCCCCAGGGGGCCCCCAAGCAGCCCCTCTCAATTTGGGTCTGGGGGCTTTCGTTGGGCCGGGAACCTGGGAGATTCCTGCAAGGTTGCAGTTCGCGGCCGGAGAGGCACTCTCCGGCCAACATGCCCAACTGCAGCAACAGCTCCCAAAGCGAAGGAGCCAGGACCCAAAGACCTAGCTGGCCTGAAGGGCCCCCAGGGGGCCCCCAAGTAGCCCCTCTCAATTTGGGACTGGGGGCTTTCGTTGGGCCGGGAACCTGGGAGGTACCTGCAAGTTTGCAGTTCGCGGCCCGAGAAGCAGTCTCCGGCCAACATGCAAAACGTCCACCAAGAGCTCCAAAACAGAAGGAACTAGGACCCAAAGAAATAGCTGGCTTGGAGAGTCCCCAGGTGGCCCGCAAGCATCCCCTTTCAATTTGGGTCTGGGGGCTTTCGTTGGGCCGGGAACCTGGGATGTACCTGCAAGGTTGCAGTTCGCGGCCCGAGAAGCACTCTCCGGCCAACATGCCCAACTGCAGCAACAGCTCCCAAAGCGAAGGAGCCAGGACCCAAAGACCTAGCTGGCCTGAAGGGCCCCCAGGGGGCCCCCAAGCAGCCCCTCTCCATTTGGGTCTGGGGGCTTTCGTTGGGCCGGGAACCTGGGAGATTCCTGCAAGGTTGCAGTTCGCGGCCCGAGAAGCACTCTCCGGCCAACATGCCCAACTGCAGCAACAGCTCCCAAAGCGAAGGAGCCAGGACCCAAAGACCTAGCTGGCCTGAAGGGCCCCCAGGGGGCCCCCAAGCAGCCCCTCTCAATTTGGGTCTGGGGGCTTTCGTTGGGCCGGGAACCTGGGAGATTCATGCAAGGTTGCAGTTCGCGGCCCGAGAAGCACTCTCCGGCCAACATGCCCAACTGCAGCAACAGCTCCCAAACCGAAGGAGCCAGGACCCAAAGACCAAGCTGGCCTGAAGGGCCCCCAGAGGGCCCCAAAGCAGCCCCTCTCCATTTGGGTCTGGGGGCTTTAGTTGGGCCGGGAACCTGGGAGGTACCTGCAAGGTTGCAGTTCGCGGCCGGAGAGGCACTCTCCGGCCAACATGCCCAACTGCAGCAACAGCTCCCAAACCGAGTGAGCCATGACCCAAAGACCTAGCTGGCCTGAAGGGCCCCCAGGGGGCCCCCAAGCAGCCCCTCTCCATTTGGGTCTGGGGGCTTTCGTTGGGCCGGGAACCTGGGAGATTCCTGCAAGGTTGCAGTTCGCGGCCCGAGAAGCACTCTCCGGCCAACATGCACAACTGCAGCAACAGCTCCCAAACCGAAGGAGCCAGGACCCAAAGACCTAGCTGGCCTGAAGGGCCCAAAGGGGGCCCCCAAGCAGCCCCTCTCCATTTGGGTCTGGGGGCTTTCGTTGGGCCGGGAACCTGGGAGATTCCTTCAAGGTTGCAGTTCGCGGCCCGAGAAGCACTCTCCGGCCAACATGCCCAACTGCAGCAACAGCTCCCAAACCGAGTGAGCCAGGACCCAAAGACCTAGCTGGCCTGAAGGGCCCCCAGGGGGCCCCCAAGCAGCCCCTCTCAATTTGGGTCTGGGGGCTTTCGTTGGGCCGGGAACCTGGGAGATTCCTGCAAGGTTGCAGTTCGCGGCCCGAGAAGCACTCTCCGGCCAACATGCCCAACTGCAGCAACAGCTCCCAAACCGAAGGAGCCAAGACCCAAAGACCTAGCTGGCCTGAAGGGCCCCCAGGGGGCCCCCAAGCAGCCCCTCTCAATTTGGGTCTGGGGGCTTTCGTTGGGCCGGGAACCTGGGAGATTCCTGCAAGGTTGCAGTTCGCGGCCGGAGAAGCACTCTCCGGCCAACATGCCCAACTGCAGCAACAGCTCCCAAAGCGAAGGAGCCAGGACCCAAAGACCAAGCTGGCCTGAAGGGCCCCCAGGGGGCCCCCAAGCAGCCCCTCTCCATTTGGGTCTGGGGGCTTTCGTTGGGCCGGGAACCTGGGAGGTACCTGCAAGGTTGCAGTTCGCGGCCGGAGAGGCACTCTCCGGCCAACATGCCCAACTGCAGCAACAGCTCCCAAACCGAGTGAGCCAGGACCCAAAGACCTAGCTGGCCTGAAGGGCCCCCAGGGGGCCCCCAAGCAGCCCCTCTCCATTTGGGTCTGGGGGTTTTCGTTGGGCCGGGAACCTGGGAGGTACCTGCAAGGTTGCAGTTCGCGGCCCGAGAAGCACTCTCCGGCCAACATGCCCAATTGCAGCAACAGCTCCCAAACCGAATGAGCCAGGACAGAAAGACCTAGCTGGCCTGAAGGGCCCCCAGGGGGCCCCCAAGCAGCCCCTCTCAATTTGGGTCTGGGGGCTTTCGTTGGGCCGGGAACCTGGGATATTCCTGCAAGGTTGCAGTTCGCGGCCGGAGAGGCACTCTCCGGCCAACATGCCCAACTGCAGCAACAGCTCCCAAAGCGAAGGAGCCAGGACCCAAAGACCTAGCTGGCCTGAAGGGCACCCAGGGGGCCCCCAAGCAGCCCCTCTCCATTTGGGTCTGGGGGCTTTCGTTGGTCCGGGAACCTGGGAGATTCCTGCAAGGTTGCAGTTCGCGGCCCGAGAAGCACTCTCCGGCCAACATGCAAAACGTCCACCAAGAGCTCCAAAACAGAAGGAACCAGGACCCAAAGAAATAGCTGGCCTGGAGAGTCCCCAGGTGGCCCCCAAGCAGCCCCTCTCCATTTGGGTCTGGGGGCTTTAGTTGGGCCGGGAACCTGGGAGGTACCTGCAAGGTTGCAGTTCGCGGCCGGAGAGGCACTCTCCGGCCAACATGCCCAACTGCAGCAACAGCTCCCAAACCGAGTGAGCCATGACCCAAAGACCTAGCTGGCCTGAAGGGCCCCCAGGGGGCCCCCAAGCAGCCCCTCTCCATTTGGGTCTGGGGGCTTTCGTTGGGCCGGGAACCTGGGAGGTACCTGCAAGGTTGCAGTTCGCGGCCCGAGAAGCACTCTCCGGCCAACATGCCCAACTGCAGCAACAGCTCCCAAACCGAATGAGCCAGGACACAAAGACCTAGCTGGCCTGAAGGGCCCCCAGGGGGCCCCCAAGCAGCCCCTCTCAATTTGGGTCTGGGGGCTTTCGTTGGGCCGGGAACCTGGGAGATTCCTGCAAGGTTGCAGTTCGCGGCCCGAGAAGCACTCTCCGGCCAACATGCACAACTGCAGCAACAGCTCCCAAACCGAAGGAGCCAGGACCCAAAGACCTAGCTGGCCTGAAGGGCCCCCAGGGGGCCCCCAAGCAGCCCCTCTCCATTTGGGTCTGGGGGCTTTCGTTGGGCCGGGAACCTGGGAGATTCCTTCAAGGTTGCAGTTCGCGGCCCGAGAAGCACTCTCCGGCCAACATGCCCAACTGCAGCAACAGCTCCCAAACCGAGTGAGCCAGGACCCAAAGACCTAGCTGGCCTGAAGGGCCCCCAGGGGGCCCCCAAGCAGCCCCTCTCAATTTGGGTCTGGGGGCTTTCGTTGGGCATGTATACCTGAGAGGTACCTGCAAGTTTACAGTTCGCGGCCCGAGAAGCACTCTCCGGCCAACATGCCCAACTGCAGCAACAGCTCCCAAAGCGAAGGAGCCAGGACCCAAAGACCTAGCTGGCCTGAAGTGCCCCCAGGGGGTCCCCAAGCAGCCCCTCTCCATTTGGGTCTGGGGGCTTTCGTTGGGCGGGTAACCTGGGAGATTCATGCAAGGTTGCAGTTCGCGGCCCGAGAAGCACTCTCCGGCCAACATGCACAACTGCAGCAACAGCTCCCAAAGCGAAGGAGCCAGGACCCAAAGACCTAGCTGGCCTGAAGGGCCCCCAGGGGGCCCCCAAGCAGCCCCTCTCCATTTGGGTCTGGGGGCTTTCGTTGGGCCGGGAACCTGGGAGATTCCTGCAAGGTTGCAGTTCGCGGCCCGAGAAGCACTCTCCGGCCAACATGCCCAACTGCAGCAACAGCTCCCAAAGCGAAGGAGCCAGGACCCAAAGACCTAGCTGGCCTGAAGGGCCCCCAGGGGGCCCCCAAGCAGCCCCTCTCCATTTGGGTCTGGGGGCTTTCGTTGGGCCGGGAACCTGGGAGATTCCTTCAAGGTTGCAGTTCGCGGCCCGAGAAGCACTCTCCGGCCAACATGCCCAACTGCAGCAACAGCTCCCAAAGCGAAGGAGCCAGGACACAAAGACCTAGCTGGCCTGAAGGGCCCCCAGGGGCCCCCAAGCAGCCCCTCTCCATTTGGGTCTGGGGGCTTTCGTTGGGCCAGGAACCTGGGAGGTACCTGCAAGGTTGCAGTTCGCGGCCCGAGAAGCACTCTCCGGCCAACATGCCCAACTGCAGCAACAGCTCCCAAACCGAAGGAGCCAGGACCCAAAGACCTAGCTGGCCTGAAGGGCCCCCAGGGGGCCCCCAAGCAGCCCCTCTCCATTTGGGTCTGGGGGCTTTCGTTGGGCCGGGAACCTGGGAGATTCCTTCAAGGTTGCAGTTCGCGGCCCGAGAAGCACTCTCCGGCCAACATGCTCAACTGCAGCAACAGCTCCCAAAGCGAAGGAGCCAGGACCCAAAGACCTAGCTGGCCTGAAGGGCCCCCAGGGGCCCCCAAGCAGCCCCTCTCCATTTGGGTCTGGGGGCTTTCGTTGGGCCGGGAACCTGGGAGAATCCTGCAAGGTTGCAGTTCGCGGCCCGAGAAGCACTCTCCGGCCAACATGCCCAACTGCAGCAACAGCTCCCAAAGCGAAGGAGCCAGGACCCAAAGACCTAGCTGGCCTGAAGGGCCCCCAGGGGGCCCCCAAGCAGCCCCTCTCCATTTGGGTCTGGGGGCTTTCGTTGGGCCGGGAACCTGGGATATTCCTGCAAGTTTGCAGTTCGAGGCCCGAGAAGCACTCTCCGGCCAACATGCCCAACTGCAGCAACAGCTCCCAAACCGAATGAGCCAGGACCCAAAGACCTAGCTGGCCTGAAGGGCCCCCAGGGGGCCCCCAAGCAGCCCCTCTCCATTTGGGTCTGGGGGCTTTCGTTGGGCCGGGAACCTGGGAGATTCCTGCAAGGTTGCAGTTCGCGGCCCGAGAAGCACTCTCCGGCCAACATGCCCAACTGCAGCAACAGCTCCCAAAGCGAAGGAGCCAGGACACAAAGACCTAGCTGGCCTGAAGGGCCCCCAGGGGGCCCCCAAGCAGCCCCTCTCCATTTGGGTCTGGGGGCTTTCGTTGGGCCGGGAACCTGGGAGATTCCTTCAAGGTTGCAGTTCGCGGCCCGAGAAGCACTCTCCGGCCAACATGCCCAACTGCAGCAACAGCTCCCAAAGCGAAGGAGCCAGGACACAAAGACCTAGCTGGCCTGAAGGGCCCCCAGGGGGCCCCCAAGCAGCCCCTCTCCATTTGGGTCTGGGGGCTTTCGTTGGGCCAGGAACCTGGGAGGTACCTGCAAGGTTGCAGTTCGCGGCCCGAGAAGCACTCTCCGGCCAACATGCCCAACTGCAGCAACAGCTCCCAAACCGAGTGAGCCAGGACACAAAGACCTAGCTGGCCTGAAGGGCCCCCAGGGGGCCCCCAAGCAGCCCCTCTCAATTTGGGTCTGGGGGCTTTCGTTGGGCATGTATACCTGAGAGGTACCTGCAAGGTTACAGTTCGCGGCCCGAGAAGCACTCTCCGGCCAACATGCCCAACTGCAGCAACAGCTCCCAAAGCGAAGGAGCCAGGACCCAAAGACCTAGCTGGCCTGAAGGGCCCCCAGGGGGTCCCCAAGCAGCCCCTCTCCATTTGGGTCTGGGGGCTTTCGTTGGGCGGGTAACCTGGGAGATTCATGCAAGGTTGCAGTTCGCGGCCCGAGAAGCACTCTCCGGCCAACATGCACAACTGCAGCAACAGCTCCCAAACCGAAGGAGCCAGGACCCAAAGACCTAGCTGGCCTGTTCGGCCCACAGGGGGCCCCCAAGCAGCCCCTCTCCATTTGGGTCTGGGGGCTTTCGTTGGGCCGGGAACCTGGGAGATTCCTGCAAGGTTGCAGTTCGCGGCCCGAGAAGCACTCTCCGGCCAACATGCCCAACTGCAGCAACAGCTCCCAAAGCGAAGGAGCCAGGACCCAAAGACCTAGCTGGCCTGAAGGGCCCCCAGGGGGCCCCCAAGTAGCCCCTCTCCATTTGGGTCTGGGGGCTTTCGTTGGGCCAGGAACCTGGGAGATTCCTTCAAGGTTGCAGTTCGCGGCCCGAGAAGCACTCTCCGGCCAACATGCCCAACTGCAGCAACAGCTCCCAAACCGAAGGAGCCAGGACACAAAGACCTAGCTGGCCTGAAGGGCCCCCAGGGGCCCCCAAGCAGCCCCTCTCCATTTGGGTCTGGGGGCTTTCGTTGGGCCAGGAACCTGGGAGGTACCTGCAAGGTTGCAGTTCGCGGCCCGAGAAGCACTCTCCGGCCAACATGCCCAACTGCAGCAACAGCTCCCAAAGCGAAGGAGCCAGGACCCAAAGACCTAGCTGGCCTGAAGGGCCCCCAGGGGGCCCCCAAGCAGCCCCTCTCCATTTGGGTCTGGGGGCTTTCGTTGGGCCGGGAACCTGGGAGATTCCTGCAAGGTTGCAGTTCGCGGCCCGAGAAGCACTCTCCGGCCAACATGCTCAACTGCAGCAACAGCTCCCAAACCGAAGGAGCCAGGACCCAAAGACCTAGCTGGCCTGAAGGGCCCCCAGGGGGCCCCCAAGCAGCCCCTCTCCATTTGGGTCTGGGGGCTTTCGTTGGGCCGGGAACCTGGGAGAATCCTGCAAGGTTGCAGTTCGCGGCCCGAGAAGCACTCTCCGGCCAACATGCCCAACTGCAGCAACAGCTCCCAAAGCGAAGGAGCCAGGACCCAAAGACCTAGCTGGCCTGAAGGGCCCCCAGGGGGCCCCCAAGCAGCCCCTCTCCATTTGGGTCTGGGGGCTTTCGTTGGGCCGGGAACCTGGGAGATTCCTGCAAGTTTGCAGTTCGAGGCCCGAGAAGCACTCTCCGGCCAACATGCCCAACTGCAGCAACAGCTCCCAAACCGAATGAGCCAGGACCCAAAGACCTAGCTGGCCTGAAGGGCCCCCAGGGGGCCCCCAAGCAGCCCCTCTCCATTTGGGTCTGGGGGCTTTCGTTGGGCCGGGAACCTGGGAGATTCCTGCAAGGTTGCAGTTCGCGGCCCGAGAAGCACTCTCCGGCCAACATGCCCAACTGCAGCAACAGCTCCCAAAGCGAAGGAGCCAGGACACAAAGACCTAGCTGGCCTGAAGGGCCCCCAGGGGGCCCCCAAGCAGCCCCTCTCCATTTGGGTCTGGGGGCTTTCGTTGGGCCAGGAACCTGGGAGGTACCTGCAAGGTTGCAGTTCGCGGCCCGAGAAGCACTCTCCGGCCAACATGCCCAACTGCAGCAACAGCTCCCAAACCGAGTGAGCCAGGACACAAAGACCTAGCTGGCCTGAAGGGCCCCCAGGGGGCCCCCAAGCAGCCCCTCTCAATTTGGGTCTGGGGGCTTTCGTTGGGCATGTATACCTGAGAGGTACCTGCAAGGTTACAGTTCGCGGCCCGAGAAGCACTCTCCGGCCAACATGCCCAACTGCAGCAACAGCTCCCAAAGCGAAGGAGCCAGGACCCAAAGACCTAGCTGGCCTGAAGGGCCCCCAGGGGGCCCCCAAGCAGCCCCTCTCAATTTGGGTCTGGGGGCTTTTGTTGGGCCGGGAACCTGGGAGATTCCTGCAAGGTTGCAGTTCGCGGCCCGAGAAGCACTCTCCGGCCAACATGCCCAACTGCAGCAACAGCTCCCAAAGCGAAGGAGCCAGGACCCAAAGACCTAGCTGGCCTGAAGGGCCCCCAGGGGGCCCCCAAGCAGCCCCTCTCCATTTGGGTCTGGGGGCTTTCGTTGGGCCAGGAACCTGGGAGGTACCTGCAAGGTTGCAGTTCGCGGCCCGAGAAGCACTCTCCGGCCAACATGCCCAACTGCAGCAACAGCTCCCAAACCGAAGGAGCCAGGACCCAAAGACCTAGCTGGCCTGAAGGTCCCCCAGGGGGCCCCCAAGCAGCCCCTCTCCATTTGGGTCTGGGGGCTTTCGTTGGGCCGGGAACCTGGGAGATTCCTGCAAGGTTGCAGTTCGCGGCCCGAGAAGCACTCTCCGGCCAACATGCTCAACTGCAGCAACAGCTCCCAAACCGAAGGAGCCAGGACCCAAAGACCTAGCTGGCCTGAAGGGCCCCCAGGGGGCCCCCAAGCAGCCCCTCTCCATTTGGGTCTGGGGGCTTTCGTTGGGCCGGGAACCTGGGAGAATCCTGCAAGGTTGCAGTTCGCGGCCGGAGAAGCACTCTCCGGCCAACATGCCCAACTGCAGCAACAGCTCCCAAACCGAAGGAGCCAGGACCCAAAGACCTAGCTGGCCTGAAGGGCCCCCAGGGGGCCCCCAAGCAGCCCCTCTCCATTTGGGTCTGGGGGCTTTCGTTGGGCCGGGAACCTGGGAGAATCCTGCAAGGTTGCAGTTCGCGTCCCGAGAAGCACTCTCCGGCCAACATGCCCAACTGCAGCAACAGCTCCCAAACCGAAGGAGCTAGGACCCAAAGACCTAGCTGGCCTGAAGGGCCCACAGGGGGCCCCCAAGCAGCCCCTCTCCATTTGGGTCTGGGGGCTTTTGTTGGGCCGGGAACCTGGGAGATTCCTGCAAGGTTGCAGTTCGCGGCCCGAGAAGCACTCTCCGGCCAACATGCCCAACTGCAGCAACAGCTCCCAAACCGAAGGAGCCAGGACCCAAAGACCTAGCTGGCCTGAAGGGCCCCCAGGGGGCCCCCAAGCAGCCCCTCTCAATTTGGGTCTGTGGGCTTTCGTTGGGCGGGGAACCTGGGAGATTCCTGCAAGGTTGCAGTTCGCGGCCCGAGAAGCACTCTCCGGCCAACATGCTCAACTGCAGCAACAGCTCCCAAACCGAAGGAGCCAGGACCCAAAGACCTAGCTGGCCTGAAGGGCCCCCAGGGGGCCCCCAAGCAGCCCCTCTCAATTTGGGTCTGGGGGCTTTCGTTGGGCCGGGAACCTGGGAGAATCCTGCAAGGTTGCAGTTCGCGGCCCGAGAAGCACTCTCCGGCCAACATGCCCAACTGCAGCAACAGCTCCCAAACCGAAGGAGCCAGGACCCAAAGACCTAGCTGGCCTGAAGGGCCCCCAGGGGGCCCCCAAGCAGCCCCTCTCCATTTGGGTCTGGGGGCTTTCGTTGGGCCGGGAACCTGGGATATTCCTGCAAGTTTGCAGTTCGAGGCCCGAGAAGCACTCTCCGGCCAACATGCCCAACTGCAGCAACAGCTCCCAAACCGAATGAGCCAGGACCCAAAGACCTAGCTGGCCTGAAGGGCCCCCAGGGGGCCCCCAAGCAGCCCCTCTCCATTTGGGTCTGGGGGCTTTCGTTGGGCCGGGAACCTGGGAGATTCCTGCAAGGTTGCAGTTCGCGGCCCGAGAAGCACTCTCCGGCCAACATGCCCAACTGCAGCAACAGCTCCCAAACCGAAGGAGCCAGGACACAAAGACCTAGCTGGCCTGAAGGGCCCCCAGGGGGCCCCCAAGCAGCCCCTCTCCATTTGGGTCTGGGGGCTTTCGTTGGGCCGGTAACCTGGGAGAATCCTGCAAGGTTGCAGTTCGCGGCCCGAGAAGCACTCTCCGGCCAACATGCCCAACTGCAGCAACAGCTCCCAAAGCGAAGGAGCCAGGACCCAAAGAAATAGCTGGCCTGGAGAGTCCCCAGGTGGCCCGCAAGCAGCCCCTTTCAATTTGGGTCTGGGGGCTTTCGTTGGGCCGGGAACCTGGGATGTACCTGCAAGGTTGCAGTTCGCGGCCCGAGAAGCACTCTTCGGCCAACATGCCCAACTGCAGCAACAGCTCCCAAAGCGAAGGAGCCAGGACCCAAAGACCTAGCTGGCCTGAAGGGCCCCCAGGGGGCCCCCAAGCAGCCCCTCTCCATTTGGGTCTGGGGGTTTTCGTTGGGTCGGGAACCTGGGAGGTACCTGCAAGGTTGCAGTTCGCGGCCTGAGAAGCACTCTCCGGCCAACATGCCCAACTGCAGCAACAGCTCCCAAACCGAAGGAGCCAGGACCCAAAGACCTAGCTGGCCTGAAGGGCCCCCATGGGGTCCCCAAGCAGCCCCTCTCCATTTGGGTCTGGGGGCTTTCGTTGGGCGGGGAACCTGGGAGATTCCTGCAAGGTTGCAGTTCGCGGCCCGAGAAGCACTCTCCGGCCAACATGCCCAACTGCAGCAACAGCTCCCAAAGCGAAGGAGCCAGGACCCAAAGACCTAGCTGGCCTGAAGGGCCCCCAGGGGGCCCCCAAGCAGCCCCTCTCAATTTGGGTCTGGGGGCTTTCGTTGGGCCGGGAACCTGGGAGATTCCTGCAAGGTTGCAGTTCGCGGCCCGAGAAGCACTCTCCGGCCAACATGCCCAACTGCAGCAACAGCTCCCAAAGCGAAGGAGCCAGGACCCAAAGACCTAGCTGGCCTGAAGGGCCCCCAGGGGGCCCCCAAGCAGCCCCTCTCCATTTGGGTCTGGGGGCTTTCGTTGGGCCAGGAACCTGGGAGGTACCTGCAAGGTTGCAGTTCGCGGCCCGAGAAGCACTCTCCGGCCAACATGCCCAACTGCAGCAACAGCTCCCAAAGCGAAGGAGCCAGGACCCAAAGACCTAGCTGGCCTGAAGGGCCCCCAGGGGGCCACCAAGCAGCCCCTCTCAATTTGGGTCTGGGGGCTTTCGTTGGGCCGGGAATCTGGGAGATTCCTGCAAGGTTGCAGTTCGCGGCCCGAGAAGCACTCTCCGGCCAACATGCCCAACTGCAGCAACAGCTCCCAAAGCGAAGGAGCCAGGACCCAAAGACCTAGCTGGCCTGAAGGGCCCCCAGGGGGCCCCCAAGCAGCCCCTCTCCATTTGGGTCTGGGGGCTTTCGTTGGGCCGGGAACCTGGGAGAATCCTGCAAGGTTGCAGTTCGCGGCCCGAGAAGCACTCTCCGGCCAACATGCCCAACTGCAGCAACAGCTCCCAAACCGAAGGAGCCAGGACCCAAAGACCTAGCTGGCCTGAAGGGCCCCCAGGGGGCCCCCAAGCAGCCCCTCTCCATTTGGGTTTGTGGGCTTTCGTTGGGCCGGGAACCTGGGAGATTCCTGCAAGTTTGCAGTTCGCGGCCCGAGAAGCACTCTCCGGCCAACATGCCCAACTGCAGCAACAGCTCCCAAAGCGAAGGAGCCAGGACCCAAAGACCTAGCTGGCCTGAAGGGCCCCCAGGGGGCCACCAAGCAGCCCCTCTCCATTTGGGTCTGGGGGCTTTCGTTGGGCCGGGAACCTGGGAGATTCCTGCAAGGTTGCAGTTCGCGGCCGGAGAAGCACTCTCCGGCCAACATGCCCAACTGCAGCAACAGCTCCCAAAGCGAAGGAGCCAGGACCCAAAGACCTAGCTGGCCTGAAGGGCCCCCAGGGGGCCCCCAAGCAGCCCCTCTCCATTTGGGTCTGGGGGCTTTCGTTGGGCATGGAACCTGGGAGATTCCTGCAAGGTTGCAGTTCGCGGCCCGAGAAGCACTCTCCGGCCAACATGCCCAACTGCAGCAACAGCTCCCAAAGCGAAGGAGCCAGGACCCAAAGACCTAGCTGGCCTGAAGGGCCCCAGGGGTCCCCCAAGCAGCCCCTCTCCATTTGGGTCTGGGGGCTTTCGTTGGGCATGGATACCTGAGATGTACCTGCAAGATTACAGTTCGCGGCCCGAGAAGCACTCTCCGGTCAACATGCCAAACGTCCACCAAGAGCTCCAAAACAGAAGGAACCAGGACCCAAAGAAATAGCTGGCCTGGAGAGTCCCCAGGTGTCCCGGAAGCAGCCCCTTTCAATTTGGGTCTGGGGGCTTTCGTTGGGCCGGGAACCTGGGATGTACCTGCAAGGTTGCAGTTCGCGGCCCGAGAAGCACTCTCCGGCCAACATGCCCAACTGCAGCAACAGCTCCCAAAGTGAAGGAGCCAGGACCCAAAGACCTAGCTGGCCTGGAGAGTCCCCAGGTGGCCCGCAAGCAGCCCCTTTCAATTTGGGTCTGGGGGCTTTTGTTGGGCCGGGAACCTGGGAGATTCCTGCAAGGTTGGAGTTCGCGGCCCGAGAAGCACTCTCCGGCCAACATGCACAAGTGCAGCAACAGCTCCCAAAGCGAAGGAGCCAGGACACAAAGACCTAGCTGGCCTGAAGGGCCCCCAGGGGGCCCCCAAGCAGCCCCTCTCAATTTGGGTCTGGGGGCTTTCGTTGGGCCGGGAACCTGGGAGATTCCTTCAAGGTTGCAGTTCTCGGCCGGAGAAGCACTCTCCGGCCAACATGCCCAACTGCAGCAACAGCTCCCAAAGCGAAGGAGCCAGGACCCAAAGACCTAGCTGGCCTGAAGGGCCCCCAGGGGGCCCCCAAGCAGCCCCTGTCCATTTGGGTCTGGGGGTTTTCGTTGGGTCGGGAACCTGGGATGTACCTGCAAGGTTGCAGTTCGCGGCCTGAGAAGCACTCTCCGGCCAACATGCCCAACTGCAGCAACAGCTCCCAAAGCGAAGGAGCCAGGACCCAAAGACCTAGCTGGCCTGAAGTGCCCCCATGGGGTCCCCAAGCAGCCCCTCTCCATTTGGGTCTGGGGGCTTTCGTTGGGCGGGGAACCTGGGAGATTCATGCAATGTTGCAGTTCGCGGCCCGAGAAGCACTCTCCGGCCAACATGCCCAACTGCAGCAACAGCTCCCAAAGCGAAGGAGCCAGGACCCAAAGACCTAGCTGGCCTGAAGGGCCCCCAGGGGGCCCCCAAGCAGCCCCTCTCAATTTGGGTCTGGGGGCTTTCGTTGGGCCGGGAACCTGGGAGAATCCTGCAAGGTTGCAGTTCGCGGCCCGAGAAGCACTCTCCGGCCAACATGCCCAACTGCAGCAACAGCTCCCAAACCGAAGGAGCCAGGACCCAAAGACCTAGCTGGCCTGAAGGGCCCCCAGGGGGCCCCCAAGCAGCCCCTCTCCATTTGGGTCTGGGGGCTTTCGTTGGGCCAGGAACCTGGGAGGTACCTGCAAGGTTGCAGTTCGCGGCCCGAGAAGCACTCTCCGGCCAACATGCCCAACTGCAGCAACAGCTCCCAAAGCGAAGGAGCCAGGACCCAAAGACCTAGCTGGCCTGAAGGGCCCCCAGGGGGCCCCCAAGCAGCCCCTCTCAATTTGGGTCTGGGGGCTTTCGTTGGGCCGGGAACCTGGGAGATTCCTTCAAGGTTGCAGTTCGCGGCCCGAGAAGCACTCTCCGGCCAACATGCCCAACTGCAGCAACAGCTCCCAAACCGAAGGAGCCAGGACCCAAAGACCTAGCTGGCCTGAAGGGCCCCCAGGGGGCCCCCAAGCAGCCCCTCTCCATTTGGGTCTGGGGGCTTTCGTTGGGCCGGGAACCTGGGAGAATCCTGCAAGGTTGCAGTTCGCGGCCCGAGAAGCACTCTCCGGCCAACATGCCCAACTGCAGCAACAGCTCCCAAAGCGAAGGAGCCAGGACCCAAAGACCTAGCTGGCCTGAAGGGCCCCCAGGGGGCCCCCAAGCAGCCCCTCTCCATTTGGGTCTGGGGGCTTTCGTTGGGCCGGGAACCTGGGAGATTCCTGCAAGGTTGCAGTTCGCGGCCCGAGAAGCACTCTCCGGCCAACATGCCCAACGTCCAGCAACAGCTCCCAAACCGAAGGAGCCAGGACCCAAAGACCTAGCTGGCCTGAAGGGCCCCCAGGGGGCCCCCAAGCAGCCCCTCTCCATTTGGGTCTGGGGGCTTTTGTTGGGCCGGGAACCTGGGAGAATCCTGCAAGGTTGCAGTTCGCGGCCCGAGAAGCACTCTCCGGCCAACATGCCCAACTGCAGCAACAGCTCCCAAACCGAGTGAGCCAGGACACAAAGACCTAGCTGGACTGAAGGGCCCCCAGGGGGCCCCCAAGCAGCCCCTCTCCATTTGGGTCTGGGGGCTTTCGTTGGGCATGTATACCTGAGAGGTACCTGCAAGGTTACAGTTCGCGGCCCGAGAAGCACTCTCCGGCCAACATGCCCAACTGCAGCAACAGCTCCCAAACCGAAGGAGCCAGGACCCAAAGACCTAGCTGGCCTGAAGTGCCCCCAGGGGGTCCCCAAGCAGCCCCTCTCCATTTGGGTCTGGGGGCTTTCGTTGGGTGGGTAACCTGGGAGATTCATGCAAGGTTGCAGTTCGCGGCCCGAGAAGCACTCTCCGGCCAACATGCCCAACTGCAGCAACAGCTCCCAAACCGAAGGAGCCAGGACCCAAAGACCTAGCTGGCCTGAAGGGCCCCCAGGGGGCCCCCAAGCAGCCCCTCTCCATTTGGGTCTGTGGGCTTTCGTTGGGCATGGATACCTGAGATGTACCTGCAAGATTACAGTTCGCGGCCCGAGAAGCACTCTCCGGTCAACATGCCAAACGTCCACCAAGAGCTTCAAAACAGAAGGAACCAGGACCCAAAGAAATAGCTGGCCTGGAGAGTCCCCAGGTGTCCCGGAAGCAGCCCCTTTCAATTTGGGTCTGGGGGCTTTCGTTGGGCCGGGAACCTGGGATGTACCTGCAAGGTTGCAGTTCGCGGCCCGAGAAGCACTCTCCGGCCAACATGCCCAACTGCAGCAACAGCTCCCAAAGTGAAGGAGCCAGGACCCAAAGACCTAGCTGGCATGGAGAGTCCCCAGGTGGCCCGCAAGCAGCCCCTTTCAATTTGGGTCTGGGGGCTTTCGTTGGGCCGGGAACCTGGGATGTACCTGCAAGGTTGCAGTTCGCGGCCCGAGAAGCACTCTTCGGCCAACATGCCCAACTGCAGCAACAGCTCCCAAACCGAAGGAGCCAGGACCCAAAGACCTAGCTGGCCTGAAGGGCCCCCAGGGGGCCCCCAAGCAGCCCCTGTCCATTTGGGCCTGGGGGTTTTCGTTGGGTCGGGAACCTGGGAGGTACCTGCAAGGTTGCAGTTCGCGGCCTGAGAAGCACTCTCCGGCCAACATGCCCAACTGCAGCAACAGCTCCCAAACCGAAGGAGCCAGGACCCAAAGACCTAGCTGGCCTGAAGTGCCCTCATGGGGTCCCCAAGCAGCCCCTCTCCATTTGGGTCTGGGGGCTTTCGTTGGGCGGGGAACCTGGGAGATTCATGCAAGGTTGCAGTTCGCGGCCCGAGAAGCACTCTCCGGCCAACATGCCCAACTGCAGCAACAGCTCCCAAAGCGAAGGAGCCAGGACCCAAAGACCTAGCTGGCCTGAAGGGCCCCCAGGGGGCCCCCAAGCAGCCCCTCTCCATTTGGGTCTGGGGGTTTTCGTTGGGCCGGGAACCTGGGAGATTCCTGCAAGGTTGCAGTTCGCGGCCCGAGAAGCACTCTCCGGCCAACATGCCCAACTGCAGCAACAGCTCCCAAAGCGAAGGAGCCAGGACCCAAAGACCTAGCTGGCCTGAAGGGCCCCCAGGGGGCCCCCAAGCAGCCCCTCTCCATTTGGGTCTGTGGGCTTTCGTTGGGCCGGGAACCTGGGAGATTCCTGCAAGTTTGCAGTTCGCGGCCCGAGAAGCACTCTCCGGCCAACATGCCCAACTGCAGCAACAGCTCCCAAAGCGAAGGAGCCAGGACCCAAAGACCTAGCTGGCCTGAAGGGCCCCCAGGGGGCCCCCAAGCAGCCCCTCTCAATTTGGGTCTGGGGGCTTTCGTTGGGCCGGGAACCTGGGAGAATCCTGCAAGGTTGCAGTTCGCGGCCCGAGAAGCACTCTCCGGCCAACATGCCCAACTGCAGCAACAGCTCCCAAACCGAAGGAGCCAGGACCCAAAGACCTAGCTGGCCTGAAGGGCCCCCAGGGGGCCCCCAAGCAGCCCCTCTCCATTTGGGTCTGGGGGCTTTCGTTGGGCCAGGAACCTGGGAGGTACCTGCAAGGTTGCAGTTCGCGGCCCGAGAAGCACTCTCCGGCCAACATGCCCAACTGCAGCAACAGCTCCCAAAGCGAAGGAGCCAGGACCCAAAGACCTAGCTGGCCTGAAGGGCCCCCAGGGGGCCCCCAAGCAGCCCCTCTCAATTTGGGTCTGGGGGCTTTCGTTGGGCCGGGAACCTGGGAGATTCCTTCAAGGTTGCAGTTCGCGGCCCGAGAAGCACTCTCCGGCCAACATGCCCAACTGCAGCAACAGCTCCCAAACCGAAGGAGCCAGGACCCAAAGACCTAGCTGGCCTGAAGGGCCCCCAGGGGGCCCCCAAGCAGCCCCTCTCCATTTTGGTCTGGGGGCTTTCGTTGGGCCGGGAACCTGGGAGAATCCTGCAAGGTTGCAGTTCGCGGCCCGAGAAGCACTCTCCGGCCAACATGCCCAACTGCAGCAACAGCTCCCAAACCGAAGGAGCCAGGACCCAAAGACCTAGCTGGCCTGAAGGGCCCCCAGGGGGCCCCCAAGCAGCCCCTCTCCATTTGGGTCTGGGGGCTTTCGTTGGGCCGGGAACCTGGGAGATTCCTGCAAGGTTGCAGTTCGCGGCCCGAGAAGCACTCTCCGGCCAACATGCCCAACGTCCAGCAACAGCTCCCAAACCGAAGGAGCCAGGACCCAAAGACCTAGCTGGCCTGAAGGGCCCCCACAAGGCCCCCAAGCAGCCCCTCTCCATTTGGGTCTGGGGGCTTTTGTTGGGCCGGGAACCTGGGAGATTCCTTCAAGGTTGCAGTTCGCGGCCCGAGAAGCACTCTCCGGCCAACATGCCCAACTGCAGCAACAGCTCCCAAACCGAGTGAGCCAGGACACAAAGACCTAGCTGGACTGAAGGGCCCCCAGGGGGCCCCCAAGCAGCCCCTCTCCATTTGGGTCTGGGGGCTTTCGTTGGGCATGTATACCTGAGAGGTACCTGCAAGGTTACAGTTCGCGGCCCGAGAAGCACTCTCCGGCCAACATGCCCAACTGCAGCAACAGCTCCCAAACCGAAGGAGCCAGGACCCAAAGACCTAGCTGGCCTGAAGTGCCCCCAGGGGGTCCCCAAGCAGCCCCTCTCCATTTGGGTCTGGGGGCTTTCGTTGGGTGGGTAACCTGGGAGATTCATGCAAGGTTGCAGTTCGCGGCCCGAGAAGCACTCTCCGGCCAACATGCCCAACTGCAGCAACAGCTCCCAAAGCGAAGGAGCCAGGACCCAAAGACCTAGCTGGCCTGAAGGGCCCCCAGGGGGCCCCCAAGCAGCCCCTCTCAATTTGGGTCTGGGGGCTTTCGTTGGGCATGTATACCTGAGAGGTACCTGCAAGGTTACAGTTCGCGGCCCGAGAAGCACTCTCCGGCCAACATGCACAACTGCAGCAACAGCTCCCAAAGCGAAGGAGCCAGGACCCAAAGACCTAGCTGGCCTGAAGTGCCCCCAGGGGGTCCCCAAGCAGCCCCTCTCCATTTGGGTCTGGGGGCTTTCGTTGGGCGGGGAACCTGGGAGATTCCTGCAAGGTTGCAGTTCGCGGCCCGAGAAGCACTCTCCGGCCAACATGCACAAGTGCAGCAACAGCTCCCAAAGCGAAGGAGCCAGGACCCAAAGACCTAGCTGGCCTGAAGGGCCCCCAGGGGGCCCCCAAGCAGCCCCTCTCCATTTGGGTCTGGGGGTTTTCGTTGGGCCGGGAACCTGGGAGAATCCTGCAAGGTTGCAGTTCGCGGCCCGAGAAGCACTCTCCGGCCAACATGCCCAACTGCAGCAACAGCTCCCAAAGCGAAGGAGCCAGGACCCAAAGACCTAGCTGGCCTGAAGGGCCCCCAGGGGGCCACCAAGCAGCCCCTCTCAATTTGGGTCTGGGGGCTTTCGTTGGGCCGGGAATCTGGGAGATTCCTGCAAGGTTGCAGTTCGCGGCCCGAGAAGCACTCTCCGGCCAACATGCCCAACTGCAGCAACAGCTCCCAAAGCGAAGGAGCCAGGACCCAAAGACCTAGCTGGCCTGAAGGGCCCCCAGGGGGCCCCCAAGCAGCCCCTCTCCATTTGGGTCTGGGGGCTTTCGTTGGGCCGGGAACCTGGGAGAATCCTGCAAGGTTGCAGTTCGCGGCCCGAGAAGCACTCTCCGGCCAACATGCCCAACTGCAGCAACAGCTCCCAAACCGAAGGAGCCAGGACCCAAAGACCTAGCTGGCCTGAAGGGCCCCCAGGGGGCCCCCAAGCAGCCCCTCTCAATTTGGGTCTGGGGGCTTTCGTTGGGCCGGGAACCTGGGAGATTCCTGCAAGTTTGCAGTTCGCGGCCCGAGAAGCACTCTCCGGCCAACATGCCCAACTGCAGCAACAGCTCCCAAAGCGAAGGAGCCAGGACCCAAAGACCTAGCTGGCCTGAAGGGCCCCCAGGGGGCCCCCAAGCAGCCCCTCTCCATTTGGGTCTGGGGGCTTTCGTTGGGCATGGAACCTGGGAGATTCCTGCAAGGTTGCAGTTCGCGGCCCGAGAAGCACTCTCCGGCCAACATGCCCAACTGCAGCAACAGCTCCCAAACCGAAGGAGCCAGGACCCAAAGACCTAGCTGGCCTGAAGGGCCCCAGGGGTCCCCCAAGCAGCCCCTCTCCATTTGGGTCTGTGGGCTTTCGTTGGGCATGGATACCTGAGATGTACCTGCAAGATTACAGTTCGCGGCCCGAGAAGCACTCTCCGGTCAACATGCCAAACGTCCACCAAGAGCTCCAAAACAGAAGGAACCAGGACCCAAAGAAATAGCTGGCCTGGAGAGTCCCCAGGTGTCCCGGAAGCAGCCCCTTTCAATTTGGGTCTGGGGGCTTTCGTTGGGCCGGGAACCTGGGATGTACCTGCAAGGTTGCAGTTCGCGGCCCGAGAAGCACTCTCCGGCCAACATGCCCAACTGCAGCAACAGCTCCCAAAGTGAAGGAGCCAGGACCCAAAGACCTAGCTGGCATGGAGAGTCCCCAGGTGGCCCGCAAGCAGCCCCTTTCAATTTGGGTCTGGGGGCTTTCGTTGGGCCGGGAACCTGGGATGTACCTGCAAGGTTGCAGTTCGCGGCCCGAGAAGCACTCTTCGGCCAACATGCCCAACTGCAGCAACAGCTCCCAAACCGAAGGAGCCAGGACCCAAAGACCTAGCTGGCCTGAAGGGCCCCCAGGGGGCCCCCAAGCAGCCCCTGTCCATTTGGGCCTGGGGGTTTTCGTTGGGTCGGGAACCTGGGAGGTACCTGCAAGGTTGCAGTTCGCGGCCTGAGAAGCACTCTCCGGCCAACATGCCCAACTGCAGCAACAGCTCCCAAACCGAAGGAGCCAGGACCCAAAGACCTAGCTGGCCTGAAGTGCCCTCATGGGGTCCCCAAGCAGCCCCTCTCCATTTGGGTCTGGGGGCTTTCGTTGGGCGGGGAACCTGGGAGATTCATGCAAGGTTGCAGTTCGCGGCCCGAGAAGCACTCTCCGGCCAACATGCCCAACTGCAGCAACAGCTCCCAAAGCGAAGGAGCCAGGACCCAAAGACCTAGCTGGCCTGAAGGGCCCCCAGGGGGCCCCCAAGCAGCCCCTCTCCATTTGGGTCTGGGGGTTTTCGTTGGGCCGGGAACCTGGGAGATTCCTGCAAGGTTGCAGTTCGCGGCCCGAGAAGCACTCTCCGGCCAACATGCCCAACTGCAGCAACAGCTCCCAAAGCGAAGGAGCCAGGACCCAAAGACCTAGCTGGCCTGAAGGGCCCCCAGGGGGCCCCCAAGCAGCCCCTCTCCATTTGGGTCTGTGGGCTTTCGTTGGGCCGGGAACCTGGGAGATTCCTGCAAGTTTGCAGTTCGCGGCCCGAGAAGCACTCTCCGGCCAACATGCCCAACTGCAGCAACAGCTCCCAAAGCGAAGGAGCCAGGACCCAAAGACCTAGCTGGCCTGAAGGGCCCCCAGGGGGCCCCCAAGCAGCCCCTCTCCATTTGGGTCTGGGGGCTTTCGTTGGGCCGGGAACCTGGGAGATTCCTGCAAGGTTGCAGTTCGCGGCCGAAGAAGCACTCTCCGGCCAACATGCCCAACTGCAGCAACAGCTCCCAAAGCGAAGGAGCCAGGACCCAAAGACCTAGCTGGCCTGAAGGGCCCCCAGGGGGCCCCCAAGCAGCCCCTCTCCATTTGGGTCTGGGGGCTTTCGTTGGGCATGGAACCTGGGAGATTCCTGCAAGGTTGCAGTTCGCGGCCCGAGAAGCACTCTCCGGCCAACATGCCCAACTGCAGCAACAGCTCCCAAACCGAAGGAGCCAGGACCCAAAGACCTAGCTGGCCTGAAGGGCCCCAGGGGTCCCCCAAGCAGCCCCTCTCCATTTGGGTCTGTGGGCTTTCGTTGGGCATGGATACCTGAGATGTACCTGCAAGATTACAGTTCGCGGCCCGAGAAGCACTCTCCGGTCAACATGCCAAACGTCCACCAAGAGCTCCAAAACAGAAGGAACCAGGACCCAAAGAAATAGCTGGCCTGGAGAGTCCCCAGGTGTCCCGGAAGCAGCCCCTTTCAATTTGGGTCTGGGGGCTTTCGTTGGGCCGGGAACCTGGGATGTACCTGCAAGGTTGCAGTTCGCGGCCCGAGAAGCACTCTCCGGCCAACATGCCCAACTGCAGCAACAGCTCCCAAACCGAAGGAGCCAGGAACAAAAGACCTAGCTGGCCTGAAGGGCCCCCAGGGGGCCCCCAAGCAGCCCCTGTCCATTTGGGCCTGGGGGTTTTCGTTGGGTCGGGAACCTGGGAGGTACCTGCAAGGTTGCAGTTCGCGGCCTGAGAAGCACTCTCCGGCCAACATGCCCAACTGCAGCAACAGCTCCCAAACCGAAGGAGCCAGGACCCAAAGACCTAGCTGGCCTGAAGTGCCCTCATGGGGTCCCCAAGCAGCCCCTCTCCATTTGGGTCTGGGGGCTTTCGTTGGGCCAGGAACCTGGGAGGTACCTGCAAGGTTGCAGTTCGCGGCCCGAGAAGCACTCTCCGGCCAACATGCCCAACTGCAGCAACAGCTCCCAAAGCGAAGGAGCCAGGACCCAAAGACCTAGCTGGCCTGAAGGGCCCCCAGGGGGCCCCCAAGCAGCCCCTCTCAATTTGGGTCTGGGGGCTTTCGTTGGGCCGGGAACCTGGGAGATTCCTTCAAGGTTGCAGTTCGCGGCCCGAGAAGCACTCTCCGGCCAACATGCCCAACTGCAGCAACAGCTCCCAAACCGAAGGAGCCAGGACCCAAAGACCTAGCTGGCCTGAAGGGCCCCCAGGGGGCCCCCAAGCAGCCCCTCTCCATTTGGGTCTGGGGGCTTTCGTTGGGCCGGGAACCTGGGAGAATCCTGCAAGGTTGCAGTTCGCGGCCCGAGAAGCACTCTCCGGCCAACATGCCCAACTGCAGCAACAGCTCCCAAACCGAAGGAGCCAGGACCCAAAGACCTAGCTGGCCTGAAGGGCCCCCAGGGGGCCCCCAAGCAGCCCCTCTCCATTTGGGTCTGGGGGCTTTCGTTGGGCCGGGAACCTGGGAGATTCCTGCAAGGTTGCAGTTCGCGGCCCGAGAAGCACTCTCCGGCCAACATGCCCAACGTCCAGCAACAGCTCCCAAACCGAAGGAGCCAGGACCCAAAGACCTAGCTGGCCTGAAGGGCCCCCACAAGGCCCCCAAGCAGCCCCTCTCCATTTGGGTCTGGGGGCTTTTGTTGGGCCGGGAACCTGGGAGATTCCTTCAAGGTTGCAGTTCGCGGCCCGAGAAGCACTCTCCGGCCAACATGCCCAACTGCAGCAACAGCTCCCAAACCGAGTGAGCCAGGACACAAAGACCTAGCTGGACTGAAGGGCCCCCAGGGGGCCCCCAAGCAGCCCCTCTCCATTTGGGTCTGGGGGCTTTCGTTGGGCATGTATACCTGAGAGGTACCTGCAAGGTTACAGTTCGCGGCCCGAGAAGCACTCTCCGGCCAACATGCCCAACTGCAGCAACAGCTCCCAAACCGAAGGAGCCAGGACCCAAAGACCTAGCTGGCCTGAAGTGCCCCCAGGGGGTCCCCAAGCAGCCCCTCTCCATTTGGGTCTGGGGGCTTTCGTTGGGTGGGTAACCTGGGAGATTCATGCAAGGTTGCAGTTCGCGGCCCGAGAAGCACTCTCCGGCCAACATGCCCAACTGCAGCAACAGCTCCCAAAGCGAAGGAGCCAGGACCCAAAGACCTAGCTGGCCTGAAGGGCCCCCAGGGGGCCCCCAAGCAGCCCCTCTCAATTTGGGTCTGGGGGCTTTCGTTGGGCATGTATACCTGAGAGGTACCTGCAAGGTTACAGTTCGCGGCCCGAGAAGCACTCTCCGGCCAACATGCACAACTGCAGCAACAGCTCCCAAAGCGAAGGAGCCAGGACCCAAAGACCTAGCTGGCCTGAAGTGCCCCCAGGGGGTCCCCAAGCAGCCCCTCTCCATTTGGGTCTGGGGGCTTTCGTTGGGCGGGGAACCTGGGAGATTCCTGCAAGGTTGCAGTTCGCGGCCCGAGAAGCACTCTCCGGCCAACATGCACAAGTGCAGCAACAGCTCCCAAAGCGAAGGAGCCAGGACCCAAAGACCTAGCTGGCCTGAAGGGCCCCCAGGGGGCCACCAAGCAGCCCCTCTCAATTTGGGTCTGGGGGCTTTCGTTGGGCCGGGAATCTGGGAGATTCCTGCAAGGTTGCAGTTCGCGGCCCGAGAAGCACTCTCCGGCCAACATGCCCAACTGCAGCAACAGCTCCCAAAGCGAAGGAGCCAGGACCCAAAGACCTAGCTGGCCTGAAGGGCCCCCAGGGGGCCCCCAAGCAGCCCCTCTCCATTTGGGTCTGGGGGCTTTCGTTGGGCCGGGAACCTGGGAGAATCCTGCAAGGTTGCAGTTCGCGGCCCGAGAAGCACTCTCCGGCCAACATGCCCAACTGCAGCAACAGCTCCCAAACCGAAGGAGCCAGGACCCAAAGACCTAGCTGGCCTGAAGGGCCCCCAGGGGGCCCCCAAGCAGCCCCTCTCAATTTGGGTCTGGGGGCTTTCGTTGGGCCGGGAACCTGGGAGATTCCTGCAAGTTTGCAGTTCGCGGCCCGAGAAGCACTCTCCGGCCAACATGCCCAACTGCAGCAACAGCTCCCAAAGCGAAGGAGCCAGGACCCAAAGACCTAGCTGGCCTGAAGGGCCCCCAGGGGGCCCCCAAGCAGCCCCTCTCCATTTGGGTCTGGGGGCTTTCGTTGGGCATGGAACCTGGGAGATTCCTGCAAGGTTGCAGTTCGCGGCCCGAGAAGCACTCTCCGGCCAACATGCCCAACTGCAGCAACAGCTCCCAAACCGAAGGAGCCAGGACCCAAAGACCTAGCTGGCCTGAAGGGCCCCAGGGGTCCCCCAAGCAGCCCCTCTCCATTTGGGTCTGTGGGCTTTCGTTGGGCATGGATACCTGAGATGTACCTGCAAGATTACAGTTCGCGGCCCGAGAAGCACTCTCCGGTCAACATGCCAAACGTCCACCAAGAGCTCCAAAACAGAAGGAACCAGGACCCAAAGAAATAGCTGGCCTGGAGAGTCCCCAGGTGTCCCGGAAGCAGCCCCTTTCAATTTGGGTCTGGGGGCTTTCGTTGGGCCGGGAACCTGGGATGTACCTGCAAGGTTGCAGTTCGCGGCCCGAGAAGCACTCTCCGGCCAACATGCCCAACTGCAGCAACAGCTCCCAAAGTGAAGGAGCCAGGACCCAAAGACCTAGCTGGCATGGAGAGTCCCCAGGTGGCCCGCAAGCAGCCCCTTTCAATTTGGGTCTGGGGGCTTTCGTTGGGCCGGGAACCTGGGATGTACCTGCAAGGTTGCAGTTCGCGGCCCGAGAAGCACTCTTCGGCCAACATGCCCAACTGCAGCAACAGCTCCCAAACCGAAGGAGCCAGGACCCAAAGACCTAGCTGGCCTGAAGGGCCCCCAGGGGGCCCCCAAGCAGCCCCTGTCCATTTGGGCCTGGGGGTTTTCGTTGGGTCGGGAACCTGGGAGGTACCTGCAAGGTTGCAGTTCGCGGCCTGAGAAGCACTCTCCGGCCAACATGCCCAACTGCAGCAACAGCTCCCAAACCGAAGGAGCCAGGACCCAAAGACCTAGCTGGCCTGAAGTGCCCTCATGGGGTCCCCAAGCAGCCCCTCTCCATTTGGGTCTGGGGGCTTTCGTTGGGCGGGGAACCTGGGAGATTCATGCAAGGTTGCAGTTCGCGGCCCGAGAAGCACTCTCCGGCCAACATGCCCAACTGCAGCAACAGCTCCCAAAGCGAAGGAGCCAGGACCCAAAGACCTAGCTGGCCTGAAGGGCCCCCAGGGGGCCCCCAAGCAGCCCCTCTCCATTTGGGTCTGGGGGTTTTCGTTGGGCCGGGAACCTGGGAGATTCCTGCAAGGTTGCAGTTCGCGGCCCGAGAAGCACTCTCCGGCCAACATGCCCAACTGCAGCAACAGCTCCCAAAGCGAAGGAGCCAGGACCCAAAGACCTAGCTGGCCTGAAGGGCCCCCAGGGGGCCCCCAAGCAGCCCCTCTCCATTTGGGTCTGTGGGCTTTCGTTGGGCCGGGAACCTGGGAGATTCCTGCAAGTTTGCAGTTCGCGGCCCGAGAAGCACTCTCCGGCCAACATGCCCAACTGCAGCAACAGCTCCCAAAGCGAAGGAGCCAGGACCCAAAGACCTAGCTGGCCTGAAGGGCCCCCAGGGGGCCCCCAAGCAGCCCCTCTCCATTTGGGTCTGGGGGCTTTCGTTGGGCCGGGAACCTGGGAGATTCCTGCAAGGTTGCAGTTCGCGGCCGAAGAAGCACTCTCCGGCCAACATGCCCAACTGCAGCAACAGCTCCCAAAGCGAAGGAGCCAGGACCCAAAGACCTAGCTGGCCTGAAGGGCCCCCAGGGGGCCCCCAAGCAGCCCCTCTCCATTTGGGTCTGGGGGCTTTCGTTGGGCATGGAACCTGGGAGATTCCTGCAAGGTTGCAGTTCGCGGCCCGAGAAGCACTCTCCGGCCAACATGCCCAACTGCAGCAACAGCTCCCAAACCGAAGGAGCCAGGACCCAAAGACCTAGCTGGCCTGAAGGGCCCCAGGGGTCCCCCAAGCAGCCCCTCTCCATTTGGGTCTGTGGGCTTTCGTTGGGCATGGATACCTGAGATGTACCTGCAAGATTACAGTTCGCGGCCCGAGAAGCACTCTCCGGTCAACATGCCAAACGTCCACCAAGAGCTCCAAAACAGAAGGAACCAGGACCCAAAGAAATAGCTGGCCTGGAGAGTCCCCAGGTGTCCCGGAAGCAGCCCCTTTCAATTTGGGTCTGGGGGCTTTCGTTGGGCCGGGAACCTGGGATGTACCTGCAAGGTTGCAGTTCGCGGCCCGAGAAGCACTCTCCGGCCAACATGCCCAACTGCAGCAACAGCTCCCAAAGTGAAGGAGCCAGGACCCAAAGACCTAGCTGGCCTGGAGAGTCCCCAGGTGGCCCGCAAGCAGCCCCTTTCAATTTGGGTCTGGGGGCTTTCGTTGGGCCGGGAACCTGGGATGTACCTGCAAGGTTGCAGTTCGCGGCCCGAGAAGCACTCTTCGGCCAACATGCCCAACTGCAGCAACAGCTCCCAAACCGAAGGAGCCAGGAACAAAAGACCTAGCTGGCCTGAAGGGCCCCCAGGGGGCCCCCAAGCAGCCCCTCTCCATTTGGGCCTGGGGGTTTTCGTTGGGTCGGGAACCTGGGAGGTACCTGCAAGGTTGCAGTTCGCGGCCTGAGAAGCACTCTCCGGCCAACATGCCCAACTGCAGCAACAGCTCCCAAACCGAAGGAGCCAGGACCCAAAGACCTAGCTGGCCTGAAGTGCCCTCATGGGGTCCCCAAGCAGCCCCTCTCCATTTGGGTCTGGGGGCTTTCGTTGGGCCGGGAACCTGGGAGATTCCTGCAAGGTTGCAGTTCGCGGCCCGAGAAGCACTCTCCGGCCAACATGCCCAACTGCAGCAACAGCTCCCAAAGCGAAGGAGCCAGGACCCAAAGACCTAGCTGGCCTGAAGGGCCCCCAGGGGGCCCCCAAGCAGCCCCTCTCCATTTGGGTCTGGGGGCTTTCGTTGGGCCGGGAACCTGGGAGATTCCTGCAAGGTTGCAGTTCGAGGCCCGAGAAGCACTCTCCGGCCAACATGCCCAACTGCAGCAACAGCTCCCAAACCGAAGGAGCCAGGACACAAAGACCTAGCTGGCCTGAAGGGCCCCCAGGGGGCCCCCAAGCAGCCCCTCTCCATTTGGGTCTGGGGGCTTTCGTTGGGCCGGGAACCTGGGAGATTCCTGCAAGGTTGCAGTTCGCGGCCCGAGAAGCACTCTCCGGCCAACATGCCCAACTGCAGCAACAGCTCCCAAAGCGAAGGAGCCAGGACCCAAAGACCTAGCTGGCCTGAAGTGCCCCCATGGGGTCCCCAAGCAGCCCCTCTCCATTTGGGTCTGGGGGCTTTCGTTGGGCGGGGAACCTGGGAGATTCCTGCAAGGTTGCAGTTCGCGGCCCGAGAAGCACTCTCCGGCCAACATGCCCAACTGCAGCAACAGCTCCCAAAGCGAAGGAGCCAGGACCCAAAGACCTAGCTGGCCTGAAGGGCCCCCAGGGGGCCCCC
Source organism: Gallinula chloropus (assembly GCF_964237585.1). NCBI lineage: Eukaryota > Metazoa > Chordata > Aves > Gruiformes > Rallidae > Gallinula > Gallinula chloropus. The sequence goes on along the minus strand of NW_028168158.1, from coordinate 183,589 downwards.
AAGCAGCCCCTCTCCATTTGGGTCTGGGGGCTTTCGTTGGGCCGGGAACCTGGGAGATTCCTGCAAGGTTGCAGTTCGCGGCCCGAGAAGCACTCTCCGGCCAACATGCCCAACTGCAGCAACAGCTCCCAAAGCGAAGGAGCCAGGACCCAAAGACCTAGCTGGCCTGAAGGGCCCCCAGGGGGCCCCCAAGCAGCCCCTCTCCATTTGGGTCTGGGGGCTTTCGTTGGGCCAGGAACCTGGGAGGTACCTGCAAGGTTGCAGTTCGCGGCCCGAGAAGCACTCTCCGGCCAACATGCCCAACTGCAGCAACAGCTCCCAAAGCGAAGGAGCCAGGACCCAAAGACCTAGCTGGCCTGAAGGGCCCCCAGGGGGCCACCAAGCAGCCCCTCTCAATTTGGGTCTGGGGGCTTTCGTTGGGCCGGGAACCTGGGAGATTCCTTCAAGGTTGCAGTTCGCGGCCCGAGAAGCACTCTCCGGCCAACATGCTGAACTGCAGCAACAGCTCCCAAAGCGAAGGAGCCAGGACCCAAAGACCTAGCTGGCCTGAAGGGCCCCCAGGGGGCCCCCAAGCAGCCCCTCTCCATTTGGGTCTGGGGGCTTTCGTTGGGCCGGGAACCTGGGAGAATCCTGCAAGGTTGCAGTTCGCGGCCCGAGAAGCACTCTCCGGCCAACATGCCCAACTGCAGCAACAGCTCCCAAACCGAAGGAGCCAGGAACAAAAGACCTAGCTGGCCTGAAGGGCCCCCAGGGGGCCCCCAAGCAGCCCCTCTCCATTTGGGTCTGGGGGCTTTCGTTGGGCCGGGAACCTGGGAGATTCCTGCAAGGTTGCAGTTCGCGGCCCGAGAAGCACTCTCCGGCCAACATGCCCAACTGCAGCAACAGCTCCCAAAGCGAAGGAGCCAGGACCCAAAGACCTAGCTGGCCTGAAGGGCCCCCAGGGGGCCCCCAAGCAGCCCCTCTCCATTTGGGTCTGGGGGCTTTCGTTGGGCCGGGAACCTGGGAGATTCCTTCAAGGTTGCAGTTCGCGGCCCGAGAAGCACTCTCCGGCCAACATGCCCAACTGCAGCAACAGCTCCCAAAGCGAAGGAGCCAGGACCCAAAGACCTAGCTGGCCTGAAGGGCCCCCAGGGGGCCCCCAAGCAGCCCCTCTCCATTTGGGTCTGGGGGCTTTCGTTGGGCCAGGAACCTGGGAGGTACCTGCAAGGTTGCAGTTCGCGGCCCGAGAAGCACTCTCCGGCCAACATGCCCAACTGCAGCAACAGCTCCCAAAGCGAAGGAGCCAGGACCCAAAGACCTAGCTGGCCTGAAGGGCCCCCAGGGGGCCCCCAAGCAGCCCCTCTCCATTTGGGTCTGGGGGCTTTCGTTGGGCCAGGAACCTGGGAGGTACCTGCAAGGTTGCAGTTCGCGGCCCGAGAAGCACTCTCCGGCCAACATGCCCAACTGCAGCAACAGCTCCCAAAGCGAAGGAGCCAGGACCCAAAGACCTAGCTGGCCTGAAGGGCCCCCAGGGGGCCACCAAGCAGCCCCTCTCAATTTGGGTCTGGGGGCTTTCGTTGGGCCGGGAACCTGGGAGATTCCTTCAAGGTTGCAGTTCGCGGCCCGAGAAGCACTCTCCGGCCAACATGCTGAACTGCAGCAACAGCTCCCAAAGCGAAGGAGCCAGGACCCAAAGACCTAGCTGGCCTGAAGGGCCCCCAGGGGGCCCCCAAGCAGCCCCTCTCCATTTGGGTCTGGGGGCTTTCGTTGGGCCGGGAACCTGGGAGAATCCTGCAAGGTTGCAGTTCGCGGCCCGAGAAGCACTCTCCGGCCAACATGCCAAACTGCAGCAACAGCTCCCAAACCGAAGGAGCCAGGACCCAAAGACCTAGCTGGCCTGAAGGGCCCCCAGGGGGCTCCCAAGCAGCCCCTCTCCATTTGGGTCTGGGGGCTTTCGTTGGGCCGGGAACCTGGGAGAATCCTGCAAGGTTGCAGTTCGCGGCCCGAGAAGCACTCCCCGGCCAACATGCCCAACTGCAGCAACAGCTCCCAAACCGAAGGAGCTAGGACCCAAAGACCTAGCTGGCCTGAAGGGCCCCCAGGGGGCCCCCAAGCAGCCCCTCTCCATTTGGGTCTGGGGGCTTTCGTTGGGCCGGGAACCTGGGAGATTCCTGCAAGGTTGCAGTTCGCGGCCCGAGAAGCACTCTCCGGCCAACATGCCCAACTGCAGCAACAGCTCCCAAAGCGAAGGAGCCAGGACCCAAAGACCTAGCTGGCCTGAAGGGCCCCCAGGGGGCCCCCAAGCAGCCCCTCTCCATTTGGGTCTGGGGGCTTTCGTTGGGCCGGGAACCTGGGAGATTCCTTCAAGGTTGCAGTTCGCGGCCCGAGAAGCACTCTCCGGCCAACATGCCCAACTGCAGCAACAGCTCCCAAAGCGAAGGAGCCAGGACCCAAAGACCTAGCTGGCCTGAAGGGCCTCCAGGGGGCCCCCAAGCAGCCCCTCTCCATTTGGGTCTGGGGGCTTTCGTTGGGCCAGGAACCTGGGAGGTACCTGCAAGGTTGCAGTTCGCGGCCCGAGAAGCACTCTCCGGCCAACATGCCCAACTGCAGCAACAGCTCCCAAAGCGAAGGAGCCAGGACCCAAAGACCTAGCTGGCCTGAAGGGCCCCCAGGGGGCCACCAAGCAGCCCCTCTCCATTTGGGTCTGGGGGCTTTCGTTGGGCCGGGAACCTGGGAGATTCCTGCAAGGTTGCAGTTCGCGGCCCGAGAAGCACTCTCCGGCCAACATGCCCAATTGCAGCAACAGCTCCCAAAGCAAAGGAGCCAGGACCCAAAGACCTAGCTGGCCTGAAGGGCCCCCAGGGGGCCCCCAAGCAGCCCCTCTCCATTTGGGTCTGGGGGCTTTTGTTGGGCCGGGAACCTGGGAGATTCCTTCAAGGTTGCAGTTCGCGGCCCGAGAAGCACTCTCCGGCCAACATGCCCAACTGCAGCAACAGCTCCCAAACCGAAGGAGCCAGGACCCAAAGACCTAGCTGGCCTGAAGGGCCCCAGGGGTCCCCCAAGCAGCCCCTCTCCATTTGGGTCTGTGGGCTTTCGTTGGGCATGGATACCTGAGATGTACCTGCAAGATTACAGTTCGCGGCCCGAGAAGCACTCTCCGGTCAACATGCCAAACGTCCACCAAGAGCTCCAAAACAGAAGGAACCAGGACCCAAAGAAATAGCTGGCCTGGAGAGTCCCCAGGTGTCCCGGAAGCAGCCCCTTTCAATTTGGGTCTGGGGGCTTTCGTTGGGCCGGGAACCTGGGATGTACCTGCAAGGTTGCAGTTCGCGGCCCGAGAAGCACTCTCCGGCCAACATGCCCAACTGCAGCAACAGCTCCCAAAGTGAAGGAGCCAGGACCCAAAGACCTAGCTGGCCTGGAGAGTCCCCAGGTGGCCCGCAAGCAGCCCCTTTCAATTTGGGTCTGGGGGCTTTCGTTGGGCCGGGAACCTGGGATGTACCTGCAAGGTTGCAGTTCGCGGCCCGAGAAGCACTCTTCGGCCAACATGCCCAACTGCAGCAACAGCTCCCAAACCGAAGGAGCCAGGACCCAAAGACCTAGCTGGCCTGAAGGGCCCCCAGGGGGCCCCCAAGCAGCCCCTGTCCATTTGGGCCTGGGGGTTTTCGTTGGGTCGGGAACCTGGGAGGTACCTGCAAGGTTGCAGTTCGCGGCCTGAGAAGCACTCTCCGGCCAACATGCCCAACTGCAGCAACAGCTCCCAAACCGAAGGAGCCAGGACCCAAAGACCTAGCTGGCCTGAAGTGCCCCCAGGGGGTCCCCAAGCAGCCCCTCTCCATTTGGGTCTGGGGGCTTTCGTTGGGCGGGGAACCTGGGAGATTCATGCAAGGTTGCAGTTCGCGGCCCGAGAAGCACTCTCCGGCCAACATGCCCAACTGCAGCAACAGCTCCCAAACCGAAGGAGCCAGGACACAAAGACCTAGCTGGCCTGAAGGGCCCCCAGGGGGCCCCCAAGCAGCCCCTCTCCATTTGGGTCTGGGGGTTTTCGTTGGGCCGGGAACCTGGGAGATTCCTGCAAGGTTGCAGTTCGAGGCCCGAGAAGCACTCTCCGGCCAACATGCCCAACTGCAGCAACAGCTCCCAAAGCGAAGGAGCCAGGACCCAAAGACCTAGCTGGCCTGAAGGGCCCCCAGGGGGCCCCCAAGCAGCCCCTCTCCATTTGGGTCTGGAGGCTTTTGTTGGGCCGGGAACCTGGGAGATTCCTGCAAGGTTGCAGTTCGAGGCCCGAGAAGCACTCTCCGGCCAACATGCCCAACTGCAGCAACAGCTCCCAAACCGAAGGAGCCAGGACACAAAGACCTAGCTGGCCTGAAGGGCCCCCAGGGGGCCCCCAAGCAGCCCCTCTCAATTTGGGTCTGGGGGCTTTCGTTGGGCCGGGAACCTGGGAGATTCCTTCAAGGTTGCAGTTCGCGGCCCGAGAAGCACTCTCCGGCCAACATGCCCAACTGCAGCAACAGCTCCCAAAGCGAAGGAGCCAGGACCCAAAGACCTAGCTGGCCTGAAGGGCCCCCAGGGGGCCCCCAAGCAGCCCCTCTCCATTTGGGTCTGGGGGCTTTCGTTGGGCCGGGAACCTGGGAGAATCCTGCAAGGTTGCAGTTCTCGGCCGGAGAAGCACTCTCCGGCCAACATGCCCAACTGCAGCAACAGCTCCCAAAGCGAAGGAGCCAGGACCCAAAGACCTAGCTGGCCTGAAGTGCCCCCATGGGGTCCCCAAGCAGCCCCTCTCCATTTGGGTCTGGGGGCTTTCGTTGGGCGGGGAACCTGGGAGATTCATGCAATGTTGCAGTTCGCGGCCCGAGAAGCACTCTCCGGCCAACATGCCCAACTGCAGCAACAGCTCCCAAAGCGAAGGAGCCAGGACCCAAAGACCTAGCTGGCCTGAAGGGCCCCCAGGGGGCCCCCAAGCAGCCCCTCTCAATTTGGGTCTGGGGGCTTTCGTTGGGCCGGGAACCTGGGAGATTCCTGCAAGGTTGCAGTTCGCGGCCCGAGAAGCACTCTCCGGCCAACATGCCCAACTGCAGCAACAGCTCCCAAACCGAAGGAGCCAGGACCCAAAGACCTAGCTGGCCTGAAGGGCCCCCAGGGGGCCCCCAAGCAGCCCCTCTCCATTTGGGTCTGGGGGCTTTCGTTGGGCCAGGAACCTGGGAGGTAACTGCAAGGTTGCAGTTCGCGGCCCGAGAAGCACTCTCCGGCCAACATGCCCAACTGCAGCAACAGCTCCCAAAGCGAAGGAGCCAGGACCCAAAGACCTAGCTGGCCTGAAGTGCCCCCAGGGGGTCCCCAAGCAGCCCCTCTCCATTTGGGTCTGGGGGCTTTCGTTGGGTGGGTAACCTGGGATATTCATGCAAGGTTGCAGTTCGAGGCCCGAGAAGCACTCTCCGGCCAACATGCCCAACTGCAGCAACAGCTCCCAAAGCGAAGGAGCCAGGACCCAAAGACCTAGCTGGCCTGAAGGGCCCCCAGGGGGCCCCCAAGCAGCCCCTCTCCATTTGGGTCTGGGGGCTTTCGTTGGGCCGGGAACCTGGGAGATTCCTGTGAGGTTGCAGTTCGCGGCCCGAGAAGCACTCTCCGGCCAACATGCCCAACTGCAGCAACAGCTCCCAAAGCGAAGGAGCCAGGACTCAAAGACCTAGCTGGCCTGAAGGGCCCCCAGGGGGCCCCCAAGCAGCCCCTCTCAATTTGGGTCTGGGGGCTTTCGTTGGGCCGGGAACCTGGGAGATTCCTTCAAGGTTGCAGTTCGCGGCCCGAGAAGCACTCTCCGGCCAACATGCCCAACTGCAGCAACAGCTCCCAAAGCGAAGGAGCCAGGACACAAAGACCTAGCTGGCCTGAAGGGCCCCCATGGGGTCCCCAAGCAGCCCCTCTCCATTTGGGTCTGGGGGCTTTCGTTGGGCCGGGAACCTGGGAGATTCATGCAAGGTTGCAGTTCGCGGCCCGAGAAGCACTCTCCGGCCAACATGCCCAACTGCAGCAACAGCTCCCAAACCGAGTGAGCCAGGACACAAAGACCTAGCTGGCCTGAAGGGCCCCCAGGGGGCCCCCAAGCAGCCCCTCTCAATTTGGGTCTGGGGGCTTTCGTTGGGCATGTATACCTGAGAGGTACCTGCAAGGTTACAGTTCGCGGCCCGAGAAGCACTCTCTGGCCAACATGCCCAACTGCAGCAACAGCTCCCAAAGTGAAGGAGCCAGGACCCAAAGACCTAGCTGGCCTGGAGAGTCCCCAGGTGGCCCGTAAGCAGCCCCTTTCAATTTGGGTCTGGAGGCTTTCGTTGGGCCGGGAACCTGGGATGTACCTGCAAGGTTGCAGTTCGCGGCCCGAGAAGCACTCTTCGGCCAACATGCCCAACTGCAGCAACAGCTCCCAAAGCGAAGGAGCCAGGACCCAAAGACCTAGCTGGCCTGAAGGGCCCACAGGGGGCCCCCAAGCAGCCCCTGTCCATTTGGGCCTGGGGGTTTTCGTTGGGTCGGGAACCTGGGAGGTACCTGCAAGGTTGCAGTTCGCGGCCTGAGAAGCACTCTCCGGCCAACATGCCCAACTGCAGCAACAGCTCCCAAAGCGAAGGAGCCAGGACCCAAAGACCTAGCTGGCCTGAAGTGCCCCCATGGGGTCCCCAAGCAGCCCCTCTCCATTTGGGTCTGGGGGCTTTCGTTGGGCGGGGAACCTGGGAGATTCATGCAAGGTTGCAGTTCGCGGCCCGAGAAGCACTCTCCGGCCAACATGCCCAACTGCAGCAACAGCTCCCAAAGCGAAGGAGCCAGGACCCAAAGACCTAGCTGGCCTGAAGGGCCCCCAGGGGGCCCCCAAGCAGCCCCTCTCCATTTGGGTCTGGGGGTTTTCGTTGGGCCGGGAACCTGGGAGATTCCTGCAAGATTGCAGTTCGCGGCCCGAGAAGCACTCTCCGGCCAACATGCCCAACTGCAGCAACAGCTCCCAAAGCGAAGGAGCCAGGACCCAAAGACCTAGCTGGCCTGAAGGGCCCCCAGGGGGCCCCCAAGCAGCCCCTCTCCATTTGGGTCTGGAGGCTTTTGTTGGGCCGGGAACCTGGGAGATTCCTGCAAGGTTGCAGTTCGAGGCCCGAGAAGCACTCTCCGGCCAACATGCCCAACTGCAGCAACAGCTCCCAAAGCGAAGGAGCCAGGACCCAAAGACCTAGCTGGCCTGAAGGGCCCCCAGGGGGCCCCCAAGCAGCCCCTCTCAATTTGGGTCTGGGGGCTTTCGTTGGGCCGGGAACCTGGGAGATTCCTGCAAGGTTGCAGTTCTCGGCCGGAGAAGCACTCTCCGGCCAACATGCCCAACTGCAGCAACAGCTCCCAAAGCGAAGGAGCCAGGACCCAAAGACCTAGCTGGCCTGAAGGGCCCCCATGGGGCCCCCAAGCAGCCCCTCTCCATTTGGGTCTGGGGGCTTTCGTTGGGCGGGGAACCTGGGAGATTCATGCAATGTTGCAGTTCGCGGCCCGAGAAGCACTCTCCGGCCAACATGCACAACTGCAGCAACAGCTCCCAAACCGAAGGAGCCAGGACCCAAAGACCTAGCTGGCCTGAAGGGCCCCCAGGGGGCCACCAAGCAGCCCCTCTCAATTTGGGTCTGGGGGCTTTCGTTGGGCCGGGAACCTGGGAGATTCCTGCAAGGTTGCAGTTCGCGGCCCGAGAAGCACTCTCCGGCCAACATGCCCAACTGCAGCAACAGCTCCCAAAGCGAAGGAGCCAGGACCCAAAGACCTAGCTGGCCTGAAGGGCCCCCAGGGGGCCCCCAAGCAGCCCCTCTCCATTTGGGTCTGGGGGCTTTCGTTGGGCCAGGAACCTGGGAGGTACCTGCAAGGTTGCAGTTCGCGGCCCGAGAAGCACTCTCCGGCCAACATGCCCAACTGCAGCAACAGCTCCCAAAGCGAAGGAGCCAGGACCCAAAGACCTAGCTGGCCTGAAGGGCCCCCAGGGGGCCCCCAAGCAGCCCCTCTCAATTTGGGTCTGGGGGCTTTCGTTGGGCCGGGAACCTGGGAGATTCCTTCAAGGTTGCAGTTCGCGGCCCGAGAAGCACTCTCCGGCCAACATGCTGAACTGCAGCAACAGCTCCCAAAGCGAAGGAGCCAGGACCCAAAGACCTAGCTGGCCTGAAGGGCCCCCAGGGGGCCCCCAAGCAGCCCCTCTCCATTTGGGTCTGGGGGCTTTCGTTGGGCCGGGAACCTGGGAGAATCCTGCAAGGTTGCAGTTCGCGGCCCGAGAAGCACTCTCCGGCCAACATGCCCAACTGCAGCAACAGCTCCCAAACCGAAGGAGCCAGGACCCAAAGACCTAGCTGGCCTGAAGGGCCCCCAGGGGGCCCCCAAGCAGCCCCTCTCAATTTGGGTCTGGGGGCTTTCGTTGGGCCGGGAACCTGGGAGAATCCTGCAAGGTTGCAGTTCGCGGCCCGAGAAGCACTCCCCGGCCAACATGCCCAACTGCAGCAACAGCTCCCAAACCGAAGGAGCTAGGACCCAAAGACCTAGCTGGCCTGAAGGGCCCCCAGGGGGCCCCCAAGCAGCCCCTCTCCATTTGGGTCTGGGGGCTTTCGTTGGGCCGGGAACCTGGGAGATTCCTGCAAGGTTGCAGTTCGCGGCCCGAGAAGCACTCTCCGGCCAACATGCCCAACTGCAGCAACAGCTCCCAAACCGAAGGAGCCAGGACACAAAGACCTAGCTGGCCTGAAGGGCCCCCAGGGAGCCCCCAAGCAGCCCCTCTCAATTTGGGTCTGGGGGCTTTCGTTGGGCCGGGAACCTGGGAGATTCCTTCAAGGTTGCAGTTCGCGGCCCGAGAAGCACTCTCCGGCCAACATGCCCAACTGCAGCAACAGCTCCCAAACCGAAGGAGCCAGGACCCAAAGACCTAGCTGGCCTGAAGGGCCCCCAGGGGGCCCCCAAGCAGCCCCTCTCCATTTGGGTCTGGGGGCTTTCGTTGGGCCAGGAACCTGGGAGGTACCTGCAAGGTTGCAGTTCGCGGCCCGAGAAGCACTCTCCGGCCAACATGCCCAACTGCAGCAACAGCTCCCAAAGCGAAGGAGCCAGGACCCAAAGACCTAGCTGGCCTGAAGGGCCCCCAGGGGGCCACCAAGCAGCCCCTCTCCATTTGGGTCTGGGGGCTTTCGTTGGGCCGGGAACCTGGGAGATTCCTGCAAGGTTGCAGTTCGCGGCCCGAGAAGCACTCTCCGGCCAACATGCCCAACTGCAGCAACAGCTCCCAAAGCAAAGGAGCCAGGACCCAAAGACCTAGCTGGCCTGAAGGGCCCCCAGGGGGCCCCCAAGCAGCCCCTCTCCATTTGGGTCTCGGGTCTTTCGTTGGGCTGGGAACCTGGGAGATTCCTGCAAGGTTGCAGTTCGCGGCCGGAGAAGCACTCTCCGGCCAACATGCCAAACGTCCACTAAGAGCTCCAAAACAGAAGGAACCAGGACCCAAAGAAATAGCTGGCCTGGAGAGTCCCCAGGTGGCCCGCAAGCAGCCCCTCTCAATTTGGGTCTGGGGGCTTTCGTTGGGCCGGGAACCTGGGAGATTCCTTCAAGGTTGCAGTTCGCGGCCCGAGAAGCACTCTCCGGCCAACATGCACAACTGCAGCAACAGCTCCCAAACCGAAGGAGCCAGGACCCAAAGACCTAGCTGGCCTGAAGGGCCCCCAGGGGGCCCCCAAGCAGCCCCTCTCAATTTGGGTCTGGGGGCTTTCGTTGGGCCGGGAACCTGGGAGATTCCTTCAAGGTTGCAGTTCGCGGCCCGAGAAGCACTCTCCGGCCAACATGCCCAACTGCAGCAACAGCTCCCAAAGCGAAGGAGCCAGGACCCAAAGACCTAGCTGGCCTGAAGGGCCCCCAGGGGGCCCCCAAGCAGCCCCTCTCCATTTGGGTCTGGGGGCTTTCGTTGGGCCAGGAACCTGGGAGGTACCTGCAAGGTTGCAGTTCGCGGCCCGAGAAGCACTCTCCGGCCAACATGCCCAACTGCAGCAACAGCTCCCAAAGCGAAGGAGCCAGGACCCAAAGACCTAGCTGGCCTGAAGGGCCCCCAGGGGGCCACCAAGCAGCCCCTCTCCATTTGGGTCTGGGGGCTTTCGTTGGGCCGGGAACCTGGGAGATTCCTGCAAGGTTGCAGTTCGCGGCCCGAGAAGCACTCTCCGGCCAACATGCCCAACTGCAGCAACAGCTCCCAAAGCAAAGGAGCCAGGACCCAAAGACCTAGCTGGCCTGAAGGGCCCCCAGGGGGCCCCCAAGCAGCCCCTCTCCATTTGGTTCTCGGGTCTTTCGTTGGGCTGGGAACCTGGGAGATTCCTGCAAGGTTGCAGTTCGCGGCCGGAGAAGCACTCTCCGGCCAACATGCCCAACTGCAGCAACAGCTCCCAAACCGAAGGAGCCAGGACCCAAAGACCTAGCTGGCCAGAAGGCCCCCAGGGGGCCACCAAGCAGCCCCTCTCAATTTGGGTCTGGGGGCTTTCGTTGGGCCGGGAACCTGGGAGAATCCTGCAAGGTTGCAGTTCGCGGCCCGAGAAGCACTCCCCGGCCAACATGCCCAACTGCAGCAACAGCTCCCAAAACGAAGGAGCTAAGACCCAAAGACCTAGCTGGCCTGAAGGGCCCCCAGGGGGCCCCCAAGCAGCCCCTCTCCATTTGGGTCTGGGGGCTTTTGTTGGGCCGGGAACCTGGGAGATTCCTGCAAGGTTGCAGTTCGCGGCCCGAGAAGCACTCTCCGGCCAACATGCCCAACTGCAGCAACAGCTCCCAAACCGAAGGAGCCAGGACACAAAGACCTAGCTGGCCTGAAGGGCCCCCAGGGGGCCCCCAAGCAGCCCCTCTCAATTTGGGTCTGGGGGCTTTCGTTGGGCCGGGAACCTGGGAGATTCCTTCAAGGTTGCAGTTCGCGGCCCGAGAAGCACTCTCCGGCCAACATGCCCAACTGCAGCAACAGCTCCCAAACCGAAGGAGCCAGGACCCAAAGACCTAGCTGGCCTGAAGGGCCCCCAGGGGGCGCCCAAGCAGCCCCTCTCCATTTGGGTCTGGGGGCTTTCGTTGGGCCAGGAACCTGGGAGGTACCTGCAAGGTTGCAGTTCGCGGCCCGAGAAGCACTCTCCGGCCAACATGCCCAACTGCAGCAACAGCTCCCAAAGCGAAGGAGCCAGGACCCAAAGACCTAGCTGGCCTGAAGGGCCCCCAGGGGGCCCCCAAGCAGCCCCTCTCCATTTGGGTCTGGGGGCTTTCGTTGGGCCGGGAACCTGGGAGATTCCTGCAAGGTTGCAGTTCGCGGCCCGAGAAGCACTCTCCGGCCAACATGCTCAACTGCAGCAACAGCTCCCAAAGCGAAGGAGCCAGGACCCAAAGACCTAGCTGGCCTGAAGGGCCCCCAGGGGGCCCCCAAGCAGCCCCTCTCCATTTGGGTCTGGGGGCTTTCGTTGGGTCGGGAACCTGGGAGAATCCTGCAAGGTTGCAGTTCGCGGCCCGAGAAGCACTCTCCGGCCAACATGCACAACTGCAGCAACAGCTCCCAAACCGAATGAGCCAGGACCCAAAGACCTAGCTGGCCTGAAGGGCCCCCAGGGGGCCCCCAAGCAGCCCCTCTCAATTTGGGTCTGGGGGCTTTCGTTGGGCCGGGAACCTGGGAGATTCCTGCAAGGTTGCAGTTCGCGGCCGGAGAAGCACTCTCCGGCCAACATGCCCAACTGCAGCAACAGCTCCCAAACCGAAGGAGCCAGGACCCAAAGACCTAGCTGGCCTGAAGGGCCCCCAGGGGGCCCCCAAGCAGCCCCTCTCCATTTGGGTCTGGGGGCTTTCGTTGGGCCGGGAACCTGGGAGAATCCTGCAAGGTTGCAGTTCGCGGCCCGAGAAGCACTCTCCGGCCAACATGCCAAACGTCCACTAAGAGCTCCAAAACAGAAGGAACCAGGACCCAAAGAAATAGCTGGCCTGGAGAGTCCCCAGGTGGCCCAACAAGCAGCCCCTCTCAATTTGGGTCTGGGGGCTTTCGTTGGGCCGGGAACCTGGGAGATTCCTTCAAGGTTGCAGTTCGCGGCCCGAGAAGCACTCTCCGGCCAACATGCCCAACTGCAGCAACAGCTCCCAAAGCGAAGGAGCCAGGACCCAAAGACCTAGCTGGCCTGAAGGGCCCCCAGGGGGCCCCCAAGCAGCCCCTCTCCATTTGGGTCTGGGGGCTTTCGTTGGGCCAGGAACCTGGGAGGTACCTGCAAGGTTGCAGTTCGCGGCCCGAGAAGCACTCTCCGGCCAACATGCCCAACTGCAGCAACAGCTCCCAAAGCGAAGGAGCCAGGACCCAAAGACCTAGCTGGCCTGAAGGGCCCCCAGGGGGCCACCAAGCAGCCCCTCTCCATTTGGGTCTGGGGGCTTTCGTTGGGCCGGGAACCTGGGAGATTCCTGCAAGGTTGCAGTTCGCGGCCCGAGAAGCACTCTCCGGCCAACATGCCCAACTGCAGCAACAGCTCCCAAAGCAAAGGAGCCAGGACCCAAAGACCTAGCTGGCCTGAAGGGCCCCCAGGGGGCCCCCAAGCAGCCCCTCTCCATTTGGTTCTCGGGTCTTTCGTTGGGCTGGGAACCTGGGAGATTCCTGCAAGGTTGCAGTTCGCGGCCGGAGAAGCACTCTCCGGCCAACATGCCCAACTGCAGCAACAGCTCCCAAACCGAAGGAGCCAGGACCCAAAGACCTAGCTGGCCAGAAGGCCCCCAGGGGGCCACCAAGCAGCCCCTCTCAATTTGGGTCTGGGGGCTTTCGTTGGGCCGGGAACCTGGGAGAATCCTGCAAGGTTGCAGTTCGCGGCCCGAGAAGCACTCCCCGGCCAACATGCCCAACTGCAGCAACAGCTCCCAAAACGAAGGAGCTAAGACCCAAAGACCTAGCTGGCCTGAAGGGCCCCCAGGGGGCCCCCAAGCAGCCCCTCTCCATTTGGGTCTGGGGGCTTTTGTTGGGCCGGGAACCTGGGAGATTCCTGCAAGGTTGCAGTTCGCGGCCCGAGAAGCACTCTCCGGCCAACATGCCCAACTGCAGCAACAGCTCCCAAACCGAAGGAGCCAGGACACAAAGACCTAGCTGGCCTGAAGGGCCCCCAGGGGGCCCCCAAGCAGCCCCTCTCAATTTGGGTCTGGGGGCTTTCGTTGGGCCGGGAACCTGGGAGATTCCTTCAAGGTTGCAGTTCGCGGCCCGAGAAGCACTCTCCGGCCAACATGCCCAACTGCAGCAACAGCTCCCAAACCGAAGGAGCCAGGACCCAAAGACCTAGCTGGCCTGAAGGGCCCCCAGGGGGCCCCCAAGCAGCCCCTCTCCATTTGGGTCTGGGGGCTTTCGTTGGGCCAGGAACCTGGGAGGTACCTGCAAGGTTGCAGTTCGCGGCCCGAGAAGCACTCTCCGGCCAACATGCCCAACTGCAGCAACAGCTCCCAAAGCGAAGGAGCCAGGACCCAAAGACCTAGCTGGCCTGAAGGGCCCCCAGGGGGCCCCCAAGCAGCCCCTCTCAATTTGGGTCTGGGGGCTTTCGTTGGGCCGGGAACCTGGGAGATTCCTGCAAGGTTGCAGTTCGCGGCCGGAGAAGCACTCTCCGGCCAACATGCCCAACTGCAGCAACAGCTCCCAAACCGAAGGAGCCAGGACCCAAAGACCTAGCTGGCCTGAAGGGCCCCCAGGGGGCCCCCAAGCAGCCCCTCTCCATTTGGGTCTGGGGGCTTTCGTTGGGCCGGGAACCTGGGAGAATCCTGCAAGGTTGCAGTTCGCGGCCCGAGAAGCACTCTCCGGCCAACATGCCAAACGTCCACTAAGAGCTCCAAAACAGAAGGAACCAGGACCCAAAGAAATAGCTGGCCTGGAGAGTCCCCAGGTGGCCCAACAAGCAGCCCCTTTCAATTTGGGTCTGGGGGCTTTCGTTGGGCCGGGAACCTGGGATGTACCTGCAAGGTTGCAGTTCGCGGCCCGAGAAGCACTCTCCGGCCAACATGCACAACTGCAGCAACAGCTCCCAAACCGAAGGAGCCAGGACCCAAAGACCTAGCTGGCCTGAAGTGCCCCCATGGGGTCCCCAAGCAGCCCCTCTCCATTTGGGTCTGGGGGCTTTCGTTGGGCGGGGAACCTGGGAGATTCATGCAAGGTTGCAGTTCGCGGCCCGAGAAGCACTCTCCGGCCAACATGCCCAACTGCAGCAACAGCTCCCAAAGCGAAGGAGCCAGGACCCAAAGACCTAGCTGGTCTGAAGGGCCCCCAGGGGGCCCCCAAGCAGCCCCTCTCCATTTGGGTCTGGGGGTTTTCGTTGGGCCGGGAACCTGGGAGATTCCTGCAAGGTTGCAGTTTGCGGCCCGAGAAGCACTCTCCGGCCAACATGCCCAACTGCAGCAACAGCTCCCAAAGCGAAGGAGCCAGGACCCAAAGACCTAGCTGGCCTGAAGGGCCCCCAGGGGGCCCCCAAGCAGCCCCTCTCCATTTGGGTCTGGGGGCTTTCGTTGGGCCGGGAACCTGGGAGATTCCTGCAAGGTTGCAGTTCGCGGCCCGAGAAGCACTCTCCGGCCAACATGCCAAACGTCCACCAAGAGCTCCAAAACAGAAGGAACCAGGACCCAAAGAAATAGCTGGCCTGGGGAGTCCCCAGGTGGCCCGCAAGCAGCCCCTTTCAATTTGGGTCTGGGGGCTTTCGTTGGGCCGGGAACCTGGGAGATTCCTGCAAGGTTGCAGTTCGCGGCCCGAGAAGCACTCTCCGGCCAACATGCCCAACTGCAGCAACAGCTCCCAAAGCGAAGGAGCCAGGACCCAAAGACCTAGCTGGCCTGAAGGGCCCCCAGGGGGCCCCCAAGCAGCCCCTCTCAATTTGGGTCTGGGGGCTTTCGTTGGGCCGGGAACCTGGGAGATTCCTGCAAGGTTGCAGTTCGCGGCCCGAGAAGCACTCTCCGGCCAACATGCCCAATTACCAGCAACAGCTCCCAAAGCGAAAGAGCCAGGACCCAAAGACCTAGCTGGCCTGAAGGGCCCCCATGGGGTCCCCAAGCAGCCCCTCTCCATTTGGGTCTGGGGGCTTTCGTTGGGCGGGGAACCTGGGAGATTCCTGCAAGGTTGCAGTTCGCGGCCCGAGAAGCACTCTCCGGCCAACATGCACAAGTGCAGCAACAGCTCCCAAAGCGAAGGAGCCAGGACCCAAAGACCTAGCTGGCCTGAAGGGCCCCCAGGGGGCCCCCAAGCAGCCCCTCTCCATTTGGGTCTGGGGGTTTTCGTTGGGCCGGGAACCTTGGAGAATCCTGCAAGGTTGCAGTTCGCGGCCCGAGAAGCACTCTCCGGCCAACATGCCCAACTGCAGCAACAGCTCCCAAACCGAAGGAGCCAGGACCCAAAGACCTAGCTGGCCTGAAGGGCCCCCAGGGGGGCCCCAAGCAGCCCCTCTCCATTTGGGTCTGGGGGCTTTCCTTGGGCCAGGAACCTGGGAGGTACCTGTAAGGTTGCAGTTCGCGGCCGGAGAAGCACTCTCCGGCCAACATGCCCAACTGCAGCAACAGCTCCCAAAGCGAAGGAGCCAGGACCCAAAGACCTAGCTGGCCTGAAGGGCCCCCAGGGGGCCCCCAAGCAGCCCCTCTCCATTTGGGTCTGGGGGCTTTCGTTGGGCCGGGAACCTGGGAGATTCCTGCAAGGTTGCAGTTCGCGGCCCGAGAAGCACTCTCCGGCCAACATGCCCAACTGCAGCAACAGCTCCCAAAGCGAAGGAGCCAGGACCCAAAGACCTAGCTGGCCTGAAGGGCCCCCAGGGGGCCCCCAAGCAGCCCCTCTCAATTTGGGTCTGGGGGCTTTCGTTGGGCCGGGAATCTGGGAGATTCCTGCAAGGTTGCAGTTCGCGGCCGGAGAAGCACTCTCCGGCCAACATGCCCAACTGCAGCAACAGCTCCCAAAGCGAAGGAGCCAGGACCCAAAGACCTAGCTGGCCTGAAGGGCCCCCAGGGGGCCCCCAAGCAGCCCCTCTCCATTTGGGTCTGGGGGCTTTCGTTGGGCCGGGAACCTGGGAGAATCCTGCAAGGTTGCAGTTCGCGGCCCGAGAAGCACTCTCCGGCCAACATGCCCAACTGCAGCAACAGCTCCCAAACCGAAGGAGCCAGGACCCAAAGACCTAGCTGGCCTGAAGGGCCCCCAGGGGGCCCCCAAGCAGCCCCTCTCCATTTGGGTCTGGGGGCTTTCGTTGGGCCGGGAACCTGGGAGATTCCTGTGAGGTTGCAGTTCGCGGCCCGAGAAGCACTCTCCGGCCAACATGCCCAACTGCAGCAACAGCTCCCAAAGCGAAGGAGCCAGGACCCAAAGACCTAGCTGGCCTGAAGGGCCCCCAGGGGGCCCCCAAGCAGCCCCTCTCCATTTGGGTCTGGGGGCTTTCGTTGGGCATGGATACCTGAGATGTACCTGCAAGATTACAGTTCGCGGCCCGAGAAGCACTCTCCGGCCAACATTCCAAAGGTCCACCAAGAGCTCCAAAACAGAAGGAACCAGGACCCAAAGAAATAGCTGGCCTGGAGAGTCCCCAGGTGGCCCGGAAGCAGCCCCTTTCAATTTGGGTCTGGGGGCTTTCGTTGGGCCGGGAACCTGGGAGATTCCTGCAAGGTTGCAGTTCGCGGCCCGAGAAGCACTCTCCGGCCAACATGCACAAGTGCAGCAACAGCTCCCAAAGCGAAGGAGCCAGGACACAAAGACCTAGCTGGCCTGAAGGGCCCCCAGGGGGCCCCCAAGCAGCCCCTCTCCATTTGGGTCTGGGGGCTTTCGTTGGGCCGGGAACCTGGGAGATTCCTTCAAGGTTGCAGTTCGCGGCCCGAGAAGCACTCTCCGGCCAACATGCCCAACTGCAGCAACAGCTCCCAAAGCGAAGGAGCCAGGACCCAAAGACCTAGCTGGCCTGAAGGGCCCCCAGGGGGCCCCCAAGCAGCCCCTCTCCATTTGGGTCTGGGGGCTTTCGTTGGGCCGGGAACCTGGGAGAATCCTGCAAGGTTGCAGTTCGCGGCCCGAGAAGCACTCTCCGGCCAACATGCCCAACTGCAGCAACAGCTCCCAAACCGAAGGAGCCAGGACCCAAAGACCTAGCTGGCCTGAAGGGCCCCCAGGGGGCCCCCAAGCAGCCCCTCTCCATTTGGGTCTGGGGGCTTTCGTTGGGCCGGGAACCTGGGAGATTCCTGTGAGGTTGCAGTTCGCGGCCCGAGAAGCACTCTCCGGCCAACATGCCCAACTGCAGCAACAGCTCCCAAAGCGAAGGAGCCAGGACCCAAAGACCTAGCTGGCCTGAAGGGCCCCCAGGGGGCCCCCAAGCAGCCCCTCTCCATTTGGGTCTGGGGGCTTTCGTTGGGCATGGATACCTGAGATGTACCTGCAAGATTACAGTTCGCGGCCCGAGAAGCACTCTCCGGCCAACATTCCAAACGTCCACCAAGAGCTCCAAAACAGAAGGAACCAGGACCCAAAGAAATAGCTGGCCTGGAGAGTCCCCAGGTGGCCCGGAAGCAGCCCCTTTCAATTTGGGTCTGGGGGCTTTCGTTGGGCCGGGAACCTGGGAGATTCCTGCAAGGTTGCAGTTCGCGGCCCGAGAAGCACTATCCGGCCAACATGCACAAGTGCAGCAACAGCTCCCAAAGCGAAGGAGCCAGGACACAAAGACCTAGCTGGCCTGAAGGGCCCCCAGGGGGCCCCCAAGCAGCCCCTCTCAATTTGGGTCTGGGGGCTTTCGTTGGGCCGGGAACCTGGGAGATTCCTTCAAGGTTGCAGTTCGCGGCCCGAGAAGCACTCTCCGGCCAACATGCCCAACTGCAGCAACAGCTCCCAAAGCGAAGGAGCCAGGACCCAAAGACCTAGCTGGCCTGAAGGGCCCCCAGGGGGCCCCCAAGCAGCCCCTCTCCATTTGGGTCTGGGGGCTTTCGTTGGGCCGGGAACCTGGGAGAATCCTGCAAGGTTGCAGTTCGCGGCCCGAGAAGCACTCTCCGGCCAACATGCCCAACTGCAGCAACAGCTCCCAAAGCGAAGGAGCCAGGACCCAAAGACCTAGCTGGCCTGAAGGGCCCCCAGGGGGCCCCCAAGCAGCCCCTCTCCATTTGGGTCTGGGGGCTTTCGTTGGGCCGGGAACCTGGGAGATTCCTGTGAGGTTGCAGTTCGCGGCCCGAGAAGCACTCTCCGGCCAACATGCCCAACTGCAGCAACAGCTCCCAAAGCGAAGGAGCCAGGACCCAAAGACCTAGCTGGCCTGAAGGGCCCCCAGGGGGCCCCCAAGCAGCCCCTCTCCATTTGGGTCTGGGGGCTTTCGTTGGGCCGGGAACCTGGGAGATTCATGCAAGGTTGCAGTTCGCGGCCGGAGAAGCACTCTCCGGCCAACATGCCCAACTGCAGCAACAGCTCCCAAAGCGAAGGAGCCAGGACCCAAAGACCTAGCTGGCCTGAAGGGCCCCCAGGGGGCCCCCAAGCAGCCCCTCTCCATTTGGGTCTGGGGGCTTTCGTTGGGCATGGATACCTGAGATGTACCTGCAAGATTACAGTTCGCGGCCCGAGAAGCACTCTCCGGCCAACATTCCAAACGTCCACCAAGAGCTCCAAAACAGAAGGAACCAGGACCCAAAGAAATAGCTGGCCTGGAGAGTCCCCAGGTGGCCCGGAAGCAGCCCCTTTCAATTTGGGTCTGGGGGCTTTCGTTGGGCCGGGAACCTGGGAGATTCCTGCAAGGTTGCAGTTCGCGGCCCGAGAAGCACTCTCCGGCCAACATGCACAAGTGCAGCAACAGCTCCCAAAGCGAAGGAGCCAGGACACAAAGACCTAGCTGGCCTGAAGGGCCCCCAGGGGGCCCCCAAGCAGCCCCTCTCAATTTGGGTCTGGGGGCTTTCGTTGGGCCGGGAACCTGGGAGATTCCTTCAAGGTTGCAGTTCGCGGCCCGAGAAGCACTCTCCGGCCAACATGCCCAACTGCAGCAACAGCTCCCAAACCGAAGGAGCCAGGACCCAAAGACCTAGCTGGCCTGAAGGGCCCCCAGGGGGCCCCCAAGCAGCCCCTCTCCATTTAGGTCTGGGGGCTTTCGTTGGGCCGGGAACCTGGGAGATTCCTGCAAGGTTGCAGTTCTCGGCCGGAGAAGCACTCTCCGGCCAACATGCCCAACTGCAGCAACAGCTCCCAAAGCGAAGGAGCCAGGACCCAAAGACCTAGCTGGTCTGAAGGGCCCCCAGGGGGCCCCCAAGCAGCCCCTGTCCATTTGGGTCTGGGGGTTTTCGTTGGGTCGGGAACCTGGGATGTACCTGCAAGGTTGCAGTTCGCGGCCTGAGAAGCACTCTCCGGCCAACATGCCCAACTGCAGCAACAGCTCCCAAACCGAAGGAGCCAGGACCCAAAGACCTAGCTGGCCTGAAGTGCCCCCATGGGGTCCCCAAGCAGCCCCTCTCCATTTGGGTCTGGGGGCTTTCGTTGGGCGGGGAACCTGGGAGATTCATGCAATGTTGCAGTTCGCGGCCCGAGAAGCACTCTCCGGCCAACATGCCCAACTGCAGCAACAGCTCCCAAAGCGAAGGAGCCAGGACCCAAAGACCTAGCTGGCCTGAAGGGCCCCCAGGGGGCCCCCAAGCAGCCCCTCTCAATTTGGGTCTGGGGGCTTTCGTTGGGCCGGGAACCTGGGAGAATCCTGCAAGGTTGCAGTTCTCGGCCGGAGAAGCACTCTCCGGCCAACATGCCCAACTGCAGCAACAGCTCCCAAAGCGAAGGAGCCAGGACCCAAAGACCTAGCTGGCCTGAAGGGCCCCCAGGGGGCCCCCAAGCAGCCCCTGTCCATTTGGGTCTGGGGGTTTTCGTTGGGTCGGGAACCTGGGATGTACGTGCAAGGTTGCAGTTCGCGGCCTGAGAAGCACTCTCCGGCCAACATGCCCAACTGCAGCAACAGCTCCCAAACCGAAGGAGCCAGGACCCAAAGACCTAGCTGGCCTGAAGTGCCCCCATGGGGTCCCCAAGCAGCCCCTCTCCATTTGGGTCTGGGGGCTTTCGTTGGGCGGGGAACCTGGGAGATTCATGCAATGTTGCAGTTCGCGGCCCGAGAAGCACTCTCCGGCCAACATGCCCAACTGCAGCAACAGCTCCCAAAGCGAAGGAGCCAGGACCCAAAGACCTAGCTGGCCTGAAGGGCCCCCAGGGGGCCCCCAAGCAGCCCCTCTCAATTTGGGTCTGGGGGCTTTCGTTGGGCCGGGAACCTGGGAGAATCCTGCAAGGTTGCAGTTCGCGGCCCGAGAAGCACTCTCCGGCCAACATGCCCAACTGCAGCAACAGCTCCCAAACCGAAGGAGCCAGGACCCAAAGACCTAGCTGGCCTGAAGGGCCCCCAGGGGGCCCCCAAGCAGCCCCTCTCCATTTGGGTCTGGGGGCTTTCGTTGGGTCGGGAACCTGGGATGTACCTGCAAGGTTGCAGTTCGCGGCCTGAGAAGCACTCTCCGGCCAACATGCCCAACTGCAGCAACAGCTCCCAAACCGAAGGAGCCAGGACCCAAAGACCTAGCTGGCCTGAAGTGCCCCCATGGGGTCCCCAAGCAGCCCCTCTCCATTTGGGTCTGGGGGCTTTCGTTGGGCGGGGAACCTGGGAGATTCATGCAATGTTGCAGTTCGCGGCCCGAGAAGCACTCTCCGGCCAACATGCCCAACTGCAGCAACAGCTCCCAAAGCGAAGGAGCCAGGACCCAAAGACCTAGCTGGCCTGAAGGGCCCCCAGGGGCCCCCAAGCAGCCCCTCTCAATTTGGGTCTGGGGGCTTTCGTTGGGCCGGGAACCTGGGAGAATCCTGCAAGGTTGCAGTTCGCGGCCCGAGAAGCACTCTCCGGCCAACATGCCCAACTGCAGCAACAGCTCCCAAACCGAAGGAGCCAGGACCCAAAGACCTAGCTGGCCTGAAGGGCCCCCAGGGGGCCCCCAAGCAGCCCCTCTCCATTTGGGTCTGGGGGCTTTCGTTGGGCCAGGAACCTGGGAGGTACCTGCAAGGTTGCAGTTCGCGGCCCGAGAAGCACTCTCCGGCCAACATGCCCAACTGCAGCAACAGCTCCCAAAGCGAAGGAGCCAGGACCCAAAGACCTAGCTGGCCTGAAGGGCCCCCAGGGGGCCCCCAAGCAGCCCCTCTCCATTTGGGTCTGGGGGCTTTCGTTGGGCCGGGAACCTGGGAGAATCCTGCAAGGTTGCAGTTCGCGGCCCGAGAAGCACTCTCCGGCCAACATGCCCAACTGCAGCAACAGCTCCCAAACCGAAGGAGCCAGGACCCAAAGACCTAGCTGGCCTGAAGGGCCCCCAGGGGGCCCCCAAGCAGCCCCTCTCCATTTGGGTCTGGGGGCTTTCGTTGGGCCGGGAACCTGGGAGATTCCTGCAAGGTTGCAGTTCGCGGCCCGAGAAGCACTCTCCGGCCAACATGCCCAACGTCCAGCAACAGCTCCCAAACCGAAGGAGCCAGGACCCAAAGACCTAGCTTGCCTGAAGGGCCCCCAGGGGGCCCCCAAGCAGCCCCTCTCCATTTGGGTCTGGGGGCTTTCGTTGGGCCGGGAACCTGGGAGAATCCTGCAAGGTTGCAGTTCGCGGCCCGAGAAGCACTCTCCGGCCAACATGCCCAACTGCAGCAACAGCTCCCAAACCGAAGGAGCCAGGA
The DNA here is from genome assembly GCF_964237585.1 of Gallinula chloropus. Lineage (NCBI taxonomy): Eukaryota > Metazoa > Chordata > Aves > Gruiformes > Rallidae > Gallinula > Gallinula chloropus. The sequence continues at coordinate 161,958 of NW_028168158.1, read as the reverse complement.
CCCAAAGACCTAGCTGGCCTGAAGGGCCCCCAGGGGGCCCCCAAGCAGCCCCTCTCAATTTGGGTCTGGGGGCTTTCGTTGGGCCGGGAACCTGGGAGATTCCTTCAAGGTTGCAGTACGCGGCCCGAGAAGCACTCTCCGGCCAACATGCTGAACTGCAGCAACAGCTCCCAAAGCGAAGGAGCCAGGACCCAAAGACCTAGCTGGCCTGAAGGGCCCCCAGGGGGCCCCCAAGCAGCCCCTCTCCATTTGGGTCTGGGGGCTTTCGTTGGGCCGGGAACCTGGGAGAATCCTGCAAGGTTGCAGTTCGCGGCCCGAGAAGCACTCTCCGGCCAACATGCCCAACTGCAGCAACAGCTCCCAAACCGAAGGAGCCAGGACCCAAAGACCTAGCTGGCCTGAAGGGCCCCCAGGGGGCCCCCAAGCAGCCCCTCTCCATTTGGGTCTGGGGGCTTTCGTTGGGCCGGGAACCTGGGAGAATCCTGCAAGGTTGCAGTTCGCGGCCCGAGAAGCACTCCCCGGCCAACATGCCCAACTGCAGCAACAGCTCCCAAACCGAAGGAGCTAGGACCCAAAGACCTAGCTGGCCTGAAGGGCCCCCAGGGGGCCCCCAAGCAGCCCCTCTCCATTTGGGTCTGGGGGCTTTCGTTGGGCCGGGAACCTGGGAGATTCCTGCAAGGTTGCAGTTCGCGGCCCGAGAAGCACTCTCCGGCCAACATGCCCAACTGCAGCAACAGCTCCCAAACCGAAGGAGCCAGGACACAAAGACCTAGCTGGCCTGAAGGGCCCCCAGGGGGCCCCCAAGCAGCCCCTCTCAATTTGGGTCTGGGGGCTTTCGTTGGGCCGGGAACCTGGGAGATTCCTGTGAGGTTGCAGTTCGCGGCCCGAGAAGCACTCTCCGGCCAACATGCCCAACTGCAGCAACAGCTCCCAAAGCGAAGGAGCCAGGACCCAAAGACCTAGCTGGCCTGAAGGGCCCCCAGGGGGCCCCCAAGCAGCCCCTCTCCATTTGGGTCTGGGGGCTTTCGTTGGGCCGGGAACCTGGGAGATTCATGCAAGGTTGCAGTTCGCGGCCGGAGAAGCACTCTCCGGCCAACATGCCCAACTGCAGCAACAGCTCCCAAAGCGAAGGAGCCAGGACCCAAAGACCTAGCTGGCCTGAAGGGCCCCCAGGGGGCCCCCAAGCAGCCCCTCTCCATTTGGGTCTGGGGGCTTTCGTTGGGCATGGATACCTGAGATGTACCTGCAAGATTACAGTTCGCGGCCCGAGAAGCACTCTCCGGCCAACATTCCAAACGTCCACCAAGAGCTCCAAAACAGAAGGAACCAGGACCCAAAGAAATAGCTGGCCTGGAGAGTCCCCAGGTGGCCCGGAAGCAGCCCCTTTCAATTTGGGTCTGGAGGCTTTCGTTGGGCCGGGAACCTGGGAGATTCCTGCAAGGTTGCAGTTCGCGGCCCGAGAAGCACTCTCCGGCCAACATGCACAAGTGCAGCAACAGCTCCCAAAGCGAAGGAGCCAGGACACAAAGACCTAGCTGGCCTGAAGGGCCCCCAGGGGGCCCCCAAGCAGCCCCTCTCAATTTGGGTCTGGGGGCTTTCGTTGGGCCGGGAACCTGGGAGATTCCTTCAAGGTTGCAGTTCGCGGCCCGAGAAGCACTCTCCGGCCAACATGCCCAACTGCAGCAACAGCTCCCAAACCGAAGGAGCCAGGACCCAAAGACCTAGCTGGCCTGAAGGGCCCCCAGGGGGCCCCCAAGCAGCCCCTCTCAATTTAGGTCTGGGGGCTTTCGTTGGGCCGGGAACCTGGGAGATTCCTGCAAGGTTGCAGTTCTCGGCCGGAGAAGCACTCTCCGGCCAACATGCCCAACTGCAGCAACAGCTCCCAAAGCGAAGGAGCCAGGACCCAAAGACCTAGCTGGTCTGAAGGGCCCCCAGGGGGCCCCCAAGCAGCCCCTGTCCATTTGGGTCTGGGGGTTTTCGTTGGGTCGGGAACCTGGGATGTACCTGCAAGGTTGCAGTTCGCGGCCTGAGAAGCACTCTCCGGCCAACATGCCCAACTGCAGCAACAGCTCCCAAACCGAAGGAGCCAGGACCCAAAGACCTAGCTGGCCTGAAGTGCCCCCATGGGGTCCCCAAGCAGCCCCTCTCCATTTGGGTCTGGGGGCTTTCGTTGGGCGGGGAACCTGGGAGATTCATGCAATGTTGCAGTTCGCGGCCCGAGAAGCACTCTCCGGCCAACATGCCCAACTGCAGCAACAGCTCCCAAAGCGAAGGAGCCAGGACCCAAAGACCTAGCTGGCCTGAAGGGCCCCCAGGGGGCCCCCAAGCAGCCCCTCTCAATTTGGGTCTGGGGGCTTTCGTTGGGCCGGGAACCTGGGAGAATCCTGCAAGGTTGCAGTTCTCGGCCGGAGAAGCACTCTCCGGCCAACATGCCCAACTGCAGCAACAGCTCCCAAAGCGAAGGAGCCAGGACCCAAAGACCTAGCTGGCCTGAAGGGCCCCCAGGGGGCCCCCAAGCAGCCCCTGTCCATTTGGGTCTGGGGGTTTTCGTTGGGTCGGGAACCTGGGATGTACCTGCAAGGTTGCAGTTCGCGGCCTGAGAAGCACTCTCCGGCCAACATGCCCAACTGCAGCAACAGCTCCCAAACCGAAGGAGCCAGGACCCAAAGACCTAGCTGGCCTGAAGTGCCCCCATGGGGTCCCCAAGCAGCCCCTCTCCATTTGGGTCTGGGGGCTTTCGTTGGGCGGGGAACCTGGGAGATTCATGCAATGTTGCAGTTCGCGGCCCGAGAAGCACTCTCCGGCCAACATGCCCAACTGCAGCAACAGCTCCCAAAGCGAAGGAGCCAGGACCCAAAGACCTAGCTGGCCTGAAGGGCCCCCAGGGGGCCCCCAAGCAGCCCCTCTCAATTTGGGTCTGGGGGCTTTCGTTGGGCCGGGAACCTGGGAGAATCCTGCAAGGTTGCAGTTCGCGGCCCGAGAAGCACTCTCCGGCCAACATGCCCAACTGCAGCAACAGCTCCCAAACCGAAGGAGCCAGGACCCAAAGACCTAGCTGGCCTGAAGGGCCCCCAGGGGGCCCCCAAGCAGCCCCTCTCCATTTGGGTCTGGGGGCTTTCGTTGGGTCGGGAACCTGGGATGTACCTGCAAGGTTGCAGTTCGCGGCCTGAGAAGCACTCTCCGGCCAACATGCCCAACTGCAGCAACAGCTCCCAAACCGAAGGAGCCAGGACCCAAAGACCTAGCTGGCCTGAAGTGCCCCCATGGGGTCCCCAAGCAGCCCCTCTCCATTTGGGTCTGGGGGCTTTCGTTGGGCGGGGAACCTGGGAGATTCATGCAATGTTGCAGTTCGCGGCCCGAGAAGCACTCTCCGGCCAACATGCCCAACTGCAGCAACAGCTCCCAAAGCGAAGGAGCCAGGACCCAAAGACCTAGCTGGCCTGAAGGGCCCCCAGGGGCCCCCAAGCAGCCCCTCTCAATTTGGGTCTGGGGGCTTTCGTTGGGCCGGGAACCTGGGAGAATCCTGCAAGGTTGCAGTTCGCGGCCCGAGAAGCACTCTCCGGCCAACATGCCCAACTGCAGCAACAGCTCCCAAACCGAAGGAGCCAGGACCCAAAGACCTAGCTGGCCTGAAGGGCCCCCAGGGGGCCCCCAAGCAGCCCCTCTCCATTTGGGTCTGGGGGCTTTCGTTGGGCCGGGAACCTGGGAGGTACCTGCAAGGTTGCAGTTCGCGGCCCGAGAAGCACTCTCCGGCCAACATGCCCAACTGCAGCAACAGCTCCCAAAGCGAAGGAGCCAGGACCCAAAGACCTAGCTGGCCTGAAGGGCCCCCAGGGGGCCCCCAAGCAGCCCCTCTCAATTTGGGTCTGGGGGCTTTCGTTGGGCCGGGAACCTGGGAGATTCCTTCAAGGTTGCAGTTCGCGGCCCGAGAAGCACTCTCCGGCCAACATGCTCAACTGCAGCAACAGCTCCCAAACCGAAGGAGCCAGGACCCAAAGACCTAGCTGGCCTGAAGGGCCCCCAGGGGGCCCCCAAGCAGCCCCTCTCCATTTGGGTCTGGGGGCTTTCGTTGGGCCGGGAACCTGGGAGAATCCTGCAAGGTTGCAGTTCGCGGCCCGAGAAGCACTCTCCGGCCAACATGCCCAACTGCAGCAACAGCTCCCAAACCGAAGGAGCCAGGACCCAAAGACCTAGCTGGCCTGAAGGGCCCCCAGGGGGCCCCCAAGCAGCCCCTCTCCATTTGGGTCTGGGGGCTTTCGTTGGGCCGGGAACCTGGGAGATTCCTGCAAGGTTGCAGTTCGCGGCCCGAGAAGCACTCTCCGGCCAACATGCCCAACGTCCAGCAACAGCTCCCAAACCGAAGGAGCCAGGACCCAAAGACCTAGCTTGCCTGAAGGGCCCCCAGGTGGCCCCCAAGCAGCCCCTCTCCATTTGGGTCTGGGGGCTTTCGTTGGGCCGGGAACCTGGGAGAATCCTGCAAGGTTGCAGTTCGCGGCCCGAGAAGCACTCTCCGGCCAACATGCCCAACTGCAGCAACAGCTCCCAAACCGAAGGAGCCAGGACCCAAAGACCTAGCTGGCCTGAAGGGCCCCCAGGGGGCCCCCAAGCAGCCCCTCTCCATTTGGGTCTGGGGGCTTTCGTTGGGCCAGGAACCTGGGAGGTACCTGCAAGGTTGCAGTTCGCGGCCCGAGAAGCACTCTCCGGCCAACATGCCCAACTGCAGCAACAGCTCCCAAAGCGAAGGAGCCAGGACCCAAAGACCTAGCTGGCCTGAAGGGCCCCCAGGGGGCCCCCAAGCAGCCCCTCTCCATTTGGGTCTGGGGGCTTTCGTTGGGCCGGGAACCTGGGAGATTCCTGTGAGGTTGCAGTTCGCGGCCCGAGAAGCACTCTCCGGCCAACATGCCCAACTGCAGCAACAGCTCCCAAAGCGAAGGAGCCAGGACCCAAAGACCTAGCTGGCCTGAAGGGCCCCCAGGGGGCCACCAAGCAGCCCCTCTCAATTTGGGTCTGGGGGCTTTCGTTGGGCCGGGAACCTGGGAGATTCCTTCAAGGTTGCAGTTCGCGGCCCGAGAAGCACTCTCCGGCCAACATGCTGAACTGCAGCAACAGCTCCCAAAGCGAAGGAGCCAGGACCCAAAGACCTAGCTGGCCTGAAGGGCCCCCAGGGGGCCCCCAAGCAGCCCCTCTCCATTTGGGTCTGGGGGCTTTCGTTGGGCCGGGAACCTGGGAGAATCCTGCAAGGTTGCAGTTCGCGGCCCGAGAAGCACTCTCCGGCCAACATGCCCAACTGCAGCAACAGCTCCCAAACCGAAGGAGCCAGGACCCAAAGACCTAGCTGGCCTGAAGGGCCCCCAGGGGGCCCCCAAGCAGCCCCTCTCCATTTGGGTCTGGGGGCTTTCGTTGGGCCGGGAACCTGGGAGAATCCTGCAAGGTTGCAGTTCGCGGCCCGAGAAGCACTCCCCGGCCAACATGCCCAACTGCAGCAACAGCTCCCAAACCGAAGGAGCTAGGACCCAAAGACCTAGCTGGCCTGAAGGGCCCCCAGGGGGCCCCCAAGCAGCCCCTCTCCATTTGGGTCTGGGGGCTTTCGTTGGGCCGGGAACCTGGGAGATTCCTGCAAGGTTGCAGTTCGCGGCCCGAGAAGCACTCTCCGGCCAACATGCCCAACTGCAGCAACAGCTCCCAAACCGAAGGAGCCAGGACACAAAGACCTAGCTGGCCTGAAGGGCCCCCAGGGGGCCCCCAAGCAGCCCCTCTCAATTTGGGTCTGGGGGCTTTCGTTGGGCCGGGAACCTGGGAGATTCCTTCAAGGTTGCAGTTCGCGGCCCGAGAAGCACTCTCCGGCCAACATGCCCAACTGCAGCAACAGCTCCCAAAGCGAAGGAGCCAGGACCCAAAGACCTAGCTGGCCTGAAGGGCCCCCAGGGGGCCCCCAAGCAGCCCCTCTCCATTTGGGTCTGGGGGCTTTCGTTGGGCCAGGAACCTGGGAGGTACCTGCAAGGTTGCAGTTCGCGGCCCGAGAAGCACTCTCCGGCCAACATGCCCAACTGCAGCAACAGCTCCCAAAGCGAAGGAGCCAGGACCCAAAGACCTAGCTGGCCTGAAGGGCCCCCAGTGGGCCACCAAGCAGCCCCTCTCCATTTGGGTCTGGGGGTTTTCGTTGGGCCGGGAACCTGGGAGATTCCTGCAAGGTTGCAGTTCGCGGCCCGAGAAGCACTCTCCGGCCAACATGCCCAACTGCAGCAACAGCTCCCAAAGCAAAGGAGCCAGGACCCAAAGACCTAGCTGGCCTGAAGGGCCCCCAGGGGGCCCCCAAGCAGCCCCTCTCCATTTGGGTCTCGGGTCTTTCGTTGGGCTGGGAACCTGGGAGATTCCTGCAAGGTTGCAGTTCGCGGCCGGAGAAGCACTCTCCGGCCAACATGCCAAACGTCCACTAAGAGCTCCAAAACAGAAGGAACCAGGACCCAAAGAAATAGCTGGCCTGGAGAGTCCCCAGGTGGCCCGCAAGCAGCCCCTCTCAATTTGGGTCTGGGGGCTTTCGTTGGGCCGGGAACCTGGGAGATTCCTTCAAGGTTGCAGTTCGCGGCCCGAGAAGCACTCTCCGGCCAACATGCACAACTGCAGCAACAGCTCCCAAACCGAAGGAGCCAGGACCCAAAGACCTAGCTGGCCTGAAGGGCCCCCAGGGGGCCCCCAAGCAGCCCCTCTCAATTTGGGTCTGGGGGCTTTCGTTGGGCCGGGAACCTGGGAGATTCCTTCAAGGTTGCAGTTCGCGGCCCGAGAAGCACTCTCCGGCCAACATGCCCAACTGCAGCAACAGCTCCCAAAGCAAAGGAGCCAGGACCCAAAGACCTAGCTGGCTTGAAGGGCCCCCAGGGGGCCCCCAAGCAGCCCCTCTCCATTTGGGTCTGGGGGCTTTCGTTGGGCCAGGAACCTGGGAGGTACCTGCAAGGTTGCAGTTCGCGGCCCGAGAAGCACTCTCCGGCCAACATGCCCAACTGCAGCAACAGCTCCCAAAGCGAAGGAGCCAGGACCCAAAGACCTAGCTGGCCTGAAGGGCCCCCAGGGGGCCACCAAGCAGCCCCTCTCCATTTGGGTCTGGGGGCTTTCGTTGGGCCGGGAACCTGGGAGATTCCTGCAAGGTTGCAGTTCGCGGCCCGAGAAGCACTCTCCGGCCAACATGCCCAACTGCAGCAACAGCTCCCAAAGCAAAGGAGCCAGGACCCAAAGACCTAGCTGGCCTGAAGGGCCCCCAGGGGGCCCCCAAGCAGCCCCTCTCCATTTGGTTCTCGGGTCTTTCGTTGGGCTGGGAACCTGGGAGATTCCTGCAAGGTTGCAGTTCGCGGCCCGAGAAGCACTCTCCGGCCAACATGCCCAACTGCAGCAACAGCTCCCAAACCGAAGGAGCCAGGACCCAAAGACCTAGCTGGCCAGAAGGCCCCCAGGGGGCCACCAAGCAGCCCCTCTCAATTTGGGTCTGGGGGCTTTCGTTGGGCCGGGAACCTGGGAGAATCCTGCAAGGTTGCAGTTCGCGGCCCGAGAAGCACTCCCCGGCCAACATGCCCAACTGCAGCAACAGCTCCCAAAACGAAGGAGCTAAGACCCAAAGACCTAGCTGGCCTGAAGGGCCCACAGTGGGCCCCCAAGCAGCCCCTCTCCATTTGGGTCTGGGGGCTTTTGTTGGGCCGGGAACCTGGGAGATTCCTGCAAGGTTGCAGTTCGCGGCCCGAGAAGCACTCTCCGGCCAACATGCCCAACTGCAGCAACAGCTCCCAAACCGAAGGAGCCAGGACCCAAAGACCTAGCTGGCCTGAAGGGCCCCCAGGGGGCCCCCAAGCAGCCCCTCTCAATTTGGGTCTGGGGGCTTTCGTTGGGCCGGGAACCTGGGAGATTCCTTCAAGGTTGCAGTTCGCGGCCCGAGAAGCACTCTCCGGCCAACATGCCCAACTGCAGCAACAGCTCCCAAACCGAAGGAGCCAGGACCCAAAGACCTAGCTGGCCTGAAGGGCCCCCAGGGGGCCCCCAAGCAGCCCCTCTCCATTTGGGTCTGGGGGCTTTCGTTGGGCCAGGAACCTGGGAGGTACCTGCAAGGTTGCAGTTCGCGGCCCGAGAAGCACTCTCCGGCCAACATGCCCAACTGCAGCAACAGCTCCCAAAGCGAAGGAGCCAGGACCCAAAGACCTAGCTGGCCTGAAGGGCCCCCAGGGGGCCACCAAGCAGCCCCTCTCAATTTGGGTCTGGGGGCTTTCGTTGGGCCGGGAACCTGGGAGATTCCTGCAAGGTTGCAGTTCGCGGCCCGAGAAGCACTCTCCGGACAACATGCTCAACTGCAGCAACAGCTCCCAAAGCGAAGGAGCCAGGACCCAAAGACCTAGCTGGCCTGAAGGGCCCCCAGGGGGCCCCCAAGCAGCCCCTCTCCATTTGGGTCTGGGGGCTTTCGTTGGGTCGGGAACCTGGGAGAATCCTGCAAGGTTGCAGTTCGCGGCCCGAGAAGCACTCTCCGGCCAACATGCACAACTGCAGCAACAGCTCCCAAACCGAATGAGCCAGGACCCAAAGACCTAGCTGGCCTGAAGGGCCCCCAGGGGGCCCCCAAGCAGCCCCTCTCAATTTGGGTCTGGGGGCTTTCGTTGGGCCGGGAACCTGGGAGATTCCTGCAAGGTTGCAGTTCGCGGCCGGAGAAGCACTCTCCGGCCAACATGCCCAACTGCAGCAACAGCTCCCAAACCGAAGGAGCCAGGACCCAAAGACCTAGCTGGCCTGAAGGGCCCCCAGGGGGCCCCCAAGCAGCCCCTCTCCATTTGGGTCTGGGGGCTTTCGTTGGGCCGGGAACCTGGGAGAATCCTGCAAGGTTGCAGTTCGCGGCCCGAGAAGCACTCTCCGGCCAACATGCCAAACGTCCACTAAGAGCTCCAAAACAGAAGGAACCAGGACCCAAAGAAATAGCTGGCCTGGAGAGTCCCCAGGTGGCCCAACAAGCAGCCCCTTTCAATTTGGGTCTGGGGGCTTTCGTTGGGCCGGGAACCTGGGATGTACCTGCAAGGTTGCAGTTCGCGGCCCGAGAAGCACTCTCCGGCCAACATGCACAACTGCAGCAACAGCTCCCAAACCGAAGGAGCCAGGACCCAAAGACCTAGCTGGCTTGAAGGGCCCCCATGGGGTCCCCAAGCAGCCCCTCTCCATTTGGGTCTGGGGGCTTTCGTTGGGCGGGGAACCTGGGAGATTCATGCAAGGTTGCAGTTCGCGGCCCGAGAAGCACTCTCCGGCCAACATGCCCAACTGCAGCAACAGCTCCCAAAGCGAAGGAGCCAGGACCCAAAGACCTAGCTGGTCTGAAGGGCCCCCAGGGGGCCCCCAAGCAGCCCCTCTCCATTTGGGTCTGGGGGTTTTCGTTGGGCCGGGAACCTGGGAGATTCCTGCAAGGTTGCAGTTTGCGGCCCGAGAAGCACTCTCCGGCCAACATGCCCAACTGCAGCAACAGCTCCCAAAGCGAAGGAGCCAGGACCCAAAGACCTAGCTGGCCTGAAGGGCCCCCAGGGGGCCCCTAAGCAGCCCCTCTCCATTTGGGTCTGGGGGCTTTCGTTGGGCCGGGAACCTGGGAGGTACCTGCAAGGTTGCAGTTCGCGGCCCGAGAAGCACTCTCCGGCCAACATGCCAAACGTCCACCAAGAGCTCCAAAACAGAAGGAACCAGGACCCAAAGAAATAGCTGGCCTGGGGAGTCCCCAGGTGGCCCGCAAGCAGCCCCTTTCAATTTGGGTCTGGGGGCTTTCGTTGGGCCGGGAACCTGGGAGATTCCTGCAAGGTTGCAGTTCGCGGCCCGAGAAGCACTCTCCGGCCAACATGCCCAACTGCAGCAACAGCTCCCAAAGCGAAGGAGCCAGGACCCAAAGACCTAGCTGGCCTGAAGGGCCCCCAGGGGGCCCCCAAGCAGCCCCTCTCAATTTGGGTCTGGGGGCTTTCGTTGGGCCGGGAACCTGGGAGATTCCTGCAAGGTTGCAGTTCGCGGCCCGAGAAGCACTCTCCGGCCAACATGCCCAATTACCAGCAACAGCTCCCAAAGCGAAAGAGCCAGGACCCAAAGACCTAGCTGGCCTGAAGGGCCCCCATGGGGTCCCCAAGCAGCCCCTCTCCATTTGGGTCTGGGGGCTTTCGTTGGGCGGGGAACCTGGGAGATTCCTGCAAGGTTGCAGTTCGCGGCCCGAGAAGCACTCTCCGGCCAACATGCCCAACTGCAGCAACAGCTCCCAAAGCGAAGGAGCCAGGACCCAAAGACCTAGCTGGCCTGAAGGGCCCCCAGGGGGCCCCCAAGCAGCCCCTCTCCATTTGGGTCTGGGGGTTTTCGTTGGGCCGGGAACCTTGGAGAATCCTGCAAGGTTGCAGTTCGCGGCCCGAGAAGCACTCTCCGGCCAACATGCCCAACTGCAGCAACAGCTCCCAAACCGAAGGAGCCAGGACCCAAAGACCTAGCTGGCCTGAAGGGCCCCCAGGGGGGCCCCAAGCAGCCCCTCTCCATTTGGGTCTGGGGGCTTTCCTTGGGCCAGGAACCTGGGAGGTACCTGTAAGGTTGCAGTTCGCGGCCGGAGAAGCACTCTCCGGCCAACATGCCCAACTGCAGCAACAGCTCCCAAAGCGAAGGAGCCAGGACCCAAAGACCTAGCTGGCCTGAAGGGCCCCCAGGGGGCCCCCAAGCAGCCCCTCTCCATTTGGGTCTGGGGGCTTTCGTTGGGCCGGGAACCTGGGAGATTCCTGCAAGGTTGCAGTTCGCGGCCCGAGAAGCACTCTCCGGCCAACATGCCCAACTGCAGCAACAGCTCCCAAAGCGAAGGAGCCAGGACCCAAAGACCTAGCTGGCCTGAAGGGCCCCCAGGGGGCCCCCAAGCAGCCCCTCTCAATTTGGGTCTGGGGGCTTTCGTTGGGCCGGGAACCTGGGAGAATCCTGCAAGGTTGCAGTTCTCGGCCGGAGAAGCACTCTCCGGCCAACATGCCCAACTGCAGCAACAGCTCCCAAAGCGAAGGAGCCAGGACCCAAAGACCTAGCTGGCCTGAAGGGCCCCCAGGGGGCCCCCAAGCAGCCCCTGTCCATTTGGGTCTGGGGGTTTTCGTTGGGTCGGGAACCTGGGATGTACCTGCAAGGTTGCAGTTCGCGGCCTGAGAAGCACTCTCCGGCCAACATGCCCAACTGCAGCAACAGCTCCCAAACCGAAGGAGCCAGGACCCAAAGACCTAGCTGGCCTGAAGTGCCCCCATGGGGTCCCCAAGCAGCCCCTCTCCATTTGGGTCTGGGGGCTTTCGTTGGGCGGGGAACCTGGGAGATTCATGCAATGTTGCAGTTCGCGGCCCGAGAAGCACTCTCCGGCCAACATGCCCAACTGCAGCAACAGCTCCCAAAGCGAAGGAGCCAGGACCCAAAGACCTAGCTGGCCTGAAGGGCCCCCAGGGGGCCCCCAAGCAGCCCCTCTCAATTTGGGTCTGGGGGCTTTCGTTGGGCCGGGAACCTGGGAGAATCCTGCAAGGTTGCAGTTCGCGGCCCGAGAAGCACTCTCCGGCCAACATGCCCAACTGCAGCAACAGCTCCCAAACCGAAGGAGCCAGGACCCAAAGACCTAGCTGGCCTGAAGGGCCCCCAGGGGGCCCCCAAGCAGCCCCTCTCCATTTGGGTCTGGGGGCTTTCGTTGGGTCGGGAACCTGGGATGTACCTGCAAGGTTGCAGTTCGCGGCCTGAGAAGCACTCTCCGGCCAACATGCCCAACTGCAGCAACAGCTCCCAAAGCGAAGGAGCCAGGACCCAAAGACCTAGCTGGCCTGAAGTGCCCCCATGGGGTCCCCAAGCAGCCCCTCTCCATTTGGGTCTGGGGGCTTTCGTTGGGCGGGGAACCTGGGAGATTCATGCAATGTTGCAGTTCGAGGCCCGAGAAGCACTCTCCGGCCAACATGCCCAACTGCAGCAACAGCTCCCAAAGCGAAGGAGCCAGGACCCAAAGACCTAGCTGGCCTGAAGGGCCCCCAGGGGCCCCCAAGCAGCCCCTCTCAATTTGGGTCTGGGGGCTTTCGTTGGGCCGGGAACCTGGGAGAATCCTGCAAGGTTGCAGTTCGCGGCCCGAGAAGCACTCTCCGGCCAACATGCCCAACTGCAGCAACAGCTCCCAAACCGAAGGAGCCAGGACCCAAAGACCTAGCTGGCCTGAAGGGCCCCCAGGGGGCCCCCAAGCAGCCCCTCTCCATTTGGGTCTGGGGGCTTTCGTTGGGCCAGGAACCTGGGAGGTACCTGCAAGGTTGCAGTTCGCGGCCCGAGAAGCACTCTCCGGCCAACATGCCCAACTGCAGCAACAGCTCCCAAAGCGAAGGAGCCAGGACCCAAAGACCTAGCTGGCCTGAAGGGCCCCCAGGGGGCCCCCAAGCAGCCCCTCTCAATTTGGGTCTGGGGGCTTTCGTTGGGCCGGGAACCTGGGAGATTCCTTCAAGGTTGCAGTTCGCGGCCCGAGAAGCACTCTCCGGCCAACATGCCCAACTGCAGCAACAGCTCCCAAAGCGAAGGAGCCAGGACCCAAAGACCTAGCTGGCCTGAAGGGCCCCCAGGGGGCCACCAAGCAGCCCCTCTCAATTTGGGTCTGGGGGCTTTCGTTGGGCCGGGAACCTGGGAGATTCCTTCAAGGTTGCAGTTCGCGGCCCGAGAAGCACTCTCCGGCCAACATGCTGAACTGCAGCAACAGCTCCCAAAGCGAAGGAGCCAGGACCCAAAGACCTAGCTGGCCTGAAGGGCCCCCAGGGGGCCCCCAAGCAGCCCCTCTCCATTTGGGTCTGGGGGCTTTCGTTGGGCCGGGAACCTGGGAGAATCCTGCAAGGTTGCAGTTCGCGGCCCGAGAAGCACTCTCCGGCCAACATGCCCAACTGCAGCAACAGCTCCCAAACCGAAGGAGCCAGGACCCAAAGACCTAGCTGGCCTGAAGGGCCCCCAGGGGGCCCCCAAGCAGCCCCTCTCCATTTGGGTCTGGGGGCTTTCGTTGGGCCGGGAACCTGGGAGAATCCTGCAAGGTTGCAGTTCGCGGCCCGAGAAGCACTCCCCGGCCAACATGCCCAACTGCAGCAACAGCTCCCAAACCGAAGGAGCTAGGACCCAAAGACCTAGCTGGCCTGAAGGGCCCCCAGGGGGCCCCCAAGCAGCCCCTCTCCATTTGGGTCTGGGGGCTTTCGTTGGGCCGGGAACCTGGGAGATTCCTGCAAGGTTGCAGTTCGCGGCCCGAGAAGCACTCTCCGGCCAACATGCCCAACTGCAGCAACAGCTCCCAAACCGAAGGAGCCAGGACACAAAGACCTAGCTGGCCTGAAGGGCCCCCAGGGGGCCCCCAAGCAGCCCCTCTCAATTTGGGTCTGGGGGCTTTCGTTGGGCCAGGAACCTGGGAGATTCCTTCAAGGTTGCAGTTCGCGGCCCGAGAAGCACTCTCCGGCCAACATGCCCAACTGCAGCAACAGCTCCCAAAGCGAAGGAGCCAGGACCCAAAGACCTAGCTGGCCTGAAGGGCCCCCAGGGGGCCCCCAAGCAGCCCCTCTCCATTTGGGTCTGGGGGCTTTCGTTGGGCCAGGAACCTGGGAGGTACCTGCAAGGTTGCAGTTCGCGGCCCGAGAAGCACTCTCCGGCCAACATGCCCAACTGCAGCAACAGCTCCCAAAGCGAAGGAGCCAGGACCCAAAGACCTAGCTGGCCTGAAGGGCCCCCAGTGGGCCACCAAGCAGCCCCTCTCCATTTGGGTCTGGGGGTTTTCGTTGGGCCGGGAATCTGGGAGATTCCTGCAAGGTTGCAGTTCGCGGCCCGAGAAGCACTCTCCGGCCAACATGCCCAACTGCAGCAACAGCTCCCAAAGCAAAGGAGCCAGGACCCAAAGACCTAGCTGGCCTGAAGGGCCCCCAGGGGGCCCCCAAGCAGCCCCTCTCCATTTGGGTCTCGGGTCTTTCGTTGGGCTGGGAACCTGGGAGATTCCTGCAAGGTTGCAGTTCGCGGCCGGAGAAGCACTCTCCGGCCAACATGCCAAACGTCCACTAAGAGCTCCAAAACAGAAGGAACCAGGACCCAAAGAAATAGCTGGCCTGGAGAGTCCCCAGGTGGCCCGCAAGCAGCCCCTCTCAATTTGGGTCTGGGGGCTTTCGTTGGGCCGGGAACCTGGGAGATTCCTTCAAGGTTGCAGTTCGCGGCCCGAGAAGCACTCTCCGGCCAACATGCACAACTGCAGCAACAGCTCCCAAACCGAAGGAGCCAGGACCCAAAGACCTAGCTGGCCTGAAGGGCCCCCAGGGGGCCCCCAAGCAGCCCCTCTCAATTTGGGTCTGGGGGCTTTCGTTGGGCCGGGAACCTGGGAGATTCCTTCAAGGTTGCAGTTCGCGGCCCGAGAAGCACTCTCCGGCCAACATGCCCAACTGCAGCAACAGCTCCCAAAGCAAAGGAGCCAGGACCCAAAGACCTAGCTGGCCTGAAGGGCCCCCAGGGGGCCCCCAAGCAGCCCCTCTCCATTTGGGTCTGGGGGCTTTCGTTGGGCCAGGAACCTGGGAGGTACCTGCAAGGTTGCAGTTCGCGGCCCGAGAAGCACTCTCCGGCCAACATGCCCAACTGCAGCAACAGCTCCCAAACCGAAGGAGCCAGGACACAAAGACCTAGCTGGCCTGAAGGGCCCCCAGGGGGCCACCAAGCAGCCCCTCTCCATTTGGGTCTGGGGGCTTTCGTTGGGCCGGGAACCTGGGAGATTCCTGCAAGGTTGCAGTTCGCGGCCCGAGAAGCACTCTCCGGCCAACATGCCCAACTGCAGCAACAGCTCCCAAAGCAAAGGAGCCAGGACCCAAAGACCTAGCTGGCCTGAAGGGCCCCCAGGGGGCCCCCAAGCAGCCCCTCTCCATTTGGTTCTCGGGTCTTTCGTTGGGCTGGGAACCTGGGAGATTCCTGCAAGGTTGCAGTTCGAGGCCCGAGAAGCACTCTCCGGCCAACATGCCCAACTGCAGCAACAGCTCCCAAACCGAAGGAGCCAGGACCCAAAGACCTAGCTGGCCAGAAGGCCCCCAGGGGGCCACCAAGCAGCCCCTCTCAATTTGGGTCTGGGGGCTTTCGTTGGGCCGGGAACCTGGGAGAATCCTGCAAGGTTGCAGTTCGCGGCCCGAGAAGCACTCCCCGGCCAACATGCCCAACTGCAGCAACAGCTCCCAAAACGAAGGAGCTAAGACCCAAAGACCTAGCTGGCCTGAAGGGCCCACAGTGGGCCCCCAAGCAGCCCCTCTCCATTTGGGTCTGGGGGCTTTTGTTGGGCCGGGAACCTGGGAGATTCCTGCAAGGTTGCAGTTCGCGGCCCGAGAAGCACTCTCCGGCCAACATGCCCAACTGCAGCAACAGCTCCCAAACCGAAGGAGCCAGGACACAAAGACCTAGCTGGCCTGAAGGGCCCCCAGGGGGCCCCCAAGCAGCCCCTCTCAATTTGGGTCTGGGGGCTTTCGTTGGGCCGGGAACCTGGGAGATTCCTTCAAGGTTGCAGTTCGCGGCCCGAGAAGCACTCTCCGGCCAACATGCCCAACTGCAGCAACAGCTCCCAAACCGAAGGAGCCAGGACCCAAAGACCTAGCTGGCCTGAAGGGCCCCCAGGGGGCCCCCAAGCAGCCCCTCTCCATTTGGGTCTGGGGGCTTTCGTTGGGCCAGGAACCTGGGAGGTACCTGCAAGGTTGCAGTTCGCGGCCCGAGAAGCACTCTCCGGCCAACATGCCCAACTGCAGCAACAGCTCCCAAAGCGAAGGAGCCAGGACCCAAAGACCTAGCTGGCCTGAAGGGCCCCCAGGGGGCCACCAAGCAGCCCCTCTCAATTTGGGTCTGGGGGCTTTCGTTGGGCCGGGAACCTGGGAGATTCCTGCAAGGTTGCAGTTCGCGGCCCGAGAAGCACTCTCCGGACAACATGCTCAACTGCAGCAACAGCTCCCAAAGCGAAGGAGCCAGGACCCAAAGACCTAGCTGGCCTGAAGGGCCCCCAGGGGGCCCCCAAGCAGCCCCTCTCCATTTGGGTCTGGGGGCTTTCGTTGGGTCGGGAACCTGGGAGAATCCTGCAAGGTTGCAGTTCGCGGCCCGAGAAGCACTCTCCGGCCAACATGCACAACTGCAGCAACAGCTCCCAAACCGAATGAGCCAGGACCCAAAGACCTAGCTGGCCTGAAGGGCCCCCAGGGGGCCCCCAAGCAGCCCCTCTCAATTTGGGTCTGGGGGCTTTCGTTGGGCCGGGAACCTGGGAGATTCCTGCAAGGTTGCAGTTCGCGGCCGGAGAAGCACTCTCCGGCCAACATGCCCAACTGCAGCAACAGCTCCCAAACCGAAGGAGCCAGGACCCAAAGACCTAGCTGGCCTGAAGGGCCCCCAGGGGGCCCCCAAGCAGCCCCTCTCCATTTGGGTCTGGGGGCTTTCGTTGGGCCGGGAACCTGGGAGAATCCTGCAAGGTTGCAGTTCGCGGCCCGAGAAGCACTCTCCGGCCAACATGCCAAACGTCCACTAAGAGCTCCAAAACAGAAGGAACCAGGACCCAAAGAAATAGCTGGCCTGGAGAGTCCCCAGGTGGCCCAACAAGCAGCCCCTTTCAATTTGGGTCTGGGGGCTTTCGTTGGGCCGGGAACCTGGGATGTACCTGCAAGGTTGCAGTTCGCGGCCCGAGAAGCACTCTCCGGCCAACATGCACAACTGCAGCAACAGCTCCCAAACCGAAGGAGCCAGGACCCAAAGACCTAGCTGGCCTGAAGTGCCCCCATGGGGTCCCCAAGCAGCCCCTCTCCATTTGGGTCTGGGGGCTTTCGTTGGGCGGGGAACCTGGGAGATTCATGCAAGGTTGCAGTTCGCGGCCCGAGAAGCACTCTCCGGCCAACATGCCCAACTGCAGCAACAGCTCCCAAAGCGAAGGAGCCAGGACCCAAAGACCTAGCTGGTCTGAAGGGCCCCCAGGGGGCCCCCAAGCAGCCCCTCTCCATTTGGGTCTGGGGGTTTTCGTTGGGCCGGGAACCTGGGAGATTCCTGCAAGGTTGCAGTTTGCGGCCCGAGAAGCACTCTCCGGCCAACATGCCCAACTGCAGCAACAGCTCCCAAAGCGAAGGAGCCAGGACCCAAAGACCTAGCTGGCCTGAAGGGCCCCCAGGGGGCCCCCAAGCAGCCCCTCTCCATTTGGGTCTGGGGGCTTTCGTTGGGCCGGGAACCTGGGAGGTACCTGCAAGGTTGCAGTTCGCGGCCCGAGAAGCACTCTCCGGCCAACATGCCAAACGTCCACCAAGAGCTCCAAAACAGAAGGAACCAGGACCCAAAGAAATAGCTGGCCTGGGGAGTCCCCAGGTGGCCCGCAAGCAGCCCCTTTCAATTTGGGTCTGGGGGCTTTCGTTGGGCCGGGAACCTGGGAGATTCCTGCAAGGTTGCAGTTCGCGGCCCGAGAAGCACTCTCCGGCCAACATGCCCAACTGCAGCAACAGCTCCCAAAGCGAAGGAGCCAGGACCCAAAGACCTAGCTGGCCTGAAGGGCCCCCAGGGGGCCCCCAAGCAGCCCCTCTCAATTTGGGTCTGGGGGCTTTCGTTGGGCCGGGAACCTGGGAGATTCCTGCAAGGTTGCAGTTCGCGGCCCGAGAAGCACTCTCCGGCCAACATGCCCAATTACCAGCAACAGCTCCCAAAGCGAAAGAGCCAGGACCCAAAGACCTAGCTGGCCTGAAGGGCCCCCATGGGGTCCCCAAGCAGCCCCTCTCCATTTGGGTCTGGGGGCTTTCGTTGGGCGGGGAACCTGGGAGATTCCTGCAAGGTTGCAGTTCGCGGCCCGAGAAGCACTCTCCGGCCAACATGCACAAGTGCAGCAACAGCTCCCAAAGCGAAGGAGCCAGGACCCAAAGACCTAGCTGGCCTGAAGGGCCCCCAGGGGGCCCCCAAGCAGCCCCTCTCCATTTGGGTCTGGGGGTTTTCGTTGGGCCGGGAACCTTGGAGAATCCTGCAAGGTTGCAGTTCGCGGCCCGAGAAGCACTCTCCGGCCAACATGCCCAACTGCAGCAACAGCTCCCAAACCGAAGGAGCCAGGACCCAAAGACCTAGCTGGCCTGAAGGGCCCCCAGGGGGGCCCCAAGCAGCCCCTCTCCATTTGGGTCTGGGGGCTTTCCTTGGGCCAGGAACCTGGGAGGTACCTGTAAGGTTGCAGTTCGCGGCCGGAGAAGCACTCTCCGGCCAACATGCCCAACTGCAGCAACAGCTCCCAAAGCGAAGGAGCCAGGACCCAAAGACCTAGCTGGCCTGAAGGGCCCCCAGGGGGCCCCCAAGCAGCCCCTCTCCATTTGGGTCTGGGGGCTTTCGTTGGGCCGGGAACCTGGGAGATTCCTGCAAGGTTGCAGTTCGCGGCCCGAGAAGCACTCTCCGGCCAACATGCCCAACTGCAGCAACAGCTCCCAAAGCGAAGGAGCCAGGACCCAAAGACCTAGCTGGCCTGAAGGGCCCCCAGGGGGCCACCAAGCAGCCCCTCTCAATTTAGGTCTGGGGGCTTTCGTTGGGCCGGGAACCTGGGAGATTCCTGCAAGGTTGCAGTTCTCGGCCGGAGAAGCACTCTCCGGCCAACATGCCCAACTGCAGCAACAGCTCCCAAAGCGAAGGAGCCAGGACCCAAAGACCTAGCTGGCCTGAAGGGCCCCCAGGGGGCCCCCAAGCAGCCCCTGTCCATTTGGGTCTGGGGGTTTTCGTTGGGTCGGGAACCTGGGATGTACCTGCAAGGTTGCAGTTCGCGGCCTGAGAAGCACTCTCCGGCCAACATGCCCAACTGCAGCAACAGCTCCCAAACCGAAGGAGCCAGGACCCAAAGACCTAGCTGGCCTGAAGTGCCCCCATGGGGTCCCCAAGCAGCCCCTCTCCATTTGGGTCTGGGGGCTTTCGTTGGGCGGGGAACCTGGGAGATTCATGCAATGTTGCAGTTCGCGGCCCGAGAAGCACTCTCCGGCCAACATGCCCAACTGCAGCAACAGCTCCCAAAGCGAAGGAGCCAGGACCCAAAGACCTAGCTGGCCTGAAGGGCCCCCAGGGGGCCCCCAAGCAGCCCCTCTCAATTTGGGTCTGGGGGCTTTCGTTGGGCCGGGAACCTGGGAGAATCCTGCAAGGTTGCAGTTCTCGGCCGGAGAAGCACTCTCCGGCCAACATGCCCAACTGCAGCAACAGCTCCCAAAGCGAAGGAGCCAGGACCCAAAGACCTAGCTGGCCTGAAGGGCCCCCAGGGGGCCCCCAAGCAGCCCCTGTCCATTTGGGTCTGGGGGTTTTCGTTGGGTCGGGAACCTGGGATGTACCTGCAAGGTTGCAGTTCGCGGCCTGAGAAGCACTCTCCGGCCAACATGCCCAACTGCAGCAACAGCTCCCAAACCGAAGGAGCCAGGACCCAAAGACCTAGCTGGCCTGAAGTGCCCCCATGGGGTCCCCAAGCAGCCCCTCTCCATTTGGATCTGGGGGCTTTCGTTGGGCGGGGAACCTGGGAGATTCATGCAATGTTGCAGTTCGCGGCCCGAGAAGCACTCTCCGGCCAACATGCCCAACTGCAGCAACAGCTCCCAAAGCGAAGGAGCCAGGACCCAAAGACCTAGCTGGCCTGAAGGGCCCCCAGGGGCCCCCAAGCAGCCCCTCTCAATTTGGGTCTGGGGGCTTTCGTTGGGCCGGGAACCTGGGAGAATCCTGCAAGGTTGCAGTTCGCGGCCCGAGAAGCACTCTCCGGCCAACATGCCCAACTGCAGCAACAGCTCCCAAACCGAAGGAGCCAGGACCCAAAGACCTAGCTGGCCTGAAGGGCCCCCAGGGGGCCCCCAAGCAGCCCCTCTCCATTTGGGTCTGGGGGCTTTCGTTGGGCCAGGAACCTGGGAGGTACCTGCAAGGTTGCAGTTCGCGGCCCGAGAAGCACTCTCCGGCCAACATGCCCAACTGCAGCAACAGCTCCCAAAGCGAAGGAGCCAGGACCCAAAGACCTAGCTGGCCTGAAGGGCCCCCAGGGGGCCCCCAAGCAGCCCCTCTCAATTTGGGTCTGGGGGCTTTCGTTGGGCCGGGAACCTGGGAGATTCCTTCAAGGTTGCAGTTCGCGGCCCGAGAAGCACTCTCCGGCCAACATGCTCAACTGCAGCAACAGCTCCCAAACCGAAGGAGCCAGGACCCAAAGACCTAGCTGGCCTGAAGGGCCCCCAGGGGGCCCCCAAGCAGCCCCTCTCCATTTGGGTCTGAGGGCTTTCGTTGGGCCGGGAACCTGGGAGAATCCTGCAAGGTTGCAGTTCGCGGCCCGAGAAGCACTCTCCGGCCAACATGCCCAACTGCAGCAACAGCTCCCAAACCGAAGGAGCCAGGACCCAAAGACCTAGCTGGCCTGAAGGGCCCCCAGGGGGCCCCCAAGCAGCCCCTCTCCATTTGGGTCTGGGGGCTTTCGTTGGGCCGGGAACCTGGGAGATTCCTGCAAGGTTGCAGTTCGCGGCCCGAGAAGCACTCTCCGGCCAACATGCCCAACGTCCAGCAACAGCTCCCAAACCGAAGGAGCCAGGACCCAAAGACCTAGCTTGCCTGAAGGGCCCCCAGGGGGCCCCCAAGCAGCCCCTCTCAATTTGGGTCTGGGGTCTTTCGTTGGGCCGGGAACCTGGGAGGTACCTGCAAGGTTGCAGTTCGCGGCCCGAGAAGCACTCTCCGGCCAACATGCCCAACTGCAGCAACAGCTCCCAAACCGAAGGAGCCAGGACCCAAAGACCTAGCTGGCCTGAAGGGCCCCCAGGGGGCCCCCAAGCAGCCCCTCTCAATTTGGGTCTGGGGGCTTTCGTTGGGCCGGGAACCTGGGAGAATCCTGCAAGGTTGCAGTTCTCGGCCGGAGAAGCACTCTCCGGCCAACATGCCCAACTGCAGCAACAGCTCCCAAAGCGAAGGAGCCAGGACCCAAAGACCTAGCTGGCCTGAAGGGCCCCCAGGGGGCCCCCAAGCAGCCCCTCTCAATTTGGGTCTGGGGGCTTTCGTTGGGCCGGGAACCTGGGAGAATCCTGCAAGGTTGCAGTTCTCGGCCGGAGAAGCACTCTCCGGCCAACATGCCCAACTGCAGCAACAGCTCCCAAAGCGAAGGAGCCAGGACCCAAAGACCTAGCTGGCCTGAAGGGCCCCCAGGGGGCCCCCAAGCAGCCCCTGTCCATTTGGGTCTGGGGGTTTTCTTTGGGTCGGGAACCTGGGATGTACCTGCAAGGTTGCAGTTCGCGGCCTGAGAAGCACTCTCCGGCCAACATGCCCAACTGCAGCAACAGCTCCCAAACCGAAGGAGCCAGGACCCAAAGACCTAGCTGGCCTGAAGTGCCCCCATGGGGTCCCCAAGCAGCCCCTCTCCATTTGGATCTGGGGGCTTTCGTTGGGCGGGGAACCTGGGAGATTCATGCAATGTTGCAGTTCGCGGCCCGAGAAGCACTCTCCGGCCAACATGCCCAACTGCAGCAACAGCTCCCAAAGCGAAGGAGCCAGGACCCAAAGACCTAGCTGGCCTGAAGGGCCCCCAGGGGGCCCCCAAGCAGCCCCTCTCAATTTGGGTCTGGGGGCTTTCGTTGTGCCGGGAACCTGGGAGAATCCTGCAAGGTTGCAGTTCGCGGCCCGAGAAGCACTCTCCGGCCAACATGCCCAACTGCAGCAACAGCTCCCAAACCGAAGGAGCCAGGACCCAAAGACCTAGCTGGCCTGAAGGGCCCCCAGGGGGCCCCCAAGCAGCCTCTCTCCATTTGGGTCTGGGGGCTTTCGTTGGGCCGGGAACCTGGGAGATTCCTGCAAGGTTGCAGTTCGCGGCCCGAGAAGCACTCTCCGGCCAACATGCCCAACTGCAGCAACAGCTCCCAAAGCGAAGGAGCCAGGACCCAAAGACCTAGCTGGCCTGAAGGGCCCCCAGGGGGGCCCCAAGCAGCCCCTCTCAATTTGGGTCTGGGGGCTTTCGTTGGGCCGGGAACCTGGGAGAATCCTGCAAGGTTGCAGTTCGCGGCCGGAGAAGCACTCTCCGGCCAACATGCCCAACTGCAGCAACAGCTCCCAAAGCGAAGGAGCCAGGACCCAAAGACCTAGCTGGCCTGAAGGGCCCCCAGGGGGCCCCCAAGCAGCCCCTCTCCATTTGGGTCTGGGGGCTTTTGTTGGGCCGGGAACCAGGGAGATTCCTGCAAGGTTGCAGTTCGAGGCCCGAGAAGCACTCTCCGGCCAACATGCCCAACTGCAGCAACGGCTCCCAAACCGAAGGAGCCAGGACACAAAGACCTAGCTGGCCTGAAGGGCCCCCAGGGGGCCCCCAAGCAGCCCCAATCAATTTGGGTCTGGGGGCTTTCGTTGGGCATGTATACCTGAGAGGTACCTGCAAGGTTGCAGTTCGCGGCCCGAGAAGCACTCTCCGGCCAACATGCCCAATATCCAGCAACAGCTCCCAAACCGAAGGAGCCAGGACCCAAAGACCTAGCTGGCCTGAAGGGCCCCCAGGGGGCCCCCAAGCAGCCCCTCTCAATTTGGGTCTGGGGGCTTTCGTTGGGCCGGGAACCTGGGAGAATCCTGCAAGGTTGCAGTTCGCGGCCCGAGAAGCACTCTCCGGCCAACATGCTCAACTGCAGCAACAGCTCCCAAAGCGAAGGAGCCAGGACCCAAAGACCTAGCTGGCCTGAAGGGCCCCCAGGGGGCCCCCAAGCAGCCCCTCTCCATTTGGGTCTGGGGGCTTTCGTTGGGCCGGGAACCTGGGAGATTCATGCAAGGTTGCAGTTCGCGGCCCGAGAAGCACTCTCCGGCCAACATGCCCAACTGCAGCAACAGCTCCCAAAGCGAAGGAGCCAGGACCCAAAGACCTAGCTGGCCTGAAGGGCCCCCAGGGGGCCCCCAAGCAGCCCCTCTCAATTTGGGTCTGGGGGCTTTCGTTGGGCATGGACACATGAGACGTACATGCAAGTTACAGTTCGCGGCCCGAGAAGCACTCTCCGGCCAACATGCCCAACTGCAGCAACAGCTCCCAAAGCGAAGGAGCCAGGACCCAAAGACCTAGCTGGCCTGAAGGGCCCCCAGGGGGCCACCAAGCAGCCCCTCTCAATTTGGGTCTGGGGGCTTTCGTTGGGCATGGACACCTGAGAGGTACCTGCAAGGTTACAGTTCGCGGCCCGAGAAGCACTCTCCGGCCAACATGCTCAACTGCAGCAACAGCTCCCAAACCGAAGGAGCCAGGACCCAAAGACCTAGCTGGCCTGAAGGGCCCCCAGGGGGCCCCCAAGCAGCCCCTCTCAATTTGGGTCTGGGGGCTTTCGTTGGGCTGGGAACCTGGGTGATTCCTGCGAGGTTGCAGTTCGCGGCCCGAGAAGCACTCTCCGGCCAACATGCCCAACTGCAGCAACAGCTCCCAAACCGAAGGAGCCAGGACCCAAAGACCTAGCTGGCCTGAAGGGCCCCCAGGGGGCCCCCAAGGAGCTCCTCTCCATTTGGGTCTGGGGGCTTTCGTTGGGCCGGGAACCTGGGAGGTACCTGCAAGGTTGCAGTTCGCGGCCGGAGAAGCACTCTCCGGCCAACATGCCCAACTGCAGCAACAGCTCCCAAAGCGAAGGAGCCAGGACCCAAAGACCTAGCTGGCCTGAAGGGCCCCCAGGGGGCCCCCAAGCAGCCCCTCTCAATTTGGGTCTGGGGGCTTTCGTTGGGCCGGGAACCTGGGAGATTCATGCAATGTTGCAGTTCGAGGCCCGAGAAGCACTCTCCGGCCAACATGCCCAACTGCAGCAACAGCTCCCAAACCGAATGAGCCAGGACACAAAGACCTAGCTGGCCTGAAGGGCCCCCAGGGGGCCCCCAAGCAGCCCCTCTCCAGTTGGGTCTGGGGGCTTTCGTTGGGCATGGATACCTGAGAGGTACCTGCAAGGTTGCAGTTCGCGGCCCGAGAAGCACTCTCTGGCCAACATGATAGACTGCAGCAACAGCTCCCAAACCGAAGGAGCCAGGACCCAAAGACCTAGCTGGCCTGAAGGGCCCCCAGGGGGGCCCCCAAGCAGCCCCTCTCAATTTGGGTCTGGGGGCTTTCGTTGGGCCGGGAACCTGGGAGAATCCTGCAAGGTTGCAGTTCGCGGCCCGAGAAGCACTCTCCGGCCAACATGCCCAACTGCAGCAACAGCTCCCAAAGCGAAGGAGCCAGGACCCAAAGACCTAGCTGGCCTGAAGGGTCCCCAGGGGTCCCCCAAGCAGCCCCTCTCCATTTGGGTCTGGGGGCTTTCGTTGGGCCGGGAACCTGGGAGAATCCTGCAAGGTTGCAGTTCGCGGCCCGAGAAGCACTCTCCGGCCAACATGCCCAACTGCAGCAACAGCTCCCAAACCGAAGGAGCCAGGACACAAAGACCTAGCTGGCCTGAAGGGCCCCCAGGGGGCCCCCAAGCAGCCCCTCTCAATTTGGGTCTGGGGGCTTTCGTTGGGCCGGGAACCTGGGAGATTCCTGCGAGGTTGCAGTTCGCGGCCCGAGAAGCACTCTCCGGCCAACATGCCCAACTGCAGCAACAGCTCCCAAAGCGAAGGAGCCAGGACCCAAAGACCTAGCTGGCCTGAAGGGCCCCCAGGGGGCCCCCAAGCAGCCCCTCTCAATTTGGGTCTGGGGGCTTTCGTTGGGCCGGGAACCTGGGAGATTCCTGCGAGGTTGCAGCTCGCGGCCCGAGAAGCACTCTCTGGCCAACATGCACAACTGCAGCAACAGCTCCCAAAGCGAAGGAGCCAGGACCCAAAGACCTAGCTGGCCTGAAGTGCCCCCAGGGGGGCCCCAAGCAGCCCCTCTCCATTTGGGTCTGGGGGCTTTCGTTGGGCGGGGAACCTGGGAGAATCCTGCAAGGTTGTAGTTCGCGGCCCGAGAAGCACTCTCCGGCCAACATGCCCAACTGCAGCAACAGCTCCCAAACCGAAGGAGCCAGGACCCAAAGACCTAGCTGGCCTGAAGGGCCCCCAGGGGGCCCCCAAGCAGCACCTCTCAATTTGGGTCTGGGGGCTTTCGTTGGGCCGGGAACCTGGGAGATTCCTGCAAGGTTGCAGTTCGCGGCCCGAGAAGCACTCTCCGGCCAACATGCCCAACTGCAGCAACAGCTCCCAAAGCGAAGGAGCCAGGACCCAAAGACCTAGCTGGCCTGAAGGGCCCCCAGGGGGCCCCCAAGCAGCCCCTCTCAATTTGGGTCTGGGGGCTTTCGTTGGGCCGGGAACCTGGGAGAATCCTGCAAGGTTGCAGTTCGCAGCCCGAGAAGCACTCTCCGGCCAACATGCCCAACTGCAGCAACAGCTCCCAAAGCGAAGGAGCCAGGACCCAAAGACCTAGCTGGCCTGAAGGGCCCCCAGGGGGCCCCCAAGCAGCCCCTCTCCATTTGGGTCTGGGGGCTTTTGTTGGGCCGGGAACCAGGGAGATTCCTGCAAGGTTGCAGTTCGAGGCCCGAGAAGCACTCTCCGGCCAACATGCTCAACTGCAGCAACGGCTCCCAAACCGAAGGAGCCAGGACACAAAGACCTAGCTGGCCTGAAGGGCCCCCAGGGGGCCCCCAAGCAGCCCCACTCAATTTGGGTCTGGGGGCTTTCGTTGGGCATGTATACCTGAGAGGTACCTGCAAGGTTGCAGTTCGCGGCCCGAGAAGCACTCTCCGGCCAACATGCCCAATATCCAGCAACAGCTCCCAAACCGAAGGAGCCAGGACCCAAAGACCTAGCTGGCCTGAAGGGCCCCCAGGGGGTCCCCAAGCAGCCCCTCTCCATTTGGGTCTGGGGGCTTTCGTTGGGCCGGGAACCTGGGAGAATCCTGCAAGGTTGCAGTTCGCGGCCCGAGAAGCACTCTCCGGCCAACATGCCCAACTGCAGCAACAGCTCCCAAAGCGAAGGAGCCAGGACCCAAAGACCTAGCTGGCCTGAAGGGCCCCCGGGGTCCCCCAAGCAGCCCCTCTCAATTTGGGTCTGGGGGCTTTCGTTGGGCCGGGAACCTGGGAGAATCCTGCAAGGTTGCAGTTCGCGGCCCGAGAAGCACTCTCCGGCCAACATGCCCAACTGCAGCAACAGCTCCCAAACCGAAGGAGCCAGGACACAAAGACCTAGCTGGCCTGAAGGGCCCCCAGGGGGCCCCCAAGCAGCCCCTCTCAATTTGGGTCTGGGGGCTTTCGTTGGGCATGGACACATGAGACGTACATGCAAGTTACAGTTCGCGGCCCGAGAAGCACTCTCCGGCCAACATGCCCAACTGCAGCAACAGCTCCCAAAGCGAAGGAGCCAGGACCCAAAGACCTAGCTGGCCTGAAGGGCCCCCAGGGGGCCACCAAGCAGCCCCTCTCAATTTGGGTCTGGGGGCTTTCGTTGGGCATGGACACCTGAGAGGTACCTGCAAGGTTACAGTTCGCGGCCCGAGAAGCACTCTCCGGCCAACATGCTCAACTGCAGCAACAGCTCCCAAACCGAAGGAGCCAGGACCCAAAGACCTAGCTGGCCTGAAGGGCCCCCAGGGGGCCCCCAAGCAGCCCCTCTCAATTTGGGTCTGGGGGCTTTCGTTGGGCTGGGAACCTGGGTGATTCCTGCGAGGTTGCAGTTCGCGGCCCGAGAAGCACTCTCCGGCCAACATGCCCAACTGCAGCAACAGCTCCCAAACCGAAGGAGCCAGGACCCAAAGACCTAGCTGGCCTGAAGGGCCCCCAGGGGGCCCCCAAGGAGCTCCTCTCCATTTGGGTCTGGGGGCTTTCGTTGGGCCGGGAACCTGGGAGGTACCTGCAAGGTTGCAGTTCGCGGCCGGAGAAGCACTCTCCGGCCAACATGCCCAACTGCAGCAACAGCTCCCAAAGCGAAGGAGCCAGGACCCAAAGACCTAGCTGGCCTGAAGGGCCCCCAGGGGGCCCCCAAGCAGCCCCTCTCAATTTGGGTCTGGGGGCTTTCGTTGGGCCGGGAACCTGGGAGATTCCTGCAAGGTTGCAGTTCGAGGCCCGAGAAGCACTCTCCGGCCAACATGCCCAACTGCAGCAACAGCTCCCAAACCGAATGAGCCAGGACACAAAGACCTAGCTGGCCTGAAGGGCCCCCAGGGGGCCCCCAAGCAGCCCCTCTCCAGTTGGGTCTGGGGGCTTTCGTTGGGCATGGATACCTGAGAGGTACCTGCAAGGTTGCAGTTCGCGGCCCGAGAAGCACTCTCTGGCCAACATGATAGACTGCAGCAACAGCTCCCAAACCGAAGGAGCCAGGACCCAAAGACCTAGCTGGCCTGAAGGGCCCCCAGGGGGGCCCCCAAGCAGCCCCTCTCAATTTGGGTCTGGGGGCTTTCGTTGGGCCGGGAACCTGGGAGAATCCTGCAAGGTTGCAGTTCGCGGCCCGAGAAGCACTCTCCGGCCAACATGCCCAACTGCAGCAACAGCTCCCAAAGCGAAGGAGCCAGGACCCAAAGACCTAGCTGGCCTGAAGGGCCCCCAGGGGTCCCCCAAGCAGCCCCTCTCCATTTGGGTCTGGGGGCTTTCGTTGGGCCGGGAACCTGGGAGAATCCTGCAAGGTTGCAGTTCGCGGCCCGAGAAGCACTCTCCGGCCAACATGCCCAACTGCAGCAACAGCTCCCAAACCGAAGGAGCCAGGACACAAAGACCTAGCTGGCCTGAAGGGCCCCCAGGGGGCCCCCAAGCAGCCCCTCTCAATTTGGGTCTGGGGGCTTTCGTTGGGCCGGGAACCTGGGAGATTCCTGCGAGGTTGCAGTTCGCGGCCCGAGAAGCACTCTCCGGCCAACATGCCCAACTGCAGCAACAGCTCCCAAAGCGAAGGAGCCAGGACCCAAAGACCTAGCTGGCCTGAAGGGCCCCCAGGGGGCCCCCAAGCAGCCCCTCTCAATTTGGGTCTGGGGGCTTTCGTTGGGCCGGGAACCTGGGAGATTCCTGCGAGGTTGCAGCTCGCGGCCCGAGAAGCACTCTCTGGCCAACATGCACAACTGCAGCAACAGCTCCCAAAGCGAAGGAGCCAGGACCCAAAGACCTAGCTGGCCTGAAGTGCCCCCAGGGGGGCCCCAAGCAGCCCCTCTCCATTTGGGTCTGGGGGCTTTCGTTGGGCGGGGAACCTGGGAGAATCCTGCAAGGTTGTAGTTCGCGGCCCGAGAAGCACTCTCCGGCCAACATGCCCAACTGCAGCAACAGCTCCCAAACCGAAGGAGCCAGGACCCAAAGACCTAGCTGGCCTGAAGGGCCCCCAGGGGGCCCCCAAGCAGCACCTCTCAATTTGGGTCTGGGGGCTTTCGTTGGGCCGGGAACCTGGGAGATTCCTGCAAGGTTGCAGTTCGCGGCCCGAGAAGCACTCTCCGGCCAACATGCCCAACTGCAGCAACAGCTCCCAAAGCGAAGGAGCCAGGACCCAAAGACCTAGCTGGCCTGAAGGGCCCCCAGGGGGCCCCCAAGAAGCCCCTCTCAATTTGGGTCTGGGGGCTTTCGTTGGGCCGGGAACCTGGGAGAATCCTGCAAGGTTGCAGATCGCAGCCCGAGAAGCACTCTCCGGCCAACATGCCCAACTGCAGCAACAGCTCCCAAAGCGAAGGAGCCAGGACCCAAAGACCTAGCTGGCCTGAAGGGCCCCCAGGGGGCCCCCAAGCAGCCCCTCTCCATTTGGGTCTGGGGGCTTTTGTTGGGCCGGGAACCAGGGAGATTCCTGCAAGGTTGCAGTTCGAGGCCCGAGAAGCACTCTCCGGCCAACATGCTCAACTGCAGCAACGGCTCCCAAACCGAAGGAGCCAGGACACAAAGACCTAGCTGGCCTGAAGGGCCCCCAGGGGGCCCCCAAGCAGCCCCACTCAATTTGGGTCTGGGGGCTTTCGTTGGGCATGTATACCTGAGAGGTACCTGCAAGGTTGCAGTTCGCGGCCCGAGAAGCACTCTCCGGCCAACATGCCCAATATCCAGCAACAGCTCCCAAACCGAAGGAGCCAGGACCCAAAGACCTAGCTGGCCTGAAGGGCCCCCAGGGGGTCCCCAAGCAGCCCCTCTCCATTTGGGTCTGGGGGCTTTCGTTGGGCCGGGAACCTGGGAGAATCCTGCAAGGTTGCAGTTCGCGGCCCGAGAAGCACTCTCCGGCCAACATGCCCAACTGCAGCAACAGCTCCCAAACCGAAGGAGCCAGGACACAAAGACCTAGCTGGCCTGAAGGGCCCCCAGGGGGCCCCCAAGCAGCCCCTCTCAATTTGGGTCTGGGGGCTTTCGTTGGGCCGGGAACCTGGGAGATTCCTGCGAGGTTGCAGTTCGCGGCCCGAGAAGCACTCTCCGGCCAACATGCCCAACTGCAGCAACAGCTCCCAAAGCGAAGGAGCCAGGACCCAAAGACCTAGCTGGCCTGAAGGGCCCCCAGGGGGCCCCCAAGCAGCCCCTCTCAATTTGGGTCTGGGGGCTTTCGTTGGGCCGGGAACCTGGGAGATTCCTGCGAGGTTGCAGCTCGCGGCCCGAGAAGCACTCTCTGGCCAACATGCACAACTGCAGCAACAGCTCCCAAAGCGAAGGAGCCAGGACCCAAAGACCTAGCTGGCCTGAAGTGCCCCCAGGGGGGCCCCAAGCAGCCCCTCTCCATTTGGGTCTGGGGGCTTTCGTTGGGCGGGGAACCTGGGAGAATCCTGCAAGGTTGTAGTTCGCGGCCCGAGAAGCACTCTCCGGCCAACATGCCCAACTGCAGCAACAGCTCCCAAACCGAAGGAGCCAGGACCCAAAGACCTAGCTGGCCTGAAGGACCCCCAGGGGGCCCCCAAGCAGCACCTCTCAATTTGGGTCTGGGGGCTTTCGTTGGGCCGGGAACCTGGGAGATTCCTGCAAGGTTGCAGTTCGCGGCCCGAGAAGCACTCTCCGGCCAACATGCCCAACTGCAGCAACAGCTCCCAAAGCGAAGGAGCCAGGACCCAAAGACCTAGCTGGCCTGAAGGGCCCCCAGGGGGCCCCCAAGCAGCCCCTCTCAATTTGGGTCTGGGGGCTTTCGTTGGGCCGGGAACCTGGGAGAATCCTGCAAGGTTGCAGTTCGCGGCCCGAGAAGCACTCTCCGGCCAACATGCCCAATATCCAGCAACAGCTCCCAAACCGAAGGAGCCAGGACCCAAAGACCTAGCTGGCCTGAAGGGCCCCCAGGGGGTCCCCAAGCAGCCCCTCTCCATTTGGGTCTGGGGGCTTTCGTTGGGCCGGGAACCTGGGAGAATCCTGCAAGGTTGCAGTTCGCGGCCCGAGAAGCACTCTCCGGCCAACATGCCCAACTGCAGCAACAGCTCCCAAAGCGAAGGAGCCAGGACCCAAAGACCTAGCTGGCCTGAAGGGCCCCCGGGGTCCCCCAAGCAGCCCCTCTCAATTTGGGTCTGGGGGCTTTCGTTGGGCCGGGAACCTGGGAGAATCCTGCAAGGTTGCAGTTCGCGGCCCGAGAAGCACTCTCCGGCCAACATGCCCAACTGCAGCAACAGCTCCCAAACCGAAGGAGCCAGGACACAAAGACCTAGCTGGCCTGAAGGGCCCCCAGGGGGCCCCCAAGCAGCCCCTCTCAATTTGGGTCTGGGGGCTTTCGTTGGGCATGGACACATGAGACGTACATGCAAGTTACAGTTCGCGGCCCGAGAAGCACTCTCCGGCCAACATGCCCAACTGCAGCAACAGCTCCCAAAGCGAAGGAGCCAGGACCCAAAGACCTAGCTGGCCTGAAGGGCCCCCAGGGGGCCACCAAGCAGCCCCTCTCAATTTGGGTCTGGGGGCTTTCGTTGGGCATGGACACCTGGGAGATTCCTGCAAGGTTACAGTTCGCGGCCCGAGAAGCACTCTCCGGCCAACATGCCCAACTGCAGCAACAGCTCCCAAAGCGAAGGAGCCAGGACCCAAAGACCTAGCTGGCCTGAAGGGCCCCCAGGGGGCCCCCAAGCAGCCCCTCTCAATTTGGGTCTGGGGGCTTTCGTTGGGCCGGGAACCTGGGAGAATCCTGCAAGGTTGCAGTTCGCGGCCCGAGAAGCACTCTCCGGCCAACATGCCCAATATCCAGCAACAGCTCCCAAACCGAAGGAGCCAGGACCCAAAGACCTAGCTGGCCTGAAGGGCCCCCAGGGGGTCCCCAAGCAGCCCCTCTCCATTTGGGTCTGGGGGCTTTCGTTGGGCCGGGAACCTGGGAGAATCCTGCAAGGTTGCAGTTCGCGGCCCGAGAAGCACTCTCCGGCCAACATGCCCAACTGCAGCAACAGCTCCCAAAGCGAAGGAGCCAGGACCCAAAGACCTAGCTGGCCTGAAGGGCCCCCGGGGTCCCCCAAGCAGCCCCTCTCAATTTGGGTCTGGGGGCTTTCGTTGGGCCGGGAACCTGGGAGAATCCTGCAAGGTTGCAGTTCGCGGCCCGAGAAGCACTCTCCGGCCAACATGCCCAACTGCAGCAACAGCTCCCAAACCGAAGGAGCCAGGACACAAAGACCTAGCTGGCCTGAAGGGCCCCCAGGGGGCCCCCAAGCAGCCCCTCTCAATTTGGGTCTGGGGGCTTTCGTTGGGCATGGACACATGAGACGTACATGCAAGTTACAGTTCGCGGCCCGAGAAGCACTCTCCGGCCAACATGCCCAACTGCAGCAACAGCTCCCAAAGCGAAGGAGCCAGGACCCAAAGACCTAGCTGGCCTGAAGGGCCCCCAGGGGGCCACCAAGCAGCCCCTCTCAATTTGGGTCTGGGGGCTTTCGTTGGGCATGGACACCTGGGAGATTCCTGCAAGGTTACAGTTCGCGGCCCGAGAAGCACTCTCCGGCCAACATGCTCAACTGCAGCAACAGCTCCCAAACCGAAGGAGCCAGGACCCAAAGACCTAGCTGGCCTGAAGGGCCCCCAGGGGGCCCCCAAGCAGCCCCTCTCAATTTGGGTCTGGGGGCTTTCGTTGGGCTGGGAACCTGGGTGATTCCTGCGAGGTTGCAGTTCGCGGCCCGAGAAGCACTCTCCGGCCAACATGCCCAACTGCAGCAACAGCTCCCAAACCGAAGGAGCCAGGACCCAAAGACCTAGCTGGCCTGAAGGGCCCCCAGGGGGCCCCCAAGGAGCTCCTCTCCATTTGGGTCTGGGGGCTTTCGTTGGGCCGGGAACCTGGGAGATACCTGCAAGGTTGCAGTTCGCGGCCGGAGAAGCACTCTCCGGCCAACATGCCCAACTGCAGCAACAGCTCCCAAAGCGAAGGAGCCAGGACCCAAAGACCTAGCTGGCCTGAAGGGCCCCCAGGGGGCCCCCAAGCAGCCCCTCTCAATTTGGGTCTGGGGGCTTTCGTTGGGCCGGGAACCTGGGAGATTCCTGCAAGGTTGCAGTTCGAGGCCCGAGAAGCACTCTCCGGCCAACATGCCCAACTGCAGCAACAGCTCCCAAACCGAATGAGCCAGGACACAAAGACCTAGCTGGCCTGAAGGGCCCCCAGGGGGCCCCCAAGCAGCCCCTCTCCAGTTGGGTCTGGGGGCTTTCGTTGGGCATGGATACCTGAGAGGTACCTGCAAGGTTGCAGTTCGCGGCCCGAGAAGCACTCTCTGGCCAACATGATAGACTGCAGCAACAGCTCCCAAACCGAAGGAGCCAGGACCCAAAGACCTAGCTGGCCTGAAGGGCCCCCAGGGGGGCCCCCAAGCAGCCCCTCTCAATTTGGGTCTGGGGGCTTTCGTTGGGCCGGGAACCTGGGAGAATCCTGCAAGGTTGCAGTTCGCGGCCCGAGAAGCACTCTCCGGCCAACATGCCCAACTGCAGCAACAGCTCCCAAAGCGAAGGAGCCAGGACCCAAAGACCTAGCTGGCCTGAAGGGCCCCCAGGGGTCCCCCAAGCAGCCCCTCTCCATTTGGGTCTGGGGGCTTTCGTTGGGCCGGGAACCTGGGAGAATCCTGCAAGGTTGCAGTTCGCGGCCCGAGAAGCACTCTCCGGCCAACATGCCCAACTGCAGCAACAGCTCCCAAACCGAAGGAGCCAGGACACAAAGACCTAGCTGGCCTGAAGGGCCCCCAGGGGGCCCCCAAGCAGCCCCTCTCAATTTGGGTCTGGGGGCTTTCGTTGGGCCGGGAACCTGGGAGATTCCTGCGAGGTTGCAGTTCGCGGCCCGAGAAGCACTCTCCGGCCAACATGCCCAACTGCAGCAACAGCTCCCAAAGCGAAGGAGCCAGGACCCAAAGACCTAGCTGGCCTGAAGGGCCCCCAGGGGGCCCCCAAGCAGCCCCTCTCAATTTGGGTCTGGGGGCTTTCGTTGGGCCGGGAACCTGGGAGATTCCTGCGAGGTTGCAGCTCGCGGCCCGAGAAGCACTCTCTGGCCAACATGCACAACTGCAGCAACAGCTCCCAAAGCGAAGGAGCCAGGACCCAAAGACCTAGCTGGCCTGAAGTGCCCCCAGGGGGGCCCCAAGCAGCCCCTCTCCATTTGGGTCTGGGGGCTTTCGTTGGGCGGGGAACCTGGGAGAATCCTGCAAGGTTGTAGTTCGCGGCCCGAGAAGCACTCTCCGGCCAACATGCCCAACTGCAGCAACAGCTCCCAAACCGAAGGAGCCAGGACCCAAAGACCTAGCTGGCCTGAAGGGCCCCCAGGGGGCCCCCAAGCAGCCCCTCTCAATTTGGGTCTGGGGGCTTTCGTTGGGCCGGGAACCTGGGAGATTCCTGCAAGGTTGCAGTTCGCGGCCCGAGAAGCACTCTCCGGCCAACATGCCCAACTGCAGCAACAGCTCCCAAAGCGAAGGAGCCAGGACCCAAAGACCTAGCTGGCCTGAAGGGCCCCCAGGGGGCCCCCAAGAAGCCCCTCTCAATTTGGGTCTGGGGGCTTTCGTTGGGCCGGGAACCTGGGAGAATCCTGCAAGGTTGCAGTTCGCAGCCCGAGAAGCACTCTCCGGCCAACATGCCCAACTGCAGCAACAGCTCCCAAAGCGAAGGAGCCAGGACCCAAAGACCTAGCTGGCCTGAAGGGCCCCCAGGGGGCCCCCAAGCAGCCCCTCTCCATTTGGGTCTGGGGGCTTTTGTTGGGCCGGGAACCAGGGAGATTCCTGCAAGGTTGCAGTTCGAGGCCCGAGAAGCACTCTCCGGCCAACATGCTCAACTGCAGCAACGGCTCCCAAACCGAAGGAGCCAGGACACAAAGACCTAGCTGGCCTGAAGGGCCCCCAGGGGGCCCCCAAGCAGCCCCACTCAATTTGGGTCTGGGGGCTTTCGTTGGGCATGTATACCTGAGAGGTACCTGCAAGGTTGCAGTTCGCGGCCCGAGAAGCACTCTC
Source organism: Gallinula chloropus (assembly GCF_964237585.1). Taxonomy (NCBI): domain Eukaryota; kingdom Metazoa; phylum Chordata; class Aves; order Gruiformes; family Rallidae; genus Gallinula; species Gallinula chloropus. The sequence continues at coordinate 127,784 of NW_028168158.1, read as the reverse complement.
CGGCCAACATGCCCAATATCCAGCAACAGCTCCCAAACCGAAGGAGCCAGGACCCAAAGACCTAGCTGGCCTGAAGGGCCCCCAGGGGGTCCCCAAGCAGCCCCTCTCCATTTGGGTCTGGGGGCTTTCGTTGGGCTGGGAACCTGGGAGAATCCTGCAAGGTTGCAGTTCGCGGCCCGAGAAGCACTCTCCGGCCAACATGCCCAACTGCAGCAACAGCTCCCAAAGCGAAGGAGCCAGGACACAAAGACCTAGCTGGCCTGAAGGGCCCCCAGGGGGCCCCCAAGCAGCCCCTCTCAATTTGGGTCTGGGGGCTTTCGTTGGGCCGGGAACCTGGGAGATTCCTGCGAGGTTGCAGTTCGCGGCCCGAGAAGCACTCTCCGGCCAACATGCCCAACTGCAGCAACAGCTCCCAAAGCGAAGGAGCCAGGACCCAAAGACCTAGCTGGCCTGAAGGGCCCCCAGGGGGCCACCAAGCAGCCCCTCTCAATTTGGGTCTGGGGGCTTTCGTTGGGCCGGGAACCTGGGAGATTCCTGCGAGGTTGCAGCTCGCGGCCCGAGAAGCACTCTCTGGCCAACATGCACAACTGCAGCAACAGCTCCCAAAGCGAAGGAGCCAGGACCCAAAGACCTAGCTGGCCTGAAGTGCCCCCAGGGGGGCCCCAAGCAGCCCCTCTCCATTTGGGTCTGGGGGCTTTCGTTGGGCGGGGAACCTGGGAGAATCCTGCAAGGTTGTAGTTCGCGGCCCGAGAAGCACTCTCCGGCCAACATGCCCAACTGCAGCAACAGCTCCCAAACCGAAGGAGCCAGGACCCAAAGACCTAGCTGGCCTGAAGGACCCCCAGGGGGCCCCCAAGCAGCACCTCTCAATTTGGGTCTGGGGGCTTTCGTTGGGCCGGGAACCTGGGAGATTCCTGCAAGGTTGCAGTTCGCGGCCCGAGAAGCACTCTCCGGCCAACATGCCCAACTGCAGCAACAGCTCCCAAAGCGAAGGAGCCAGGACCCAAAGACCTAGCTGGCCTGAAGGGCCCCCAGGGGGCCCCCAAGCAGCCCCTCTCAATTTGGGTCTGGGGGCTTTCGTTGGGCCGGGAACCTGGGAGAATCCTGCAAGGTTGCAGTTCGCAGCCCGAGAAGCACTCTCCGGCCAACATGCCCAACTGCAGCAACAGCTCCCAAAGCGAAGGAGCCAGGACCCAAAGACCTAGCTGGCCTGAAGGGCCCCCAGGGGGCCCCCAAGCAGCCCCTCTCCATTTGGGTCTGGGGGCTTTTGTTGGGCCGGGAACCAGGGAGATTCCTGCAAGGTTGCAGTTCGAGGCCCGAGAAGCACTCTCCGGCCAACATGCTCAACTGCAGCAACGGCTCCCAAACCGAAGGAGCCAGGACACAAAGACCTAGCTGGCCTGAAGGGCCCCCAGGGGGCCCCCAAGCAGCCCCACTCAATTTGGGTCTGGGGGCTTTCGTTGGGCATGTATACCTGAGAGGTACCTGCAAGGTTGCAGTTCGCGGCCCGAGAAGCACTCTCCGGCCAACATGCCCAATATCCAGCAACAGCTCCCAAACCGAAGGAGCCAGGACCCAAAGACCTAGCTGGCCTGAAGGGCCCCCAGGGGGTCCCCAAGCAGCCCCTCTCCATTTGGGTCTGGGGGCTTTCGTTGGGCCGGGAACCTGGGAGGTACCTGCAAGGTTGCAGTTCGCGGCCGGAGAAGCACTCTCCGGCCAACATGCCCAACTGCAGCAACAGCTCCCAAAGCGAAGGAGCCAGGACCCAAAGACCTAGCTGGCCTGAAGGGCCCCCAGGGGGCCCCCAAGCAGCCCCTCTCCATTTGGGTCTGGGGGCTTTCGTTGGGCCGGGAACCTGGGAGATTCCTGCAAGGTTGCAGTTCGAGGCCCGAGAAGCACTCTCTGGCCAACATGCCCAACTGCAGCAACAGCTCCCAAACCGAATGAGCCAGGACACAAAGACCTAGCTGGCCTGAAGGGCCCCCAGGGGGCCCCCAAGCAGCCCCTCTCCAGTTGGGTCTGGGGGCTTTCGTTGGGCATGGATACCTGAGAGGTACCTGCAAGGTTGCAGTTCGCGGCCCGAGAAGCACTCTCCGGCCAACATGCCCAACTGCAGCAACAGCTCCCAAAGCAAAGGAGCCAGGACCCAAAGACCTAGCTGGCCTGAAGGGCCCCCAGGGGGCCCCCAAGCAGCCCCTCTCCATTTGGGTCTGGGGGCTTTCGTTGGGCATGGACACCTGAGAGGTACCTACAAGGTTGCAGTTCGCGGCCCGAGAAGCACTCTCCGGCCAACATGCTCAACTGCAGCAACAGCTCCCAAACCGAAGGAGCCAGGACCCAAAGACCTAGCTGGCCTGAAGGGCCCCCAGGGGGCCCCCAAGCAGCCCCTCTCCATTTGGGTCTGGGGGCTTTCGTTGGGCAGGGAACCTGGGAGATTCATGCAAGGTTGCAGTTCGCGGCCCGAGAAGCACTCTCCGGCCAACATGCCCAACTGCAGCAACAGCTCCCAAAGCGAAGGAGCCAGGACCCAAAGACCTAGCTGGCCTGAAGGGCCCCCAGGGGGCCCCCAAGCAGCCCCTCTCCATTTGGGTCTGGGGGCTTTCGTTGGGCATGTGTCCCTGAGAGGTACCTGCAAGTTACAGTTCGCGGCCCGAGAAGCACTCTCCGGCCAACATGCTCAACTGCAGCAACAGCTCCCAAAGCGAAGGAGCCAGGACCCAAAGACCTAGCTGGCCTGAAGGGCCCCCAGGGGGCCCCCAAGCAGCCCCTCTCAATTTGGGTCTGGGGGCTTTCGTTGGGCCGGGAACCTGGGAGAATCCTGCAAGGTTGCAGTTCGCGGCCCGAGAAGCACTCTCCGGCCAACATGCCCAACTGCAGCAACAGCTCCCAAAGCAAAGGAGCCAGGACCCAAAGACCTAGCTGGCCTGAAGTGCCCCCAGGTGGCCCCCAAGCAGCCCCTCTCCATTTGGGTCTGGGGGCTTTTGTTGGGCCGGGAACCAGGGAGATTCCTGCAAGGTTGCAGTTCGAGGACCGAGAAGCACTCTCCGGCCAACATGCTCAACTGCAGCAACGGCTCCCAAACCGAAGGAGCCAGGACACAAAGACCTAGCTGGTCTGAAGGGCCCCCAGGGGGTCCCCAAGCAGCCCCTCTCCATTTGGGTCTGGGGGCTTTCGTTGGGCGGGGAACCTGGGAGATTCATGCAAGGTTGCAGTTCGCGGCCCGAGAAGCACTCTCCGGCCAACATGCACAACTGCAGCAACAGCTCCCAAACCGAAGGAGCCAGGACCCAAAGACCTAGCTGGCCTGAAGGGCCCCCAGGGGGCCCCCAAGCAGCCCCTCTCCATTTGGGTCTGGGGGTTTTCGTTGGGCCGGGAACCTGGGAGGTACCTGCAAGGTTGCAGTTCGCGGCCCGAGAAGCACTCTCCGGCCAACATGCCCAACTGCAGCAACAGCTCCCAAAGCGAAGGAGCCAGGACCCAAAGACCTAGCTGGCCTGAAGGGCCCCCAGGGGGCCCCCAAGCAGCCCCTCTCAATTTGGGTCTGGGGGCTTTCGTTGGGCCGGGAACCTGGGAGAATCCTGCAAGGTTGCAGTTCGCGGCCCGAGAAGCACTCTCCGGCCAACATGCCCAACTGCAGCAACAGCTCCCAAACCGAAGGAGCCAGGACCCAAAGACCTAGCTGGCCTGAAGGGCCCCCAGGTGGCCCCCAAGCAGCCTCTCTCCATTTGGGTCTGGGGGCTTTCGTTGGGCATGGATACCTGAGAGGTACCTGCAAGGTTGCAGTTCGCGGCCCGAGAAGCACTCTCCGGCCAACATGCTCAACTGCAGCAACAGCTCCCAAAGCGAAGGAGCCAGGACCCAAAGACCTAGCTGGCCTGAAGGGCCCCCAGGGGGCCCCCAAGCAGCCCCTCTCAATTTGGGTCTGGGGGCTTTCGTTGGGCCGGGAACCTGGGAGATTCATGCAAGGTTGCAGTTCGCGGCCCGAGAAGCACTCTCCGGCCAACATGCCCAACTGCAGCAACAGCTCCCAAAGCGAAGGAGCCAGGACCCAAAGACCTAGCTGGCCTGAAGGGCCCCCAGGGGGCCCCCAAGCAGCCCCTCTCAATTTGGGTCTGGGGGCTTTCGTTGGGCATGGACACATGAGACGTACATGCAAGTTACAGTTCGCGGCCCGAGAAGCACTCTCCGGCCAACATGCCCAACTGCAGCAACAGCTCCCAAAGCGAAGGAGCCAGGACCCAAAGACCTAGCTGGCCTGAAGGGCCCCCAGGGGGCCACCAAGCAGCCCCTCTCCATTTGGGTCTGGGGGCTTTCGTTGGGCATGGACACCTGAGAGGTACCTGCAAGTTACAGTTCGCGGCCCGAGAAGCACTCTCCGGCCAACATGCTCAACTGCAGCAACAGCTCCCAAACCGAAGGAGCCAGGACCCAAAGACCTAGCTGGCCTGAAGGGCCCCCAGGGGGCCCCCAAGCAGCCCCTCTCAATTTGGGTCTGGGGGCTTTCGTTGGGCTGGGAACCTGGGAGATTCCTGCGAGGTTGCAGTTCGCGGCCCGAGAAGCACTCTCCGGCCAACATGCCCAACTGCAGCAACAGCTCCCAAACCGAAGGAGCCAGGACCAAAGACCTAGCTGGCCTGAAGGGCCCCCAGGGGGGCCCCCAAGCAGCCCCTCTCCATTTGGGTCTGGGGGCTTTCGTTGGGCCGGGAACCTGGGAGAATCCTGCAAGGTTGCAGTTCGCGGCCCGAGAAGCACTCTCCGGCCAACATGCCCAACTGCAGCAACAGCTCCCAAAGCGAAGGAGCCAGGACCCAAAGACCTAGCTGGCCTGAAGGGCCCCCAGGGGTCCCCCAAGCAGCCCCTCTCCATTTGGGTCTGGGGGCTTTCGTTGGGCCGGGAACCTGGGAGAATCCTGCAAGGTTGCAGTTCGCGGCCCGAGAAGCACTCTCCGGCCAACATGCCCAACTGCAGCAACAGCTCCCAAAGCGAAGGAGCCAGGACCCAAAGACCTAGCTGGCCTGAAGGGCCCCCAGGGGGCCCCCAAGCAGCACCTCTCAATTTGGGTCTGGGGGCTTTCGTTGGGCGGGGAACCTGGGAGAATCCTGCAAGGTTGTAGTTCGCGGCCCGAGAAGCACTCTCCGGCCAACATGCCCAACTGCAGCAACAGCTCCCAAAGCGAAGGAGCCAGGACCCAAAGACCTAGCTGGCCTGAAGGGCCCCCAGGGGGCCCCCAAGCAGCCCCTCTCCATTTGGGTCTGGGGGCTTTTGTTGGGCCGGGAACCAGGGAGATTCCTGCAAGGTTGCAGTTCGAGGCCCGAGAAGCACTCTCCGGCCAACATGCCCAACTGCAGCAACGGCTCCCAAACCGAAGGAGCCAGGACACAAAGACCTAGCTGGCCTGAAGGGCCCCCAGGGGGCCCCCAAGCAGCCCCACTCAATTTGGGTCTGGGGGCTTTCGTTGGGCATGTATACCTGAGAGGTACCTGCAAGGTTGCAGTTCGCGGCCCGAGAAGCACTCTCCGGCCAACATGCCCAATATCCAGCAACAGCTCCGAAACCGAAGGAGCCAGGACCCAAAGACCTAGCTGGCCTGAAGGGCCCCCAGGGGGCCCCCAAGCAGCCCCTCTCAATTTGGGTCTGGGGGCTTTCGTTGGGCCGGGAACCTGGGAGAATCCTGCAAGGTTGCAGTTCGCGGCCCGAGAAGCACTCTCCGGCCAACATGCCCAACTGCAGCAACAGCTCCCAAAGCAAAGGAGCCAGGACCCAAAGACCTAGCTGGCCTGAAGTGCCCCCAGGGGGCCCCCAAGCAGCCCCTCTCCATTTGGGTCTGGGGGCTTTTGTTGGGCCGGGAACCAGGGAGATTCCTGCAAGGTTGCAGTTCGAGGCCCGAGAAGCACTCTCCGGCCAACATGCTCAACTGCAGCAACGGCTCCCAAACCGAAGGAGCCAGGACCCAAAGACCTAGCTGGCCTGAAGGGCCCCCAGGGGGTCCCCAAGCAGCCCCTCTCCATTTGGGTCTGGGGGCTTTCGTTGGGCATGGACACATGAGACGTACATGCAAGTTACAGTTCGCGGCCCGAGAAGCACTCTCCGGCCAACATGCCCAACTGCAGCAACAGCTCCCAAAGCGAAGGAGCCAGGACCCAAAGACCTAGCTGGCCTGAAGGGCCCCCAGGGGGCCCCTAAGCAGCCCCTCTCAATTTGGGTCTGGGGGCTTTCGTTGGGCATGGACACCTGAGAGGTACCTGCAAGGTTACAGTTCGCGGCCCGAGAAGCACTCTCCGGCCAACATGCTCAACTGCAGCAACAGCTCCCAAACCGAATGAGCCAGGACACAAAGACCTAGCTGGCCTGAAGGGCCCCCAGGGGGGCCCCCAAGCAGCCCCTCTCAATTTGGGTCTGGGGGCTTTCGTTGGGCTGGGAACCTGGGAGATTCCTGCAAGGTTGCAGTTCGCGGCCCGAGAAGCACTCTCCGGCCAACATGCCCAACTGCAGCAACAGCTCCCAAACCGAAGGAGCCAGGACCCAAAGACCTAGCTGGCCTGAAGGGCCCCCATGGGGCCCCCAAGGAGCTCCTCTCCATTTGGGTCTGGGGGCTTTCGTTGGGCCGGGAACCTGGGAGGTACCTGCAAGGTTGCAGTTCGCGGCCGGAGAAGCACTCTCCGGCCAACATGCCCAACTGCAGCAACAGCTCCCAAAGCGAAGGAGCCAGGACCCAAAGACCTAGCTGGCCTGAAGGGCCCCCAGGGGGCCCCCAAGCAGCCCCTCTCCATTTGGGTCTGGGGGCTTTCGTTGGGCCGGGAACCTGGGAGATTCCTGCAAGGTTGCAGTTCGAGGCCCGAGAAGCACTCTCCGGCCAACATGCCCAACTGCAGCAACAGCTCCCAAACCGAATGAGCCAGGACACAAAGACCTAGCTGGCCTGAAGGGCCCCCAGGGGGCCCCCAAGCAGCCCCTCTCCAGTTGGGTCTGGGGGCTTTCGTTGGGCATGGATACCTGAGAGGTACCTGCAAGGTTGCAGTTCGCGGCCCGAGAAGCACTCTCTGGCCAACATGCTAGACTGCAGCAACAGCTCCCAAACCGAAGGAGCCAGGACCCAAAGACCTAGCTGGCCTGAAGGGCCCCCAGGGGGGCCCCCAAGCAGCCCCTCTCCATTTGGGTCTGGGGGCTTTCGTTGGGCCGGGAACCTGGGAGAATCCTGCAAGGTTGCAGTTCGCGGCCCGAGAAGCACTCTCCGGCCAACATGCCCAACTGCAGCAACAGCTCCCAAAGCGAAGGAGCCAGGACCCAAAGACCTAGCTGGCCTGAAGGGCCCCCAGGGGTCCCCCAAGCAGCCCCTCTCAATTTGGGTCTGGGGGCTTTCGTTGGGCCGGGAACCTGGGAGAATCCTGCAAGGTTGCAGTTCGCGGCCCGAGAAGCACTCTCCGGCCAACATGCCCAACTGCAGCAACAGCTCCCAAACCGAAGGAGCCAGGACACAAAGACCTAGCTGGCCTGAAGGGCCCCCAGGGGGCCCCCAAGCAGCCCCTCTCCATTTGGGTCTGGGGGCTTTCGTTGGGCCGGGAACCTGGGAGATTCCTGCGAGGTTGCAGTTCGCGGCCCGAGAAGCACTCTCCGGCCAACATGCCCAACTGCAGCAACAGCTCCCAAACCGAAGGAGCCAGGACCCAAAGACCTAGCTGGCCTGAAGGGCCCCCAGGGGGCCCCCAAGCAGCCCCTCTCAATTTGGGTCTGGGGGCTTTCGTTGGGCCGGCAACCTGGGAGATTCCTGCGAGGTTGCAGCTCGCGGCCCGAGAAGCACTCTCTGGCCAACATGCACAACTGCAGCAACAGCTCCCAAAGCGAAGGAGCCAGGACCCAAAGACCTAGCTGGCCTGAAGTGCCCCCAGGGGGGCCCCAAGCAGCCCCTCTCCATTTGGGTCTGGGGGCTTTCGTTGGGCGGGGAACCTGGGAGAATCCTGCAAGGTTGTAGTTCGCGGCCCGAGAAGCACTCTCCGTCCAACATGCCCAACTGCAGCAACAGCTCCCAAAGCGAAGGAGCCAGGACCCAAAGACCTAGCTGGCCTGAAGGGCCCCCAGGGGGCCCCCAAGCAGCCCCTCTCAATTTGGGTCTGGGGGCTTTCGTTGGGCCGGGAACCTGGGAGATTCCTGCAAGGTTGCAGTTCGCGGCCCGAGAAGCACTCTCCGGCCAACATGCCCAACTGCAGCAACAGCTCCCAAAGCGAAGGAGCCAGGACCCAAAGACCTAGCTGGCCTGAAGGGCCCCCAGGGGGCCCCCAAGCAGCCCCTCTCAATTTGGGTCTCGGGGCTTTCGTTGGGCCGGGAACCTGGGAGAATCCTGCAAGGTTGCAGTTCGCGGCCGGAGAAGCACTCTCCGGCCAACATGCCCAACTGCAGCAACAGCTCCCAAAGCGAAGGAGCCAGGACCCAAAGACCTAGCTGGCCTGAAGGGCCCCCAGGGGGCCCCCAAGCAGCCCCTCTCCATTTGGGTCTGGGGGCTTTTGTTTGGCCGGGAACCAGGGAGATTCCTGCAAGGTTGCAGTTCGAGGCCCGAGAAGCACTCTCCGGCCAACATGCTCAACTGCAGCAACGGCTCCCAAACCGAAGGAGCCAGGACACAAAGACCTAGCTGGCCTGAAGGGCCCCCAGGGGGCCCCCAAGCAGCCCCTCTCCATTTGGGTCTGGGGGCTTTCGTTGGGCATGTATACCTGAGAGGTACCTGCAAGGTTGCAGTTCGCGGCCCGAGAAGCACTCTCCGGCCAACATGCCCAATATCCAGCAACAGCTCCCAAACCGAAGGAGCCAGGACCCAAAGACCTAGCTGGCCTGAAGGGCCCCCAGGGGGTCCCCAAGAAGCCCCTCTCCATTTGGGTCTGGGGGCTTTCGTTGGGCGGGGAACCTGGGAGATTCATGCAAGGTTGCAGTTCGCGGCCCGAGAAGCACTCTCCGGCCAACATGCACAACTGCAGCAACAGCTCCCAAAGCGAAGGAGCCAGGACCCAAAGACCTAGCTGGCCTGAAGGGCCCCCAGGGGGCCCCCAAGCAGCCCCTCTCCATTTGGGTCTGGGGGTTTTCGTTGGGCCGGGAACCTGGAAGGTACCTGCAAGGTTGCAGTTCGCGGCCCGAGAAGCACTCTCCGGCCAACATGCCCAACTGCAGCAACAGCTCCCAAACCGAAGGAGCCAGGACCCAAAGACCTAGCTGGCCTGAAGGGCCCCCAGGGGGCCCCCAAGCAGCCCCTCTCAATTTGGGTCTGGGGGCTTTCGTTGGGCTGGGAACCTGGGTGATTCCTGCGAGGTTGCAGTTCGCGGCCCGAGAAGCACTCTCCGGCCAACATGCCCAACTGCAGCAACAGCTCCCAAACCGAAGGAGCCAGGACCCAAAGACCTAGCTGGCCTGAAGGGCCCCCAGGGGGCCCCCAAGGAGCTCCTCTCCATTTGGGTCTGGGGGCTTTCGTTGGGCCGGGAACCTGGGAGGTACCTGCAAGGTTGCAGTTCGCGGCCGGAGAAGCACTCTCCGGCCAACATGCCCAACTGCAGCAACAGCTCCCAAAGCGAAGGAGCCAGGACCCAAAGACCTAGCTGGCCTGAAGGGCCCCCAGGGGGCCCCCAAGCAGCCCCTCTCAATTTGGGTCTGGGGGCTTTCGTTGGGCCGGGAACCTGGGAGATTCCTGCAAGGTTGCAGTTCGAGGCCCGAGAAGCACTCTCCGGCCAACATGCCCAACTGCAGCAACAGCTCCCAAACCGAATGAGCCAGGACACAAAGACCTAGCTGGCCTGAAGGGCCCCCAGGGGGCCCCCAAGCAGCCCCTCTCCAGTTGGGTCTGGGGGCTTTCGTTGGGCATGGATACCTGAGAGGTACCTGCAAGGTTGCAGTTCGCGGCCCGAGAAGCACTCTCTGGCCAACATGCTAGACTGCAGCAACAGCTCCCAAACCGAAGGAGCCAGGACCCAAAGACCTAGCTGGCCTGAAGGGCCCCCAGGGGGGCCCCCAAGCAGCCCCTCTCAATTTGGGTCTGGGGGCTTTCGTTGGGCCGGGAACCTGGGAGAATCCTGCAAGGTTGCAGTTCGCGGCCCGAGAAGCACTCTCCGGCCAACATGCCCAACTGCAGCAACAGCTCCCAAAGCGAAGGAGCCAGGACCCAAAGACCTAGCTGGCCTGAAGGGCCCCCAGGGGGTCCCCAAGCAGCCCCTCTCCATTTGGGTCTGGGGGCTTTCGTTGGGCCGGGAACCTGGGAGAATCCTGCAAGGTTGCAGTTCGCGGCCCGAGAAGCACTCTCCGGCCAACATGCCCAACTGCAGCAACAGCTCCCAAACCGAAGGAGCCAGGACACAAAGACCTAGCTGGCCTGAAGGGCCCCCAGGGGGCCCCCAAGCAGCCCCTCTCAATTTGGGTCTGGGGGCTTTCGTTGGGCCGGGAACCTGGGAGATTCCTGCGAGGTTGCAGTTCGCGGCCCGAGAAGCACTCTCCGGCCAACATGCCCAACTGCAGCAACAGCTCCCAAAGCGAAGGAGCCAGGACCCAAAGACCTAGCTGGCCTGAAGGGCCCCCAGGGGGCCCCCAAGCAGCCCCTCTCAATTTGGGTCTGGGGGCTTTCGTTGGGCCGGGAACCTGGGAGATTCCTGCGAGGTTGCAGCTCGCGGCCCGAGAAGCACTCTCTGGCCAACATGCACAACTGCAGCAACAGCTCCCAAAGCGAAGGAGCCAGGACCCAAAGACCTAGCTGGCCTGAAGTGCCCCCAGGGGGCCCCCAAGCAGCCCCTCTCCATTTGGGTCTGGGGGCTTTTGTTGGGCCGGGAACCAGGGAGATTCCTGCAAGGTTGCAGTTCGAGGCCCGAGAAGCACTCTCCGGCCAACATGCTCAACTGCAGCAACGGCTCCCAAACCGAAGGAGCCAGGACACAAAGACCTAGCTGGCCTGAAGGGCCCCCAGGGGGCCCCCAAGCAGCCCCACTCAATTTGGGTCTGGGGGCTTTCGTTGGGCATGTATACCTGAGAGGTACCTGCAAGGTTGCAGTTCGCGGCCCGAGAAGCACTCTCCGGCCAACATGCCCAATATCCAGCAACAGCTCCCAAACCGAAGGAGCCAGGACCCAAAGACCTAGCTGGCCTGAAGGGCCCCCAGGGGGTCCCCAAGCAGCCCCTCTCCATTTGGGTCTGGGGGCTTTCGTTGGGCCGGGAACCTGGGAGAATCCTGCAAGGTTGCAGTTCGCGGCCCGAGAAGCACTCTCCGGCCAACATGCCCAACTGCAGCAACAGCTCCCAAAGCGAAGGAGCCAGGACCCAAAGACCTAGCTGGCCTGAAGGGCCCCCAGGGGTCCCCCAAGCAGCCCCTCTCAATTTGGGTCTGGGGGCTTTCGTTGGGCCGGGAACCTGGGAGAATCCTGCAAGGTTGCAGTTCGCGGCCCGAGAAGCACTCTCCGGCCAACATGCCCAACTGCAGCAACAGCTCCCAAACCGAAGGAGCCAGGACACAAAGACCTAGCTGGCCTGAAGGGCCCCCAGGGGGCCCCCAAGCAGCCCCTCTCAATTTGGGTCTGGGGGCTTTCGTTGGGCCGGGAACCTGGGAGATTCCTGCGAGGTTGCAGTTCGCGGCCCGAGAAGCACTCTCCGGCCAACATGCCCAACTGCAGCAACAGCTCCCAAAGCGAAGGAGCCAGGACCCAAAGACCTAGCTGGCCTGAAGGGCCCCCAGGGGGCCCCCAAGCAGCCCCTCTCAATTTGGGTCTGGGGGCTTTCGTTGGGCCGGGAACCTGGGAGATTCCTGCGAGGTTGCAGCTCGCGGCCCGAGAAGCACTCTCTGGCCAACATGCACAACTGCAGCAACAGCTCCCAAAGCGAAGGAGCCAGGACCCAAAGACCTAGCTGGCCTGAAGTGCCCCCAGGGGGGCCCCAAGCAGCCCCTCTCCATTTGGGTCTGGGGGCTTTCGTTGGGCGGGGAACCTGGGAGAATCCTGCAAGGTTGTAGTTCGCGGCCCGAGAAGCACTCTCCGGCCAACATGCCCAACTGCAGCAACAGCTCCCAAACCGAAGGAGCCAGGACCCAAAGACCTAGCTGGCCTGAAGGGCCCCCAGGGGGCCCCCAAGCAGCACCTCTCAATTTGGGTCTGGGGGCTTTCGTTGGGCCGGGAACCTGGGAGATTCCTGCAAGGTTGCAGTTCGCGGCCCGAGAAGCACTCTCCGGCCAACATGCCCAACTGCAGCAACAGCTCCCAAAGCGAAGGAGCCAGGACCCAAAGACCTAGCTGGCCTGAAGGGCCCCCAGGGGGCCCCCAAGCAGCCCCTCTCAATTTGGGTCTGGGGGCTTTCGTTGGGCCGGGAACCTGGGAGAATCCTGCAAGGTTGCAGTTCGCAGCCCGAGAAGCACTCTCCGGCCAACATGCCCAACTGCAGCAACAGCTCCCAAAGCGAAGGAGCCAGGACCCAAAGACCTAGCTGGCCTGAAGGGCCCCCAGGGGGCCCCCAAGCAGCCCCTCTCCATTTGGGTCTGGGGGCTTTTGTTGGGCCGGGAACCAGGGAGATTCCTGCAAGGTTGCAGTTCGAGGCCCGAGAAGCACTCTCCGGCCAACATGCTCAACTGCAGCAACGGCTCCCAAACCGAAGGAGCCAGGACACAAAGACCTAGCTGGCCTGAAGGGCCCCCAGGGGGCCCCCAAGCAGCCCCACTCAATTTGGGTCTGGGGGCTTTCGTTGGGCATGTATACCTGAGAGGTACCTGCAAGGTTGCAGTTCGCGGCCCGAGAAGCACTCTCCGGCCAACATGCCCAATATCCAGCAACAGCTCCCAAACCGAAGGAGCCAGGACCCAAAGACCTAGCTGGCCTGAAGGGCCCCCAGGGGGTCCCCAAGCAGCCCCTCTCCATTTGGGTCTGGGGGCTTTCGTTGGGCCGGGAACCTGGGAGGTACCTGCAAGGTTGCAGTTCGCGGCCGGAGAAGCACTCTCCGGCCAACATGCCCAACTGCAGCAACAGCTCCCAAAGCGAAGGAGCCAGGACCCAAAGACCTAGCTGGCCTGAAGGGCCCCCAGGGGGCCCCCAAGCAGCCCCTCTCCATTTGGGTCTGGGGGCTTTCGTTGGGCCGGGAACCTGGGAGATTCCTGCAAGGTTGCAGTTCGAGGCCCGAGAAGCACTCTCTGGCCAACATGCCCAACTGCAGCAACAGCTCCCAAACCGAATGAGCCAGGACACAAAGACCTAGCTGGCCTGAAGGGCCCCCAGGGGGCCCCCAAGCAGCCCCTCTCCAGTTGGGTCTGGGGGCTTTCGTTGGGCATGGATACCTGAGAGGTACCTGCAAGGTTGCAGTTCGCGGCCCGAGAAGCACTCTCCGGCCAACATGCCCAACTGCAGCAACAGCTCCCAAAGCAAAGGAGCCAGGACCCAAAGACCTAGCTGGCCTGAAGGGCCCCCAGGGGGCCCCCAAGCAGCCCCTCTCCATTTGGGTCTGGGGGCTTTCGTTGGGCATGGACACCTGAGAGGTACCTACAAGGTTGCAGTTCGCGGCCCGAGAAGCACTCTCCGGCCAACATGCTCAACTGCAGCAACAGCTCCCAAACCGAAGGAGCCAGGACCCAAAGACCTAGCTGGCCTGAAGGGCCCCCAGGGGGCCCCCAAGCAGCCCCTCTCCATTTGGGTCTGGGGGCTTTCGTTGGGCAGGGAACCTGGGAGATTCATGCAAGGTTGCAGTTCGCGGCCCGAGAAGCACTCTCCGGCCAACATGCCCAACTGCAGCAACAGCTCCCAAAGCGAAGGAGCCAGGACCCAAAGACCTAGCTGGCCTGAAGGGCCCCCAGGGGGCCCCCAAGCAGCCCCTCTCCATTTGGGTCTGGGGGCTTTCGTTGGGCATGTGTCCCTGAGAGGTACCTGCAAGTTACAGTTCGCGGCCCGAGAAGCACTCTCCGGCCAACATGCTCAACTGCAGCAACAGCTCCCAAAGCGAAGGAGCCAGGACCCAAAGACCTAGCTGGCCTGAAGGGCCCCCAGGGGGCCCCCAAGCAGCCCCTCTCAATTTGGGTCTGGGGGCTTTCGTTGGGCCGGGAACCTGGGAGAATCCTGCAAGGTTGCAGTTCGCGGCCCGAGAAGCACTCTCCGGCCAACATGCCCAACTGCAGCAACAGCTCCCAAAGCAAAGGAGCCAGGACCCAAAGACCTAGCTGGCCTGAAGTGCCCCCAGGTGGCCCCCAAGCAGCCCCTCTCCATTTGGGTCTGGGGGCTTTTGTTGGGCCGGGAACCAGGGAGATTCCTGCAAGGTTGCAGTTCGAGGACCGAGAAGCACTCTCCGGCCAACATGCTCAACTGCAGCAACGGCTCCCAAACCGAAGGAGCCAGGACACAAAGACCTAGCTGGTCTGAAGGGCCCCCAGGGGGTCCCCAAGCAGCCCCTCTCCATTTGGGTCTGGGGGCTTTCGTTGGGCGGGGAACCTGGGAGATTCATGCAATGTTGCAGTTCACGGCCCGAGAAGCACTCTCCGGCCAACATGCACAACTGCAGCAACAGCTCCCAAACCGAAGGAGCCAGGACCCAAAGACCTAGCTGGCCTGAAGGGCCCCCAGGGGGCCCCCAAGCAGCCCCTCTCCATTTGGGTCTGGGGGTTTTCGTTGGGCCGGGAACCTGGGAGGTACCTGCAAGGTTGCAGTTCGCGGCCCGAGAAGCACTCTCCGGCCAACATGCCCAACTGCAGCAACAGCTCCCAAAGCGAAGGAGCCAGGACCCAAAGACCTAGCTGGCCTGAAGGGCCCCCAGGGGGGCCCCAAGCAGCCCCTCTCAATTTGGGTCTGGGGGCTTTCGTTGGGCCGGGAACCTGGGAGAATCCTGCAAGGTTGCAGTTCGCGGCCCGAGAAGCACTCTCCGGCCAACATGCCCAACTGCAGCAACAGCTCCCAAAGCGAAGGAGCCAGGACCCAAAGACCTAGCTGGCCTGAAGGGCCCCCAGGGGGCCCCCAAGCAGCCCCTCTCAATTTGGGTCTGGGGGCTTTCGTTGGGCCGGGAACCTGGGAGAATCCTGCAAGGTTGCAGTTCGCGGCCCGAGAAGCACTCTCCGGCCAACATGCCCAACTGCAGCAACAGCTCCCAAACCGAAGGAGCCAGGACCCAAAGACCTAGCTGGCCTGAAGGGCCCCCAGGTGGCCCCCAAGCAGCCTCTCTCCATTTGGGTCTGGGGGCTTTCGTTGGGCATGGATACCTGAGAGGTACCTGCAAGGTTGCAGTTCGCGGCCCGAGAAGCACTCTCCGGCCAACATGCTCAACTGCAGCAACAGCTCCCAAAGCGAAGGAGCCAGGACCCAAAGACCTAGCTGGCCTGAAGGGCCCCCAGGGGGCCCCCAAGCAGCCCCTCTCAATTTGGGTCTGGGGGCTTTCGTTGGGCCGGGAACCTGGGAGATTCATGCAAGGTTGCAGTTCGCGGCCCGAGAAGCACTCTCCGGCCAACATGCCCAACTGCAGCAACAGCTCCCAAAGCGAAGGAGCCAGGACCCAAAGACCTAGCTGGCCTGAAGGGCCCCCAGGGGGCCCCCAAGCAGCCCCTCTCAATTTGGGTCTGGGGGCTTTCGTTGGGCATGGACACATGAGACGTACATGCAAGTTACAGTTCGCGGCCCGAGAAGCACTCTCCGGCCAACATGCCCAACTGCAGCAACAGCTCCCAAAGCGAAGGAGCCAGGACCCAAAGACCTAGCTGGCCTGAAGGGCCCCCAGGGGGCCACCAAGCAGCCCCTCTCCATTTGGGTCTGGGGGCTTTCGTTGGGCATGGACACCTGAGAGGTACCTGCAAGTTACAGTTCGCGGCCCGAGAAGCACTCTCCGGCCAACATGCTCAACTGCAGCAACAGCTCCCAAACCGAAGGAGCCAGGACCCAAAGACCTAGCTGGCCTGAAGGGCCCCCAGGGGGCCCCCAAGCAGCCCCTCTCAATTTGGGTCTGGGGGCTTTCGTTGGGCTGGGAACCTGGGAGATTCCTGCGAGGTTGCAGTTCGCGGCCCGAGAAGCACTCTCCGGCCAACATGCCCAACTGCAGCAACAGCTCCCAAACCGAAGGAGCCAGGACCAAAGACCTAGCTGGCCTGAAGGGCCCCCAGGGGGGCCCCCAAGCAGCCCCTCTCCATTTGGGTCTGGGGGCTTTCGTTGGGCCGGGAACCTGGGAGAATCCTGCAAGGTTGCAGTTCGCGGCCCGAGAAGCACTCTCCGGCCAACATGCCCAACTGCAGCAACAGCTCCCAAAGCGAAGGAGCCAGGACCCAAAGACCTAGCTGGCCTGAAGGGCCCCCAGG
The DNA here is from genome assembly GCF_964237585.1 of Gallinula chloropus. Lineage (NCBI taxonomy): Eukaryota > Metazoa > Chordata > Aves > Gruiformes > Rallidae > Gallinula > Gallinula chloropus. The sequence continues at coordinate 111,526 of NW_028168158.1, read as the reverse complement.
GGTCCCCCAAGCAGCCCCTCTCCATTTGGGTCTGGGGGCTTTCGTTGGGCCGGGAACCTGGGAGAATCCTGCAAGGTTGCAGTTCGCGGCCCGAGAAGCACTCTCCGGCCAACATGCCCAACTGCAGCAACAGCTCCCAAAGCGAAGGAGCCAGGACCCAAAGACCTAGCTGGCCTGAAGGGCCCCCAGGGGGCCCCCAAGCAGCACCTCTCAATTTGGGTCTGGGGGCTTTCGTTGGGCGGGGAACCTGGGAGAATCCTGCAAGGTTGTAGTTCGCGGCCCGAGAAGCACTCTCCGGCCAACATGCCCAACTGCAGCAACAGCTCCCAAAGCGAAGGAGCCAGGACCCAAAGACCTAGCTGGCCTGAAGGGCCCCCAGGGGGCCCCCAAGCAGCCCCTCTCCATTTGGGTCTGGGGGCTTTTGTTGGGCCGGGAACCAGGGAGATTCCTGCAAGGTTGCAGTTCGAGGCCCGAGAAGCACTCTCCGGCCAACATGCCCAACTGCAGCAACGGCTCCCAAACCGAAGGAGCCAGGACACAAAGACCTAGCTGGCCTGAAGGGCCCCCAGGGGGCCCCCAAGCAGCCCCACTCAATTTGGGTCTGGGGGCTTTCGTTGGGCATGTATACCTGAGAGGTACCTGCAAGGTTGCAGTTCGCGGCCCGAGAAGCACTCTCCGGCCAACATGCCCAATATCCAGCAACAGCTCCGAAACCGAAGGAGCCAGGACCCAAAGACCTAGCTGGCCTGAAGGGCCCCCAGGGGGCCCCCAAGCAGCCCCTCTCAATTTGGGTCTGGGGGCTTTCGTTGGGCCGGGAACCTGGGAGAATCCTGCAAGGTTGCAGTTCGCGGCCCGAGAAGCACTCTCCGGCCAACATGCCCAACTGCAGCAACAGCTCCCAAAGCAAAGGAGCCAGGACCCAAAGACCTAGCTGGCCTGAAGTGCCCCCAGGGGGCCCCCAAGCAGCCCCTCTCCATTTGGGTCTGGGGGCTTTTGTTGGGCCGGGAACCAGGGAGATTCCTGCAAGGTTGCAGTTCGAGGCCCGAGAAGCACTCTCCGGCCAACATGCTCAACTGCAGCAACGGCTCCCAAACCGAAGGAGCCAGGACCCAAAGACCTAGCTGGCCTGAAGGGCCCCCAGGGGGTCCCCAAGCAGCCCCTCTCCATTTGGGTCTGGGGGCTTTCGTTGGGCGGGGAACCTGGGAGATTCATGCAAGGTTGCAGTTCGCGGCCCGAGAAGCACTCTCCGGCCAACATGCCCAACTGCAGCAACAGCTCCCAAAGCGAAGGAGCCAGGACCCAAAGACCTAGCTGGCCTGAAGGGCCCCCAGGGGGCCCCCAAGCAGCCCCTCTCCATTTGGGTCTGGGGGTTTTCGTTGGGCCGGGAACCTGGGAGGTACCTGCAAGGTTGCAGTTCGCGGCCCGAGAAGCACTCTCCGGCCAACATGCCCAACTGCAGCAACAGCTCCCAAACCGAAGGAGCCAGGACCCAAAGACCTAGCTGGCCTGAAGGGCCCCCAGGGGGGCCCCAAGCAGCCCCTCTCAATTTGGGTCTGGGGGCTTTCGTTGGGCCGGGAACCTGGGAGAATCCTGCAAGGTTGCAGTTCGCGGCCCGAGAAGCACTCTCCGGCCAACATGCCCAACTGCAGCAACAGCTCCCAAAGCAAAGGAGCCAGGACCCAAAGACCTAGCTGGCCTGAAGGGCCCCCAGGGGGCCCCCAAGCAGCCCCTCTCAATTTGGGTCTGGGGGCTTTCGTTGGGCCGGGAACCTGGGAGAATCCTGCAAGGTTGCAGTTCGCGGCCCGAGAAGCACTCTCCGGCCAACATGCCCAACTGCAGCAACAGCTCCCAAACCGAAGGAGCCAGGACCCAAAGACCTAGCTGGCCTGAAGGGCCCCCAGGTGGCCCCCAAGCAGCCTCTCTCCATTTGGGTCTGGGGGCTTTCGTTGGGCATGGATACCTGAGAGGTACCTGCAAGGTTGCAGTTCGCGGCCCGAGAAGCACTCTCCGGCCAACATGCTCAACTGCAGCAACAGCTCCCAAAGCGAAGGAGCCAGGACCCAAAGACCTAGCTGGCCTGAAGGGCCCCCAGGGGGCCCCCAAGCAGCCCCTCTCAATTTGGGTCTGGGGGCTTTAGTTGGGCGGGGAACCTGGGAGATTCATGCAAGGTTGCAGTTCGCGGCCCGAGAAGCACTCTCCGGCCAACATGCTCAACTGCAGCAACAGCTCCCAAAGCGAAGGAGCCAGGACCCAAAGACCTAGCTGGCCTGAAGGGCCCCCAGGGGGCCCCCAAGCAGCCCCTCTCCATTTGGGTCTGGGGGCTTTCGTTGGGCATGGACACATGAGACGTACATGCAAGTTACAGTTCGCGGCCCGAGAAGCACTCTCCGGCCAACATGCCCAACTGCAGCAACAGCTCCCAAAGCGAAGGAGCCAGGACCCAAAGACCTAGCTGGCCTGAAGGGCCCCCAGGGGGCCACCAAGCAGCCCCTCTCAATTTGGGTCTGGGGGCTTTCGTTGGGCATGGACACCTGAGAGGTACCTGCAAGGTTACAGTTCGCGGCCCGAGAAGCACTCTCCGGCCAACATGCTCAACTGCAGCAACAGCTCCCAAACCGAATGAGCCAGGACACAAAGACCTAGCTGGCCTGAAGGGCTCCCAGGGGGGCCCCCAAGCAGCCCCTCTCAATTTGGGTCTGGGGGCTTTCGTTGGGCTGGGAACCTGGGAGATTCCTGCGAGGTTGCAGTTCGCGGCCCGAGAAGCACTCTCCGGCCAACATGCCCAACTGCAGCAACAGCTCCCAAAGCGAAGGAGCCAGGACCCAAAGACCTAGCTGGCCTGAAGGGCCCCCATGGGGCCCCCAAGGAGCTCCTCTCCATTTGGGTCTGGGGGCTTTCGTTGGGCCGGGAACCTGGGAGGTACCTGCAAGGTTGCAGTTCGCGGCCGGAGAAGCACTCTCCGGCCAACATGCCCAACTGCAGCAACAGCTCCCAAAGCGAAGGAGCCAGGACCCAAAGACCTAGCTGGCCTGAAGGGCCCCCAGGGGGCCCCCAAGCAGCCCCTCTCCATTTAGGTCTGGGGGCTTTCGTTGGGCCGGGAACCTGGGAGATTCCTGCAAGGTTGCAGTTCGAGGCCCGAGAAGCACTCTCCGGCCAACATGCCCAACTGCAGCAACAGCTCCCAAACCGAATGAGCCAGGACACAAAGACCTAGCTGGCCTGAAGGGCCCCCAGGGGGCCCCCAAGCAGCCCCTCTCCAGTTGGGTCTGGGGGCTTTCGTTGGGCATGGATACCTGAGAGGTACCTGCAAGGTTGCAGTTCGCGGCCCGAGAAGCACTCTCTGGCCAACATGCTAGACTGCAGCAACAGCTCCCAAACCGAAGGAGCCAGGACCCAAAGACCTAGCTGGCCTGAAGGGCCCCCAGGGGGGCCCCCAAGCAGCCCCTCTCAATTTGGGTCTGGGGGCTTTCGTTGGGCCGGGAACCTGGGAGAATCCTGCAAGGTTGCAGTTCGCGGCCCGAGAAGCACTCTCCGGCCAACATGCCCAACTGCAGCAACAGCTCCCAAAGCGAAGGAGCCAGGACCCAAAGACCTAGCTGGCCTGAAGGGCCCCCAGGGGTCCCCCAAGCAGCCCCTCTCAATTTGGGTCTGGGGGCTTTCGTTGGGCCGGGAACCTGGGAGAATCCTGCAAGGTTGCAGTTCGCGGCCCGAGAAGCACTCTCCGGCCAACATGCCCAACTGCAGCAACAGCTCCCAAACCGAAGGAGCCAGGACACAAAGACCTAGCTGGCCTGAAGGGCCCCCAGGGGGCCCCCAAGCAGCCCCTCTCCATTTGGGTCTGGGGGCTTTCGTTGGGCCGGGAACCTGGGAGATTCCTGCGAGGTTGCAGTTCGCGGCCCGAGAAGCACTCTCCGGCCAACATGCCCAACTGCAGCAACAGCTCCCAAAGCGAAGGAGCCAGGACCCAAAGACCTAGCTGGCCTGAAGGGCCCCCAGGGGGCCCCCAAGCAGCCCCTCTCAATTTGGGTCTGGGGGCTTTCGTTGGGCCGGCAACCTGGGAGATTCCTGCGAGGTTGCAGCTCGCGGCCCGAGAAGCACTCTCTGGCCAACATGCACAACTGCAGCAACAGCTCCCAAAGCGAAGGAGCCAGGACCCAAAGACCTAGCTGGCCTGAAGTGCCCCCAGGGGGGCCCCAAGCAGCCCCTCTCCATTTGGGTCTGGGGGCTTTCGTTGGGCGGGGAACCTGGGAGAATCCTGCAAGGTTGTAGTTTGCGGCCCGAGAAGCACTCTCCGTCCAACATGCCCAACTGCAGCAACAGCTCCCAAAGCGAAGGAGCCAGGACCCAAAGACCTAGCTGGCCTGAAGGGCCCCCAGGGGGCCCCCAAGCAGCCCCTCTCCATTTGGGTCTGGGGGCTTTCGTTGGGCCGGGAACCTGGGAGATTCCTGCAAGGTTGCAGTTCGCGGCCCGAGAAGCACTCTCCGGCCAACATGCCCAACTGCAGCAACAGCTCCCAAAGCGAAGGAGCCAGGACCCAAAGACCTAGCTGGCCTGAAGGGCCCCCAGGGGGCCCCCAAGCAGCCCCTCTCAATTTGGGTCTCGGGGCTTTCGTTGGGCCGGGAACCTGGGAGAATCCTGCAAGGTTGCAGTTCGCGGCCGGAGAAGCACTCTCCGGCCAACATGCCCAACTGCAGCAACAGCTCCCAAAGCGAAGGAGCCAGGACCCAAAGACCTAGCTGGCCTGAAGGGCCCCCAGGGGGCCCCCAAGCAGCCCCTCTCCATTTGGGTCTGGGGGCTTTTGTTTGGCCGGGAACCAGGGAGATTCCTGCAAGGTTGCAGTTCGAGGCCCGAGAAGCACTCTCCGGCCAACATGCTCAACTGCAGCAACGGCTCCCAAACCGAAGGAGCCAGGACACAAAGACCTAGCTGGCCTGAAGGGCCCCCAGGGGGCCCCCAAGCAGCCCCTCTCCATTTGGGTCTGGGGGCTTTCGTTGGGCATGTATACCTGAGAGGTACCTGCAAGGTTGCAGTTCGCGGCCCGAGAAGCACTCTCCGGCCAACATGCCCAATATCCAGCAACAGCTCCCAAACCGAAGGAGCCAGGACCCAAAGACCTAGCTGGCCTGAAGGGCCCCCAGGGGGTCCCCAAGAAGCCCCTCTCCATTTGGGTCTGGGGGCTTTCGTTGGGCGGGGAACCTGGGAGATTCATGCAAGGTTGCAGTTCGCGGCCCGAGAAGCACTCTCCGGCCAACATGCACAACTGCAGCAACAGCTCCCAAAGCGAAGGAGCCAGGACCCAAAGACCTAGCTGGCCTGAAGGGCCCCCAGGGGGCCCCCAAGCAGCCCCTCTCCATTTGGGTCTGGGGGTTTTCGTTGGGCCGGGAACCTGGGAGGTACCTGCAAGGTTGCAGTTCGCGGCCCGAGAAGCACTCTCCGGCCAACATGCCCAACTGCAGCAACAGCTCCCAAAGCGAAGGAGCCAGGACCCAAAGACCTAGCTGGCCTGAAGGGCCCCCAGGGGTCCCCCAAGCAGCCCCTCTCAATTTGGGTCTGGGGGCTTTCGTTGGGCGGGGAACCTGGGAGGTACCTGCAAGGTTGCAGTTCGCGGCCCGAGAAGCACTCTCCGGCCAACATGCCCAACTGCAGCAACAGCTCCCAAAGCGAAGGAGCCAGGACCCAAAGACCTAGCTGGCCTGAAGGGCCCCCAGGGGGCCCCCAAGCAGCCCCTCTCAATTTGGGTCTGGGGGCTTTCGTTGGGCCGGGAACCTGGGAGATTCCTGCAAGGTTGCAGTTCGCGGCCCGAGAAGCACTCTCCGGCCAACATGCCCAACTGCAGCAACAGCTCCCAAAGCGAAGGAGCCAGGACCCAAAGACCTAGCTGGCCTGAAGGGCCCCCAGGTGGCCCCCAAGCAGCCCCTCTCCATTTGGGTCTGGGGGCTTTCGTTGGGCATGGATACCTGAGAGGTACCTGCAAGGTTGCAGTTCGCGGCCCGAGAAGCACTCTCCGGCCAACATGCTCAACTGCAGCAACAGCTCCCAAAGCGAAGGAGCCAGGACCCAAAGACCTAGCTGGCCTGAAGGGCCCCCAGGGGGCCCCCAAGCAGCCCCTCTCAATTTGGGTCTGGGGGCTTTCGTTGGGCCGGGAACCTGGGAGATTCCTGCAAGGTTGCAGTTCGCGGCCCGAGAAGCACTCTCCGGCCAACATGCCCAACTGCAGCAACAGCTCCCAAAGCGAAGGAGCCAGGACCCAAAGACCTAGCTGGCCTGAAGGGCCCCCAGGGGGCCCCCAAGCAGCCCCTCTCAATTTGGGTCTGGGGGCTTTCGTTGGGCATGGACACCTGAGAGGTACATGCAAGTTACAGTTCGCGGCCCGAGAAGCACTCTCCGGCCAACATGCCCAACTGCAGCAACAGCTCCCAAAGCGAAGGAGCCAGGACCCAAAGACCTAGCTGGCCTGAAGGGCCTCCAGGGGGGCCCCAAGCAGCCCCTCTCAATTTGGGTCTGGGGGCTTTCGTTGGGCCGGGAACCTGGGAGAATCCTGCAAGGTTGCAGTTCGCGGCCCGAGAAGCACTCTCCGGCCAACATGCCCAACTGCAGCAACAGCTCCCAAAGCAAAGGAGCCAGGACCCAAAGACCTAGCTGGCCTGAAGGGCCCCCAGGGGGCCCCCAAGCAGCCCCTCTCCATTTGGGTCTGGGGGCTTTCGTTGGGCCGGGAACCAGGGAGATTCCTGCAAGGTTGCAGTTCGAGGCCCGAGAAGCACTCTCCGGCCAACATGCTCAACTGCAGCAACGGCTCCCAAACCGAAGGAGCCAGGACACAAAGACCTAGCTGGCCTGAAGGGCCCCCAGGGGGTCCCCAAGCAGCCCCTCTCCATTTGGGTCTGGGGGCTTTCGTTGGGCATGTATACCTGAGAGGTACCTGCAAGGTTGCAGTTCGCGGCCCGAGAAGCACTCTCCGGCCAACATGCCCAATATCCAGCAACAGCTCCCAAACCGAAGGAGCCAGGACCCAAAGACCTAGCTGGCCTGAAGGGCCCCCAGGGGGTCCCCAAGAAGCCCCTCTCCATTTGGGTCTGGGGGCTTTCGTTGGGCGGGGAACCTGGGAGATTCATGCAAGGTTGCAGTTCGCGGCCCGAGAAGCACTCTCCGGCCAACATGCACAACTGCAGCAACAGCTCCCAAAGCGAAGGAGCCAGGACCCAAAGACCTAGCTGGCCTGAAGGGCCCCCAGGGGGCCCCCAAGCAGCCCCTCTCCATTTGGGTCTGGGGGTTTTCGTTGGGCCGGGAACCTGGGAGGTACCTGCAAGGTTGCAGTTCGCGGCCCGAGAAGCACTCTCCGGCCAACATGCCCAACTGCAGCAACAGCTCCCAAACCGAAGGAGCCAGGACCCAAAGACCTAGCTGGCCTGAAGGGCCCCCAGGGGGTCCCCAAGCAGCCCCTCTCAATTTGGGTCTGGGGGCTTTCGTTGGGCGGGGAACCTGGGAGAATCCTGCAAGGTTGCAGTTCGCGGCCCGAGAAGCACTCTCCGGCCAACATGCCCAACTGCAGCAACAGCTCCCAAACCGAAGGAGCCAGGACCCAAAGACCTAGCTGGCCTGAAGGGCCCCCAGGGGGCCCCCAAGCAGCCCCTCTCAATTTGGGTCTGGGGGCTTTCGTTGGGCCGGGAACCTGGGAGATTCCTGCAAGGTTGCAGTTCGCGGCCCGAGAAGCACTCTCCGGCCAACATGCCCAACTGCAGCAACAGCTCCCAAAGCGAAGGAGCCAGGACCCAAAGACCTAGCTGGCCTGAAGGGCCCCCAGGTGGCCCCCAAGCAGCCCCTCTCCATTTGGGTCTGGGGGCTTTCGTTGGGCATGGATACCTGAGAGGTACCTGCAAGGTTGCAGTTCGCGGCCCGAGAAGCACTCTCCGGCCAACATGCTCAACTGCAGCAACAGCTCCCAAAGCGAAGGAGCCAGGACCCAAAGACCTAGCTGGCCTGAAGGGCCCCCAGGGGGCCCCCAAGCAGCCCCTCTCAATTTGGGTCTGGGGGCTTTCGTTGGGCCGGGAAACTGGGAGATTCCTGCAAGGTTGCAGTTCGCGGCCCGAGAAGCACTCTCCGGCCAACATGCCCAACTGCAGCAACAGCTCCCAAAGCGAAGGAGCCAGGACCCAAAGACCTAGCTGGCCTGAAGGGCCCCCAGGGGGCCCCCAAGCAGCCCCTCTCAATTTGGGTCTGGGGGCTTTCGTTGGGCATGGACACCTGAGAGGTACATGCAAGTTACAGTTCGCGGCCCGAGAAGCACTCTCCGGCCAACATGCCCAACTGCAGCAACAGCTCCCAAAGCGAAGGAGCCAGGACCCAAAGACCTAGCTGGCCTGAAGGGCCCCCAGGGGGGCCCCAAGCAGCCCCTCTCAATTTGGGTCTGGGGGCTTTCGTTGGGCCGGGAACCTGGGAGAATCCTGCAAGGTTGCAGTTCGCGGCCCGAGAAGCACTCTCCGGCCAACATGCCCAACTGCAGCAACAGCTCCCAAAGCAAAGGAGCCAGGACCCAAAGACCTAGCTGGCCTGAAGGGCCCCCAGGGGGCCCCCAAGCAGCCCCTCTCCATTTGGGTCTGGGGGCTTTCGTTGGGCCGGGAACCAGGGAGATTCCTGCAAGGTTGCAGTTCGAGGCCCGAGAAGCACTCTCCGGCCAACATGCTCAACTGCAGCAACGGCTCCCAAACCGAAGGAGCCAGGACACAAAGACCTAGCTGGCCTGAAGGGCCCCCAGGGGGTCCCCAAGCAGCCCCTCTCCATTTGGGTCTGGGGGCTTTCGTTGGGCGGGGAACCTGGGAGATTCATGCAAGGTTGCAGTTCGCGGCCCGAGAAGCACTCTCCGGCCAACATGCCCAACTGCAGCAACAGCTCCCAAAGCGAAGGAGCCAGGACCCAAAGACCTAGCTGGCCTGAAGGGCCCCCAGGGGGCCCCCAAGCAGCCCCACTCAATTTGGGTCTGGGGGTTTTCGTTGGGCCGGGAACCTGGGAGGTACCTGCAAGGTTGCAGTTCGCGGCCCGAGAAGCACTCTCCGGCCAACATGCCCAACTGCAGCAACAGCTCCCAAACCGAAGGAGCCAGGACCCAAAGACCTAGCTGGCCTGAAGGGCCCCCAGGGGGGCCCCAAGCAGCCCCTCTCAATTTGGGTCTGGGGGCTTTCGTTGGGCCGGGAACCTGGGAGAATCCTGCAAGGTTGCAGTTCGCGGCCCGAGAAGCACTCTCCGGCCAACATGCCCAACTGCAGCAACAGCTCCCAAAGCAAAGGAGCCAGGACCCAAAGACCTAGCTGGCCTGAAGGGCCCCCAGGGGGCCCCCAAGCAGCCCCTCTCAATTTGGGTCTGGGGGCTTTCGTTGGGCCGGGAACCTGGGAGAATCCTGCAAGGTTGCAGTTCGCGGCCCGAGAAGCACTCTCCGGCCAACATGCCCAACTGCAGCAACAGCTCCCAAACCGAAGGAGCCAGGACCCAAAGACCTAGCTGGCCTGAAGGGCCCCCAGGTGGCCCCCAAGCAGCCTCTCTCCATTTGGGTCTGGGGGCTTTCGTTGGGCATGGATACCTGAGAGGTACCTGCAAGGTTGCAGTTCGCGGCCCGAGAAGCACTCTCCGGCCAACATGCTCAACTGCAGCAACAGCTCCCAAAGCGAAGGAGCCAGGACCCAAAGACCTAGCTGGCCTGAAGGGCCCCCAGGGGGCCCCCAAGCAGCCCCTCTCAATTTGGGTCTGGGGGCTTTAGTTGGGCGGGGAACCTGGGAGATTCATGCAAGGTTGAAGTTCGCGGCCCGAGAAGCACTCTCCGGCCAACATGCTCAACTGCAGCAACAGCTCCCAAAGCGAAGGAGCCAGGACCCAAAGACCTAGCTGGCCTGAAGGGCCCCCAGGGGGCCCCCAAGCAGCCCCTCTCCATTTGGGTCTGGGGGCTTTCGTTGGGCATGGACACATGAGACGTACATGCAAGTTACAGTTCGCGGCCCGAGAAGCACTCTCCGGCCAACATGCCCAACTGCAGCAACAGCTCCCAAACCGAAGGAGCCAGGACCCAAAGACCTAGCTGGCCTGAAGGGCCCCCAGGGGGCCACCAAGCAGCCCCTCTCAATTTGGGTCTGGGGGCTTTCGTTGGGCATGGACACCTGAGAGGTACCTGCAAGGTTACAGTTCGCGGCCCGAGAAGCACTCTCCGGCCAACATGCTCAACTGCAGCAACAGCTCCCAAACCGAATGAGCCAGGACACAAAGACCTAGCTGGCCTGAAGGGCCCCCAGGGGGGCCCCCAAGCAGCCCCTCTCAATTTGGGTCTGGGGGCTTTCGTTGGGCTGGGAACCTGGGAGATTCCTGCGAGGTTGCAGTTCGCGGCCCGAGAAGCACTCTCCGGCCAACATGCCCAACTGCAGCAACAGCTCCCAAACCGAAGGAGCCAGGACCCAAAGACCTAGCTGGCCTGAAGGGCCCCCATGGGGCCCCCAAGGAGCTCCTCTCCATTTGGGTCTGGGGGCTTTCGTTGGGCCGGGAACCTGGGAGGTACCTGCAAGTTTGCAGTTCGCGGCCGGAGAAGCACTCTCCGGCCAACATGCCCAACTGCAGCAACAGCTCCCAAAGCGAAGGAGCCAGGACCCAAAGACCTAGCTGGCCTGAAGGGCCCCCAGGGGGCCCCCAAGCAGCCCCTCTCCATTTGGGTCTGGGGGCTTTCGTTGGGCCGGGAACCTGGGAGATTCCTGCAAGGTTGCAGTTCGAGGCCCGAGAAGCACTCTCCGGCCAACATGCCCAACTGCAGCAACAGCTCCCAAACCGAATGAGCCAGGACACAAAGACCTAGCTGGCCTGAAGGGCCCCCAGGGGGCCCCCAAGCAGCCCCTCTCCAGTTGGGTCTGGGGGCTTTCGTTGGGCATGGATACCTGAGAGGTACCTGCAAGGTTGCAGTTCGCGGCCCGAGAAGCACTCTCTGGCCAACATGCCCAACTGCAGCAACAGCTCCCAAACCGAAGGAGCCAGGACCCAAAGACCTAGCTGGCCTGAAGGGCCCCCAGGGGGGCCCCCAAGCAGCCCCTCTCAATTTGGGTCTGGGGGCTTTCGTTGGGCCGGGAACCTGGGAGAATCCTGCAAGGTTGCAGTTCGCGGCCCGAGAAGCACTCTCCGGCCAACATGCCCAACTGCAGCAACAGCTCCCAAAGCGAAGGAGCCAGGACCCAAAGACCTAGCTGGCCTGAAGGGCCCCCAGGGGTCCCCCAAGCAGCCCCTCTCAATTTGGGTCTGGGGGCTTTCGTTGGGCCGGGAACCTGGGAGAATCCTGCAAGGTTGCAGTTCGCGGCCCGAGAAGCACTCTCCGGCCAACATGCCCAACTGCAGCAACAGCTCCCAAACCGAAGGAGCCAGGACACAAAGACCTAGCTGGCCTGAAGGGCCCCCAGGGGGCCCCCAAGCAGCCCCTCTCCATTTGGGTCTGGGGGCTTTCGTTGGGCCGGGAACCTGGGAGATTCCTGCGAGGTTGCAGTTCGCGGCCCGAGAAGCACTCTCCGGCCAACATGCCCAACTGCAGCAACAGCTCCCAAAGCGAAGGAGCCAGGACCCAAAGACCTAGCTGGCCTGAAGGGCCCCCAGGGGGCCCCCAAGCAGCCCCTCTCAATTTGGGTCTGGGGGCTTTCGTTGGGCCGGCAACCTGGGAGATTCCTGCGAGGTTGCAGCTCGCGGCCCGAGAAGCACTCTCTGGCCAACATGCACAACTGCAGCAACAGCTCCCAAAGCGAAGGAGCCAGGACCCAAAGACCTAGCTGGCCTGAAGGGCCCCCAGGGGGTCCCCAAGAAGCCCCTCTCCATTTGGGTCTGGGGGCTTTCGTTGGGCGGGGAACCTGGGAGATTCATGCAAGGTTGCAGTTCGCGGCCCGAGAAGCACTCTCCGGCCAACATGCACAACTGCAGCAACAGCTCCCAAAGCGAAGGAGCCAGGACCCAAAGACCTAGCTGGCCTGAAGGGCCCCCAGGGGGCCCCCAAGCAGCCCCTCTCCATTTGGGTCTGGGGGTTTTCGTTGGGCCGGGAACCTGGGAGGTACCTGCAAGGTTGCAGTTCGCGGCCCGAGAAGCACTCTCCGGCCAACATGCCCAACTGCAGCAACAGCTCCCAAACCGAAGGAGCCAGGACCCAAAGACCTAGCTGGCCTGAAGGGCCCCCAGGGGGTCCCCAAGCAGCCCCTCTCAATTTGGGTCTGGGGGCTTTCGTTGGGCGGGGAACCTGGGAGAATCCTGCAAGGTTGCAGTTCGCGGCCCGAGAAGCACTCTCCGGCCAACATGCCCAACTGCAGCAACAGCTCCCAAACCGAAGGAGCCAGGACCCAAAGACCTAGCTGGCCTGAAGGGCCCCCAGGGGGCCCCCAAGCAGCCCCTCTCAATTTGGGTCTGGGGGCTTTCGTTGGGCCGGGAACCTGGGAGATTCCTGCAAGGTTGCAGTTCGCGGCCCGAGAAGCACTCTCCGGCCAACATGCCCAACTGCAGCAACAGCTCCCAAAGCGAAGGAGCCAGGACCCAAAGACCTAGCTGGCCTGAAGGGCCCCCAGGTGGCCCCCAAGCAGCCCCTCTCCATTTGGGTCTGGGGGCTTTCGTTGGGCATGGATACCTGAGAGGTACCTGCAAGGTTGCAGTTCGCGGCCCGAGAAGCACTCTCCGGCCAACATGCTCAACTGCAGCAACAGCTCCCAAAGCGAAGGAGCCAGGACCCAAAGACCTAGCTGGCCTGAAGGGCCCCCAGGGGGCCCCCAAGCAGCCCCTCTCAATTTGGGTCTGGGGGCTTTCGTTGGGCCGGGAAACTGGGAGATTCCTGCAAGGTTGCAGTTCGCGGCCCGAGAAGCACTCTCCGGCCAACATGCCCAACTGCAGCAACAGCTCCCAAAGCGAAGGAGCCAGGACCCAAAGACCTAGCTGGCCTGAAGGGCCCCCAGGGGGCCCCCAAGCAGCCCCTCTCAATTTGGGTCTGGGGGCTTTCGTTGGGCATGGACACCTGAGAGGTACATGCAAGTTACAGTTCGCGGCCCGAGAAGCACTCTCCGGCCAACATGCCCAACTGCAGCAACAGCTCCCAAAGCGAAGGAGCCAGGACCCAAAGACCTAGCTGGCCTGAAGGGCCCCCAGGGGGGCCCCAAGCAGCCCCTCTCAATTTGGGTCTGGGGGCTTTCGTTGGGCCGGGAACCTGGGAGAATCCTGCAAGGTTGCAGTTCGCGGCCCGAGAAGCACTCTCCGGCCAACATGCCCAACTGCAGCAACAGCTCCCAAAGCAAAGGAGCCAGGACCCAAAGACCTAGCTGGCCTGAAGGGCCCCCAGGGGGCCCCCAAGCAGCCCCTCTCCATTTGGGTCTGGGGGCTTTCGTTGGGCCGGGAACCAGGGAGATTCCTGCAAGGTTGCAGTTCGAGGCCCGAGAAGCACTCTCCGGCCAACATGCTCAACTGCAGCAACGGCTCCCAAACCGAAGGAGCCAGGACACAAAGACCTAGCTGGCCTGAAGGGCCCCCAGGGGGTCCCCAAGCAGCCCCTCTCCATTTGGGTCTGGGGGCTTTCGTTGGGCCGGGAACCTGGGAGGTACCTGCAAGGTTGCAGTTCGCGGCCCGAGAAGCACTCTCCGGCCAACATGCCCAACTGCAGCAACAGCTCCCAAACCGAAGGAGCCAGGACCCAAAGACCTAGCTGGCCTGAAGGGCCCCCAGGGGGGCCCCAAGCAGCCCCTCTCAATTTGGGTCTGGGGGCTTTCGTTGGGCCGGGAACCTGGGAGAATCCTGCAAGGTTGCAGTTCGCGGCCCGAGAAGCACTCTCCGGCCAACATGCCCAACTGCAGCAACAGCTCCCAAAGCAAAGGAGCCAGGACCCAAAGACCTAGCTGGCCTGAAGGGCCCCCAGGGGGCCCCCAAGCAGCCCCTCTCAATTTGGGTCTGGGGGCTTTCGTTGGGCCGGGAACCTGGGAGAATCCTGCAAGGTTGCAGTTCGCGGCCCGAGAAGCACTCTCCGGCCAACATGCCCAACTGCAGCAACAGCTCCCAAACCGAAGGAGCCAGGACCCAAAGACCTAGCTGGCCTGAAGGGCCCCCAGGTGGCCCCCAAGCAGCCTCTCTCCATTTGGGTCTGGGGGCTTTCGTTGGGCATGGATACCTGAGAGGTACCTGCAAGGTTGCAGTTCGCGGCCCGAGAAGCACTCTCCGGCCAACATGCTCAACTGCAGCAACAGCTCCCAAAGCGAAGGAGCCAGGACCCAAAGACCTAGCTGGCCTGAAGGGCCCCCAGGGGGCCCCCAAGCAGCCCCTCTCAATTTGGGTCTGGGGGCTTTAGTTGGGCGGGGAACCTGGGAGATTCATGCAAGGTTGAAGTTCGCGGCCCGAGAAGCACTCTCCGGCCAACATGCTCAACTGCAGCAACAGCTCCCAAAGCGAAGGAGCCAGGACCCAAAGACCTAGCTGGCCTGAAGGGCCCCCAGGGGGCCCCCAAGCAGCCCCTCTCCATTTGGGTCTGGGGGCTTTCGTTGGGCATGGACACATGAGACGTACATGCAAGTTACAGTTCGCGGCCCGAGAAGCACTCTCCGGCCAACATGCCCAACTGCAGCAACAGCTCCCAAACCGAAGGAGCCAGGACCCAAAGACCTAGCTGGCCTGAAGGGCCCCCAGGGGGCCACCAAGCAGCCCCTCTCAATTTGGGTCTGGGGGCTTTCGTTGGGCATGGACACCTGAGAGGTACCTGCAAGGTTACAGTTCGCGGCCCGAGAAGCACTCTCCGGCCAACATGCTCAACTGCAGCAACAGCTCCCAAACCGAATGAGCCAGGACACAAAGACCTAGCTGGCCTGAAGGGCCCCCAGGGGGGCCCCCAAGCAGCCCCTCTCAATTTGGGTCTGGGGGCTTTCGTTGGGCTGGGAACCTGGGAGATTCCTGCGAGGTTGCAGTTCGCGGCCCGAGAAGCACTCTCCGGCCAACATGCCCAACTGCAGCAACAGCTCCCAAACCGAAGGAGCCAGGACCCAAAGACCTAGCTGGCCTGAAGGGCCCCCATGGGGCCCCCAAGGAGCTCCTCTCCATTTGGGTCTGGGGGCTTTCGTTGGGCCGGGAACCTGGGAGGTACCTGCAAGTTTGCAGTTCGCGGCCGGAGAAGCACTCTCCGGCCAACATGCCCAACTGCAGCAACAGCTCCCAAAGCGAAGGAGCCAGGACCCAAAGACCTAGCTGGCCTGAAGGGCCCCCAGGGGGCCCCCAAGCAGCCCCTCTCCATTTGGGTCTGGGGGCTTTCGTTGGGCCGGGAACCTGGGAGATTCCTGCAAGGTTGCAGTTCGAGGCCCGAGAAGCACTCTCCGGCCAACATGCCCAACTGCAGCAACAGCTCCCAAACCGAATGAGCCAGGACACAAAGACCTAGCTGGCCTGAAGGGCCCCCAGGGGGCCCCCAAGCAGCCCCTCTCCAGTTGGGTCTGGGGGCTTTCGTTGGGCATGGATACCTGAGAGGTACCTGCAAGGTTGCAGTTCGCGGCCCGAGAAGCACTCTCTGGCCAACATGCCCAACTGCAGCAACAGCTCCCAAACCGAAGGAGCCAGGACCCAAAGACCTAGCTGGCCTGAAGGGCCCCCAGGGGGGCCCCCAAGCAGCCCCTCTCAATTTGGGTCTGGGGGCTTTCGTTGGGCCGGGAACCTGGGAGAATCCTGCAAGGTTGCAGTTCGCGGCCCGAGAAGCACTCTCCGGCCAACATGCCCAACTGCAGCAACAGCTCCCAAAGCGAAGGAGCCAGGACCCAAAGACCTAGCTGGCCTGAAGGGCCCCCAGGGGTCCCCCAAGCAGCCCCTCTCAATTTGGGTCTGGGGGCTTTCGTTGGGCCGGGAACCTGGGAGAATCCTGCAAGGTTGCAGTTCGCGGCCCGAGAAGCACTCTCCGGCCAACATGCCCAACTGCAGCAACAGCTCCCAAACCGAAGGAGCCAGGACACAAAGACCTAGCTGGCCTGAAGGGCCCCCAGGGGGCCCCCAAGCAGCCCCTCTCCATTTGGGTCTGGGGGCTTTCGTTGGGCCGGGAACCTGGGAGATTCCTGCGAGGTTGCAGTTCGCGGCCCGAGAAGCACTCTCCGGCCAACATGCCCAACTGCAGCAACAGCTCCCAAAGCGAAGGAGCCAGGACCCAAAGACCTAGCTGGCCTGAAGGGCCCCCAGGGGGCCCCCAAGCAGCCCCTCTCAATTTGGGTCTGGGGGCTTTCGTTGGGCCGGCAACCTGGGAGATTCCTGCGAGGTTGCAGCTCGCGGCCCGAGAAGCACTCTCTGGCCAACATGCACAACTGCAGCAACAGCTCCCAAAGCGAAGGAGCCAGGACCCAAAGACCTAGCTGGCCTGAAGTGCCCCCAGGGGGGCCCCAAGCAGCCCCTCTCCATTTGGGTCTGGGGGCTTTCGTTGGGCGGGGAACCTGGGAGAATCCTGCAAGGTTGTAGTTCGCGGCCCGAGAAGCACTCTCCGTCCAACATGCCCAACTGCAGCAACAGCTCCCAAACCGAATGAGCCAGGACCCAAAGACCTAGCTGGCCTGAAGGGCCCCCAGGGGGCCCCCAAGCAGCACCTCTCAATTTGGGTCTGGGGGCTTTCGTTGGGCCGGGAACCTGGGAGATTCCTGCAAGGTTGCAGTTCGCGGCCCGAGAAGCACTCTCCGGCCAACATGCCCAACTGCAGCAACAGCTCCCAAAGCGAAGGAGCCAGGACCCAAAGACCTAGCTGGCCTGAAGGGCCCCCAGGGGGCCCCCAAGCAGCCCCTCTCAATTTGGGTCTCGGGGCTTTCGTTGGGCCGGGAACCAGGGAGATTCCTGCAAGGTTGCAGTTCGAGGCCCGAGAAGCACTCTCCGGCCAACATGCCCAACTGCAGCAACAGCTCCCAAAGCGAAGGAGCCAGGACACAAAGACCTAGCTGGCCTGAAGGGCCCCCAGGGGGCCCCCAAGCAGCCCCTCTCCATTTGGGTCTGGGGGCTTTCGTTGGGCATGTATACCTGAGAGGTACCTGCAAGGTTGCAGTTCGCGGCCCGAGAAGCACTCTCCGGCCAACATGCCCAATATCCAGCAACAGCTCCCAAACCGAAGGAGCCAGGACCCAAAGACCTAGCTGGCCTGAAGGGCCCCCAGGGGCTCCCCAAGAAGCCCCTCTCCATTTGGGTCTGGGGGCTTTCGTTGGGCCGGGAACCTGGGAGATTCATGCAAGGTTGCAGTTCGCGGCCCGAGAAGCACTCTCCGGCCAACATGCACAACTGCAGCAACAGCTCCCAAAGCGAAGGAGCCAGGACCCAAAGACCTAGCTGGCCTGAAGGGCCCCCAGGGGGCCCCCAAGCAGCCCCTCTCCATTTGGGTCTGGGGGTTTTCGTTGGGCCGGGAACCTGGGAGGTACCTGCAAGGTTGCAGTTCGCGGCCCGAGAAGCACTCTCCGGCCAACATGCCCAACTGCAGCAACAGCTCCCAAACCGAAGGAGCCAGGACCCAAAGACCTAGCTGGCCTGAAGGGCCCCCAGGGGGTCCCCAAGCAGCCCCTCTCAATTTGGGTCTGGGGGCTTTCGTTGGGCGG
This sequence comes from Gallinula chloropus, assembly GCF_964237585.1. Classification (NCBI taxonomy): domain Eukaryota; kingdom Metazoa; phylum Chordata; class Aves; order Gruiformes; family Rallidae; genus Gallinula; species Gallinula chloropus. Next base: position 93,968 of record NW_028168158.1, on the reverse strand, counting down.
GGAACCTGGGAGAATCCTGCAAGGTTGCAGTTCGCGGCCCGAGAAGCACTCTCCGGCCAACATGCCCAACTGCAGCAACAGCTCCCAAACCGAAGGAGCCAGGACCCAAAGACCTAGCTGGCCTGAAGGGCCCCCAGGGGGCCCCCAAGCAGCCCCTCTCAATTTGGGTCTGGGGGCTTTCGTTGGGCCGGGAACCTGGGAGATTCCTGCAAGGTTGCAGTTCGCGGCCCGAGAAGCACTCTCCGGCCAACATGCCCAACTGCAGCAACAGCTCCCAAAGCGAAGGAGCCAGGACCCAAAGACCTAGCTGGCCTGAAGGGCCCCCAGGTGGCCCCCAAGCAGCCCCTCTCCATTTGGGTCTGGGGGCTTTCGTTGGGCATGGATACCTGAGAGGTACCTGCAAGGTTGCAGTTCGCGGCCCGAGAAGCACTCTCCGGCCAACATGCTCAACTGCAGCAACAGCTCCCAAAGCGAAGGAGCCAGGACCCAAAGACCTAGCTGGCCTGAAGGGCCCCCAGGGGGCCCCCAAGCAGCCCCTCTCAATTTGGGTCTGGGGGCTTTCGTTGGGCCGGGAACCTGGGAGATTCATGCAAGGTTGCAGTTCGCGGCCCGAGAAGCACTCTCCGGCCAACATGCCCAACTGCAGCAACAGCTCCCAAAGCGAAGGAGCCAGGACCCAAAGACCTAGCTGGCCTGAAGGGCCCCCAGGGGGCCCCCAAGCAGCCCCTCTCAATTTGGGTCTGGGGGCTTTCGTTGGGCATGGACACCTGAGAGGTACATGCAAGTTACAGTTCGCGGCCCGAGAAGCACTCTCCGGCCAACATGCCCAACTGCAGCAACAGCTCCGAAAGCGAAGGAGCCAGGACCCAAAGACCTAGCTGGCCTGAAGGGCCCCCAGGGGGGCCCCAAGCAGCCCCTCTCAATTTGGGTCTGGGGGCTTTCGTTGGGCCGGGAACCTGGGAGAATCCTGCAAGGTTGCAGTTCGCGGCCCGAGAAGCACTCTCCGGCCAACATGCCCAACTGCAGCAACAGCTCCCAAAGCAAAGGAGCCAGGACCCAAAGACCTAGCTGGCCTGAAGGGCCCCCAGGGGGCCCCCAAGCAGCCCCTCTCCATTTGGGTCTGGGGGCTTTCGTTGGGCCGGGAACCTGGGAGATTCCTGCAAGGTTGCAGTTCGCGGCCCGAGAAGCACTCTCCGGCCAACATGCCCAACTGCAGCAACAGCTCCCAAACCGAATGAGCCAGGACCCAAAGACCTAGCTGGCCTGAAGGGCCCCCAGGGGGCCCCCAAGCAGCCCCTCTCCATTTGGGTCTGGGGGCTTTCTTTAGGCGGAGAACCTGGGAGAATCCTGCAAGGTTGCAGTTCGCGGCCCGAGAAGCACTCTCCGGCCAACATGCCCAATATCCACCAACAGCTCCCAAAGCGAAGGAGCCAGGACCCAAAGACCTAGCTGGCCTGAAGGGCCCCCAGGGGGCCCCCAAGCAGCCCCTCTTAATTTGGGTCTGGGGGCTTTCGTTGGGCATGTATACCTGAGAGGTACCTGCAAGGTTACAGTTCGCGGCCCGAGAAGCACTCTCCGGCCAACATGCCCAACTGCAGTAACAGCTCCCAAAGCGAAGGAGCCAGGACCCAAAGACCTAGCTGGCCTGAAGGGCCCCCAGGGGGCCCCCAAGCAGCCCCTCTCCATTTGGGTCTGGGGGCTTTCGTTGGGCCGGGAACCTGGGAGGTACCTGCAAGGTTGCAGTTCGCGGCCCGAGAAGCACTCTCCGGCCAACATGCCCAACTGCAGCAACAGCTCCCAAAGCGAAGGAGCCAGGACCCAAAGACCTAGCTGGCCTGAAAGGCCCCCAGGGGGACCCCAAGCAGCCCCTCTCAATTTGGGTCTGGGGGCTTTCGTTGGGCCGGGAACCTGGGAGAATCCTGCAAGGTTGCAGTACGCGGCCCGAGAAGCACTCTCCGGCCAACATGCCCAACTGCAGCAACAGCTCCCAAAGCAAAGGAGCCAGGACACAAAGACCTAGCTGGCGTGAAGGGCCCCCAGGGGGCCACCAAGCAGCCCCTCTCAATTTGGGTCTGGGGGCTTTCGTTGGGCATGGATACCTGAGAGGTACCTGCAAGGTTACAGTTCGCGGCCCGAGAAGCACTCTCCGGCCAACATGCCCAACTGCAGCAACAGCTCCCAAACCGAAGGAGCCAGGACCCAAAGACCTAGCTGGCCTGAAGGGCCCCCAGGGGGTCCCCAAGCAGCCCCTCTCAATTTGGGTCTGGGGGCTTTCTTTAGGCTGAGAACCTTGGAGGTACCTGCAAGGTTGCAGTTCGCGGCCCGAGAAGCACTCTCCGGCCAACATGCCCAATATCCAGCAATAGCTCCCAAAGCGAAGGAGCCAGGACCCAAAGACCTAGCTGGCCTGAAGGGCCCCAGGAAGGCCACCAAGCAGCCCCTCTCCATTTGGGTCTGGGGGCTTTCGTTGGGCATGGATACCTGAGAGGTACCTGCAAGTTACAGTTCGCGGCCCGAGAAGCACTCTCCGGCCAACATGCCCAACTGCAGCAACAGCTCCCAAAGCGAAGGAGCCAGGACCCAAAGACCTAGCTGGCCTGAAGGGCCCCCAGGGGGCCCCCAAGCAGCACCTCTCCATTTGGGTCTGGGGGCTTTCGTTGGGCCGGGAACCTGGGAGATTCCTGCAAGGTTGCAGTTCGCGGCCCGAGAAGCACTCTCCGGCCAACATGCCCAACTGCAGCAACAGCTCCCAAACCGAAGGAGCCAGGACCCAAAGACCTAGCTGGCCTGAAGGGCCCCCATGGGGCCCCCAAGGAGCTCCTCTCCATTTGGGTCTGGGGGCTTTCGTTGGGCCGGGAACCTGGGAGGTACCTGCAAGGTTGCAGTTCGCGGCCGGAGAAGCACTCTCCGGCCAACATGCCCAACTGCAGCAACAGCTCCCAAAGCGAAGGAGCCAGGACCCAAAGACCTAGCTGGCCTGAAGGGCCCCCAGGGGGCCCCCAAGCAGCCCCTCTCCATTTGGGTCTGGGGGCTTTCGTTGGGCCGGGAACCTGGGAGATTCCTGCAAGGTTGCAGTTCGAGGCCCGAGAAGCACTCTCCGGCCAACATGCCCAACTGCAGCAACAGCTCCCAAACCGAATGAGCCAGGACACAAAGACCTAGCTGGCCTGAAGGGCCCCCAGGGGGCCCCCAAGCAGCCCCTCTCCAGTTGGGTCTGGGGGCTTTCGTTGGGCATGGATACCTGAGAGGTACCTGCAAGGTTGCAGTTCGCGGCCCGAGAAGCACTCTCTGGCCAACATGCCCAACTGCAGCAACAGCTCCCAAACCGAAGGAGCCAGGACCCAAAGACCTAGCTGGCCTGAAGGGCCCCCAGGGGGGCCCCCAAGCAGCCCCTCTCAATTTGGGTCTGGGGGCTTTCGTTGGGCCGGGAACCTGGGAGAATCCTGCAAGGTTGCAGTTCGCGGCCCGAGAAGCACTCTCCGGCCAACATGCCCAACTGCAGCAACAGCTCCCAAAGCGAAGGAGCCAGGACCCAAAGACCTAGCTGGCCTGAAGGGCCCCCAGGGGTCCCCCAAGCAGCCCCTCTCAATTTGGGTCTGGGGGCTTTCGTTGGGCCGGGAACCTGGGAGAATCCTGCAAGGTTGCAGTTCGCGGCCCGAGAAGCACTCTCCGGCCAACATGCCCAACTGCAGCAACAGCTCCCAAACCGAAGGAGCCAGGACACAAAGACCTAGCTGGCCTGAAGGGCCCCCAGGGGGCCCCCAAGCAGCCCCTCTCCATTTGGGTCTGGGGGCTTTCGTTGGGCCGGGAACCTGGGAGATTCCTGCGAGGTTGCAGTTCGCGGCCCGAGAAGCACTCTCCGGCCAACATGCCCAACTGCAGCAACAGCTCCCAAAGCGAAGGAGCCAGGACCCAAAGACCTAGCTGGCCTGAAGGGCCCCCAGGGGGCCCCCAAGCAGCCCCTCTCAATTTGGGTCTGGGGGCTTTCGTTGGGCCGGCAACCTGGGAGATTCCTGCGAGGTTGCAGCTCGCGGCCCGAGAAGCACTCTCTGGCCAACATGCACAACTGCAGCAACAGCTCCCAAAGCGAAGGAGCCAGGACCCAAAGACCTAGCTGGCCTGAAGTGCCCCCAGGGGGGCCCCAAGCAGCCCCTCTCCATTTGGGTCTGGGGGCTTTCGTTGGGCGGGGAACCTGGGAGAATCCTGCAAGGTTGTAGTTCGCGGCCCGAGAAGCACTCTCCGTCCAACATGCCCAACTGCAGCAACAGCTCCCAAACCGAAGGAGCCAGGACCCAAAGACCTAGCTGGCCTGAAGGGCCCCCAGGGGGCCCCCAAGCAGCACCTCTCAATTTGGGTCTGGGGGCTTTCGTTGGGCCGGGAACCTGGGAGATTCCTGCAAGGTTGCAGTTCGCGGCCCGAGAAGCACTCTCCGGCCAACATGCCCAACTGCAGCAACAGCTCCCAAAGCGAAGGAGCCAGGACCCAAAGACCTAGCTGGCCTGAAGGGCCCCCAGGGGGCCCCCAAGCAGCCCCTCTCAATTTGGGTCTCGGGGCTTTCGTTGGGCCGGGAACCAGGGAGATTCCTGCAAGGTTGCAGTTCGAGGCCCGAGAAGCACTCTCCGGCCAACATGCCCAACTGCAGCAACAGCTCCCAAAGCGAAGGAGCCAGGACACAAAGACCTAGCTGGCCTGAAGGGCCCCCAGGGGGCCCCCAAGCAGCCCCTCTCCATTTGGGTCTGGGGGCTTTCGTTGGGCATGTATACCTGAGAGGTACCTGCAAGGTTGCAGTTCGCGGCCCGAGAAGCACTCTCCGGCCAACATGCCCAATATCCAGCAACAGCTCCCAAACCGAAGGAGCCAGGACCCAAAGACCTAGCTGGCCTGAAGGGCCCCCAGGGGCTCCCCAAGAAGCCCCTCTCCATTTGGGTCTGGGGGCTTTCGTTGGGCCGGGAACCTGGGAGATTCATGCAAGGTTGCAGTTCGCGGCCCGAGAAGCACTCTCCGGCCAACATGCCCAACTGCAGCAACAGCTCCCAAAGCGAAGGAGCCAGGACCCAAAGACCTAGCTGGCCTGAAGGGCCCCCAGGGGGCCCCCAAGCAGCCCCTCTCCATTTGGGTCTGGGGGTTTTCGTTGGGCCGGGAACCTGGGAGGTACCTGCAAGGTTGCAGTTCGCGGCCCGAGAAGCACTCTCCGGCCAACATGCCCAACTGCAGCAACAGCTCCCAAACCGAAGGAGCCAGGACCCAAAGACCTAGCTGGCCTGAAGGGCCCCCAGGGGGTCCCCAAGCAGCCCCTCTCAATTTGGGTCTGGGGGCTTTCGTTGGGCGGGGAACCTGGGAGAATCCTGCAAGGTTGCAGTTCGCGGCCCGAGAAGCACTCTCCGGCCAACATGCCCAACTGCAGCAACAGCTCCCAAAGCGAAGGAGCCAGGACCCAAAGACCTAGCTGGCCTGAAGGGCCCCCAGGGGGCCCCCAAGCAGCCCCTCTCAATTTGGGTCTGGGGGCTTTCGTTGGGCATGGACACCTGAGAGGTACATGCAAGTTACAGTTCGCGGCCCGAGAAGCACTCTCCGTCCAACATGCCCAACTGCAGCAACAGCTCCGAAAGCGAAGGAGCCAGGACCCAAAGACCTAGCTGGCCTGAAGGGCCCCCAGGGGGGCCCCAAGCAGCCCCTCTCAATTTGGGTCTGGGGGCTTTCGTTGGGCCGGGAACCTGGGAGAATCCTGCAAGGTTGCAGTTCGCGGCCCGAGAAGCACTCTCCGGCCAACATGCCCAACTGCAGCAACAGCTCCCAAAGCAAAGGAGCCAGGACCCAAAGACCTAGCTGGCCTGAAGGGCCCCCAGGGGGCCCCCAAGCAGCCCCTCTCCATTTGGGTCTGGGGGCTTTCGTTGGGCCGGGAACCTGGGAGATTCCTGCAAGGTTGCAGTTCGCGGCCCGAGAAGCACTCTCCGGCCAACATGCCCAACTGCAGCAACAGCTCCCAAACCGAATGAGCCAGGACCCAAAGACCTAGCTGGCCTGAAGGGCCCCCAGGGGGCCCCCAAGCAGCCCCTCTCCATTTGGGTCTGGGGGCTTTCTTTAGGCGGAGAACCTGGGAGAATCCTGCAAGGTTGCAGTTCGCGGCCCGAGAAGCACTCTCCGGCCAACATGCCCAATATCCACCAACAGCTCCCAAAGCGAAGGAGCCAGGACCCAAAGACCTAGCTGGCCTGAAGGGCCCCCAGGGGGCCCCCAAGCAGCCCCTCTTAATTTGGGTCTGGGGGCTTTCGTTGGGCATGTATACCTGAGAGGTACCTGCAAGGTTACAGTTCGCGGCCCGAGAAGCACTCTCCGGCCAACATGCCCAACTGCAGTAACAGCTCCCAAAGCGAAGGAGCCAGGACCCAAAGACCTAGCTGGCCTGAAGGGCCCCCAGGGGGCCCCCAAGCAGCCCCTCTCCATTTGGGTCTGGGGGCTTTCGTTGGGCCGGGAACCTGGGAGGTACCTGCAAGGTTGCAGTTCGCGGCCCGAGAAGCACTCTCCGGCCAACATGTCCAACTGCAGCAACAGCTCCCAAAGCGAAGGAGCCAGGACCCAAAGACCTAGCTGGCCTGAAAGGCCCCCAGGGGGACCCCAAGCAGCCCCTCTCAATTTGGGTCTGGGGGCTTTCGTTGGGCCGGGAACCTGGGAGAATCCTGCAAGGTTGCAGTACGCGGCCCGAGAAGCACTCTCCGGCCAACATGCCCAACTGCAGCAACAGCTCCCAAAGCAAAGGAGCCAGGACACAAAGACCTAGCTGGCGTGAAGGGCCCCCAGGGGGCCACCAAGCAGCCCCTCTCAATTTGGGTCTGGGGGCTTTCGTTGGGCATGGATACCTGAGAGGTACCTGCAAGGTTACAGTTCGCGGCCCGAGAAGCACTCTCCGGCCAACATGCCCAACTGCAGCAACAGCTCCCAAACCGAAGGAGCCAGGACCCAAAGACCTAGCTGGCCTGAAGGGCCCCCAGGGGGTCCCCAAGCAGCCCCTCTCAATTTGGGTCTGGGGGCTTTCTTTAGGCTGAGAACCTGGGAGGTACCTGCAAGGTTGCAGTTCGCGGCCCGAGAAGCACTCTCCGGCCAACATGCCCAATATACAGCAACAGCTCCCAAACCGAAGGAGCCAGGACCCAAAGACCTAGCTGGCCTGAAGGGCCCCAGGAAGGCCACCAAGCAGCCCCTCTCCATTTGGGTCTGGGGGCTTTCGTTGGGCATGGATACCTGAGAGGTACCTGCAAGTTACAGTTCGCGGCCCGAGAAGCACTCTCCGGCCAACATGCCCAACTGCAGCAACAGCTCCCAAAGCGAAGGAGCCAGGACCCAAAGACCTAGCTGGCCTGAAGGGCCCCCAGGGGGCCCCCAAGCAGCACCTCTCCATTTGGGTCTGGGGGCTTTCGTTGGGCCGGGAACCTGGGAGATTCCTGCAAGGTTGCAGTTCGCGGCCCGAGAAGCACTCTCCGGCCAACATGCCCAACTGCAGCAACAGCTCCCAAACCGAAGGAGCCAGGACCCAAAGACCTAGCTGGCCTGAAGGGCCCCCAGGGGGCCCCCAAGTAGCCCCTCTCAATTTGGGTCTGGGGGCTTTCTTTGGGCCGGGAACCTGGGAAATCCTGCAAGGTTACAGTTCGCGGCCCGAGAAGCACTCTCCGGCCAACATGCCCAATATCCAGCAACAGCTCCCAAAGCGAAGGAGCCAGGACCCAAAGACCTAGCTGGCCTGAAGAGCCCCCAGGGGGCCCCCAAGCAGCCCCTCTCAATTTGGGTCTGGGGACTTTCGTTGGGCATGTATACCTGAGAGGTACCTGCAAGTTACAGTTCGCGGCCCGAGAAGCACTCTCCGGCCAACATGCCCAACTGCAGCAACAGCTCCCAAAGCGAAGGAGCCAGGACCCAAAGACCTAGCTGGCCTGAAGGGCCCCCAGGGGGTCCCCAAGCAGCCCCTCTCCATTTGGGTCTGGGGGCTTTCTTTAGGCTGAGAACCTGGGAGATACCAGCAAGGTTGCAGTTCGCGTCCCGAGAAGCACTCTCCGGCCAACATGCCCAATATCCAGCAACAACTCCCAAAGCGAAGGAGCCAGAACCCAAAGACCTAGCTGGCCTGAAGGGCCCCCAGGGGGCCCCCAAGCAGCCCCTCTCAATTTGGGTCTGGGGACTTTCGTTGGGCATGTATACCTGAGAGGTACCTGCAAGTTACAGTTCGCGGCCCGAGAAGCACTCTCCGGCCAACATGCCCAACTGCAGCAACAGCTCCCAAAGCGAAGGAGCCAGGACCCAAAGACCTAGCTGGCTTGAAGGGCCCCCAGAAGGCCACCAAGCAGCCCCTCTCCATTTGGGTCTGGGGGCTTTCGTTGGGCATGTATACCTGAGAGGTACCTGCAAGTTACAGTTCGCGGCCCGAGAAGCACTCTCCGGCCAACATGCCCAACTGCAGCAACAGCTCCCAAAGCGAAGGAGCCAGGACCCAAAGACCTAGCTGGCCTGAAGGGCCCCCAGGGGGCCCCCAAGCAGCCCCTCTCCATTTGGGTCTGGGGGCTTTCGTTGGGCCGGGAACCTGGGAGAATCCTGCAAGGTTGCAGTTCGCGGCCCGAGAAGCACTCTCCGGCCAACATGCCCAACTGCAGCAACAGCTCCCAAACCGAAGGAGCCAGGACACAAAGACCTAGCTGGCCTGAAGGGCCCCCAGGGGGCCCCCAAGCAGCCCCTCTCAATTTGGGTCTGGGGGCTTTCGTTGGGCCGGGAACCTGGGAGATTCCTGCGAGGTTGCAGTTCGCGGCCCGAGAAGCACTCTCCGGCCAACATGCCCAACTGCAGCAACAGCTCCCAAAGCGAAGGAGCCAGGACCCAAAGACCTAGCTGGCCTGAAGGGCCCCCAGGGGGCCCCCAAGCAGCCCCTCTCAATTTGGGTCTGGGGGCTTTCGTTGGGCCGGGAACCTGGGAGATTCCTGCGAGGTTGCAGCTCGCGGCCCGAGAAGCACTCTCTGGCCAACATGCACAACTGCAGCAACAGCTCCCAAAGCGAAGGAGCCAGGACCCAAAGACCTAGCTGGCCTGAAGTGCCCCCAGGGGGGCCCCAAGCAGCCCCTCTCAATTTGGGTCTGGGGGCTTTCGTTGGGCGGGGAACCTGGGAGAATCCTGCAAGGTTGTAGTTCGCGGCCCGAGAAGCACTCTCCGGCCAACATGCCCAACTGCAGCAACAGCTCCCAAACCGAAGGAGCCAGGACCCAAAGACCTAGCTGGCCTGAAGGGCCCCCAGGGGGCCCCCAAGCAGCACCTCTCAATTTGGGTCTGGGGGCTTTCGTTGGGCCGGGAACCTGGGAGATTCCTGCAAGGTTGCAGTTCGCGGCCCGAGAAGCACTCTCCGGCCAACATGCCCAACTGCAGCAACAGCTCCCAAACCGAAGGAGCCAGGACCCAAAGACCTAGCTGGCCTGAAGGGCCCCCAGGGGGCCCCCAAGCAGCCCCTCTCAATTTGGGTCTGGGGGCTTTCGTTGGGCCGGGAACCTGGGAAAATCCTGCAAGGTTGCAGTTCGCGGCCGGAGAAGCACTCTCCGGCCAACATGCCCAACTGCAGCAACAGCTCCCAAAGCGAAGGAGCCAGGACCCAAAGACCTAGCTGGCCTGAAGGGCCCCCAGGGGGCCCCCAAGCAGCCCCTCTCCATTTGGGTCTGGGGGCTTTTGTTGGGCCGGGAACCAGGGAGATTCCTGCAAGGTTGCAGTTCGAGGCCCGAGAAGCACTCTCCGGCCAACATGCTCAATATCCAGCAACAGCTCCCAAAGCGAAGGAGCCAGGACCCAAAGACCTAGCTGGCCTGAAGAGCCCCCAGGGGGTCCCCAAGCAGCCCCTCTCCATTTGGGTCTGGGGGCTTTCGTTGGCATGTATACCTGAGAGGTACCTGCAAGGTTGCAGTTCGCGGCCCGAGAAGCACTCTCCGGCCAACATGCCCAACTGCAGCAACAGCTCCCAAACCGAAGGAGCCAGGACCCAAAGACCTAGCTGGCCTGAAGGGCCCCCAGGGGGCCCCCAAGCAGCCCCTCTCAATTTGGTTCTGGGGGCTTTCGTTGGGCCGGGAACCTGGGAGAATCCTGCAAGGTTGCAGTTCGCGGCCCGAGAAGCACTCTCCGGCCAACATGCCCAACTGCAGCAACAGCTCCCAAAGCGAAGGAGCCAGGACCCAAAGACCTAGCTGGCCTGAAGGGCCCCCAGGTGGCCCCCAAGCAGCCCCTCTCCATTTGGGTCTGGGGGCTTTCGTTGGGCATGGATACCTGAGAGGTACCTGCAAGGTTGCAGTTCGCGGCCCGAGAAGCACTCTCCGGCCAACATGCTCAACTGCAGCAACAGCTCCCAAAGCGAAGGAGCCAGGACCCAAAGACCTAGCTGGCCTGAAGGGCCCCCAGGGGGCCCCCAAGCAGCCCCTCTCAATTTGGGTCTGGGGGCTTTCGTTGGGCCGGGAACCTGGGAGATTCATGCAAGGTTGCAGTTCGCGGCCCGAGAAGCACTCTCCGGCCAACATGCCCAACTGCAGCAACAGCTCCCAAAGCGAAGGAGCCAGGACCCAAAGACCTAGCTGGCCTGAAGGGCCCCCAGGGGGCCCCCAAGCAGCCCCTCTCCATTTGGGTCTGGGGGCTTTCGTTGGGCCGGGAACCTGGGAGAATCCTGCAAGGTTGCAGTTCGCGGCCCGAGAAGCACTCTCCGGCCAACATGCCCAACTGCAGCAACAGCTCCCAAAGCGAAGGAGCCAGGACCCAAAGACCTAGCTGGCCTGAAGGGCCCCCAGGGGGCCCCCAAGCAGCCCCTCTCCATTTGGGTCTGGGGGCTTTCGTTGGGCCGGGAACCTGGGAGATTCCTGCGAGGTTGCAGTTCGCGGCCCGAGAAGCACTCTCCGGCCAACATGCCCAACTGCAGCAACAGCTCCCAAAGCGAAGGAGCCAGGACCCAAAGACCTAGCTGGCCTGAAGGGCCCCCAGGGGGCCCCCAAGCAGCCCCTCTCAATTTGGGTCTGGGGGCTTTCGTTGGGCCGGGAACCTGGGAGATTCCTGCGAGGTTGCAGCTCGCGGCCCGAGAAGCACTCTCTGGCCAACATGCACAACTGCAGCAACAGCTCCCAAAGCGAAGGAGCCAGGACCCAAAGACCTAGCTGGCCTGAAGTGCCCCCAGGGGGGCCCCAAGCAGCCCCTCTCAATTTGGGTCTGGGGGCTTTCGTTGGGCGGGGAACCTGGGAGGATCCTGCAAGGTTGTAGTTCGCGGCCCGAGAAGCACTCTCCGGCCAACATGCCCAACTGCAGCAACAGCTCCCAAACCGAAGGAGCCAGGACCCAAAGACCTAGCTGGCCTGAAGGGCCCCCAGGGGGCCCCCAAGCAGCCCCTCTCAATTTGGGTCTGGGGGCTTTCGTTGGGCCGGGAACCTGGGAGAATCCTGCAAGGTTGCAGTTCGCGGCCCGAGAAGCACTCTCCGGCCAACATGCCCAACTGCAGCAACAGCTCCCAAACCGAAGGAGCCAGGACCCAAAGACCTAGCTGGCCTGAAGGGCCCCCAGGGGGCCCCCAAGCAGCCCCTCTCAATTTGGGTCTGGGGGCTTTCGTTGGGCCGGGAACCTGGGAGAATCCTGCAAGGTTGCAGTTCGCGGCCGGAGAAGCACTCTCCGGCCAACATGCCCAACTGCAGCAACAGCTCCCAAAGCGAAGGAGCCAGGACCCAAAGACCTAGCTGGCCTGAAGGGCCCCCAGGGGGCCCCCAAGCAGCCCCTCTCCATTTGGGTCTGGGGGCTTTTGTTGGGCCGGGAACCAGGGAGATTCCTGCAAGGTTGCAGTTCGAGGCCCGAGAAGCACTCTCCGGCCAACATGCTCAACTGCAGCAACGGCTCCCAAACCGAAGGAGCCAGGACACAAAGACCTAGCTGGCCTGAAGGGCCCCCAGGGGGCCCCCAAGCAGCCCCACTCAATTTGGGTCTGGGGGCTTTCGTTGGGCATGTATACCTGAGAGGTACCTGCAAGGTTGCAGTTCGCGGCCCGAGAAGCACTCTCCGGCCAACATGCCCAATATCCATCAACAGCTCCCAAACCGAAGGAGCCAGGACCCAAAGACCTAGCTGGCCTGAAGGGCCCCCAGGGGGTCCCCAAGCAGCCCCTCTCCATTTGGGTCTGGGGGCTTTCGTTGGGCGGGGAACCTGGGAGATTCATGCAATGTTGCAGTTCGCGGCCCGAGAAGCACTCTCCGGCCAACATGCACAACTGCAGCAACAGCTCCCAAACCGAAGGAGCCAGGACCCAAAGACCTAGCTGGCCTGAAGGGCCCCCAGGGGGGCCCCAAGCAGCCCCTCTCAATTTGGGTCTGGGGGCTTTCGTTGGGCCGGGAACCTGGGAGAATCCTGCAAGGTTGCAGTTCGCGGCCCGAGAAGCACTCTCCGGCCAACATGCCCAACTGCAGCAACAGCTCCCAAAGCGAAGGAGCCAGGACCCAAAGACCTAGCTGGCCTGAAGGGCCCCCAGGGGGCCCCCAAGCAGCCCCTCTCAATTTGGGTCTGGGGACTTTCGTTGGGCATGTATACCTGAGAGGTACCTGCAAGTTACAGTTCGCGGCCCGAGAAGCACTCTCCGGCCAACATGCCCAACTGCAGCAACAGCTCCCAAAGCGAAGGAGCCAGGACCCAAAGACCTAGCTGGCCTGAAGGGCCCCCAGGGGGTCCCCAAGCAGCCCCTCTCCATTTGGGTCTGGGGGCTTTCGTTGGGCCGGGAACCTGGGAGATACCAGCAAGGTTGCAGTTCGCGTCCCGAGAAGCACTCTCCGGCCAACATGCCCAATATCCAGCAACAGCTCCCAAAGCGAAGGAGCCAGAACCCAAAGACCTAGCTGGCCTGAAGGGCCCCCAGGGGGCCCCCAAGCAGCCCCTCTCAATTTGGGTCTGGGGACTTTCGTTGGGCATGTATACCTGAGAGGTACCTGCAAGTTACAGTTCGCGGCCCGAGAAGCACTCTCCGGCCAACATGCCCAACTGCAGCAACAGCTCCCAAAGCGAAGGAGCCAGGACCCAAAGACCTAGCTGGCTTGAAGGGCCCCCAGAAGGCCACCAAGCAGCCCCTCTCCATTTGGGTCTGGGGGCTTTCGTTGGGCATGTATACCTGAGAGGTACCTGCAAGTTACAGTTCGCGGCCCGAGAAGCACTCTCCGGCCAACATGCCCAACTGCAGCAACAGCTCCCAAAGCGAAGGAGCCAGGACCCAAAGACCTAGCTGGCCTGAAGGGCCCCCAGGGGGCCCCCAAGCAGCCCCTCTCCATTTGGGTCTGGGGGCTTTCGTTGGGCCGGGAACCTGGGAGAATCCTGCAAGGTTGCAGTTCGCGGCCCGAGAAGCACTCTCCGGCCAACATGCCCAACTGCAGCAACAGCTCCCAAACCGAAGGAGCCAGGACACAAAGACCTAGCTGGCCTGAAGGGCCCCCAGGGGGCCCCCAAGCAGCCCCTCTCAATTTGGGTCTGGGGGCTTTCGTTGGGCCGGGAACCTGGGAGATTCCTGCGAGGTTGCAGTTCGCGGCCCGAGAAGCACTCTCCGGCCAACATGCCCAACTGCAGCAACAGCTCCCAAAGCGAAGGAGCCAGGACCCAAAGACCTAGCTGGCCTGAAGGGCCCCCAGGGGGCCCCCAAGCAGCCCCTCTCAATTTGGGTCTGGGGGCTTTCGTTGGGCCGGGAACCTGGGAGATTCCTGCGAGGTTGCAGCTCGCGTCCCGAGAAGCACTCTCTGGCCAACATGCACAACTGCAGCAACAGCTCCCAAAGCGAAGGAGCCAGGACCCAAAGACCTAGCTGGCCTGAAGGGCCCCCAGGGGGGCCCCAAGCAGCCCCTCTCAATTTGGGTCTGGGGGCTTTCGTTGGGCGGGGAACCTGGGAGAATCCTGCAAGGTTGTAGTTCGCGGCCCGAGAAGCACTCTCCGGCCAACATGCCCAACTGCAGCAACAGCTCCCAAAGCGAAGGAGCCAGGACCCAAAGACCTAGCTGGCCTGAAGGGCCCCCAGGGGGCCCCCAAGCAGCACCTCTCAATTTGGGTCTGGGGGCTTTCGTTGGGCCGGGAACCTGGGAGATTCCTGCAAGGTTGCAGTTCGCGGCCCGAGAAGCACTCTCCGGCCAACATGCCCAACTGCAGCAACAGCTCCCAAAGCGAAGGAGCCAGGACCCAAAGACCTAGCTGGCCTGAAGGGCCCCCAGGGGGCCCCCAAGCAGCCCCTCTCAATTTGGGTCTGGGGGCTTTCGTTGGGCGGGGAACATGGGAAAATCCTGCAAGGTTGCAGTTCGCGGCCGGAGAAGCACTCTCCGGCCAACATGCCCAACTGCAGCAACAGCTCCCAAAGCGAAGGAGCCAGGACCCAAAGACCTAGCTGGCCTGAAGGGCCCCCAGGGGGCCCCCAAGCAGCCCCTCTCCATTTGGGTCTGGGGGCTTTTGTTGGGCCGGGAACCAGGGAGATTCCTGCAAGGTTGCAGTTCGAGGCCCGAGAAGCACTCTCCGGCCAACATGCCCAATATCCAGCAACAGCTCCCAAAGCGAAGGAGCCAGGACCCAAAGACCTAGCTGGCCTGAAGAGCCCCCAGGGGGTCCCCAAGCAGCCCCTCTCCATTTGTGTCTGGGGGCTTTCGTTGGCATGTATACCTGAGAGGTACCTGCAAGGTTGCAGTTCGCGGCCCGAGAAGCACTCTCCGGCCAACATGCCCAATATCCAGCAACAGCTCCCAAACCGAAGGAGCCAGGACCCAAAGACCTAGCTGGCCTGAAGGGCCCCCAGGGGGTCCCCAAGCAGCCCCTCTCCATTTGGGTCTGGGGGCTTTCGTTGGGCGGGGAACCTGGGAGATTCATGCAATGTTGCAGTTCGCGGCCCGAGAAGCACTCTCCGGCCAACATGCACAACTGCAGCAACAGCTCCCAAACCGAAGGAGCCAGGACCCAAAGACCTAGCTGGCCTGAAGGGCCCCCAGGGGGCCCCCAAGCAGCCCCTCTCCATTTGGGTCTGGGGGTTTTCGTTGGGCCGGGAACCTGGGAGGTACCTGCAAGGTTGCAGTTCGCGGCCCGAGAAGCACTCTCCGGCCAACATGCCCAACTGCAGCAACAGCTCCCAAACCGAAGGAGCCAGGACCCAAAGACCTAGCTGGCCTGAAGGGCCCCCAGGGGGCCCCCAAGCAGCCCCTCTCAATTTGGTTCTGGGGGCTTTCGTTGGGCCGGGAACCTGGGAGAATCCTGCAAGGTTGCAGTTCGCGGCCCGAGAAGCACTCTCCGGCCAACATGCCCAACTGCAGCAACAGCTCCCAAAGCGAAGGAGCCAGGACCCAAAGACCTAGCTGGCCTGAAGGGCCCCCAGGTGGCCCCCAAGCAGCCCCTCTCCATTTGGGTCTGGGGGCTTTCGTTGGGCATGGATACCTGAGAGGTACCTGCAAGGTTGCAGTTCGCGGCCCGAGAAGCACTCTCCGGCCAACATGCTCAACTGCAGCAACAGCTCCCAAAGCGAAGGAGCCAGGACCCAAAGACCTAGCTGGCCTGAAGGGCCCCCAGGGGGCCCCCAAGCAGCCCCTCTCAATTTGGGTCTGGGGGCTTTCGTTGGGCCGGGAACCTGGGAGATTCATGCAAGGTTGCAGTTCGCGGCCCGAGAAGCACTCTCCGGCCAACATGCCCAACTGCAGCAACAGCTCCCAAAGCGAAGGAGCCAGGACCCAAAGACCTAGCTGGCCTGAAGGGCCCCCAGGGGGCCCCCAAGCAGCCCCTCTCAATTTGGTTCTGGGGGCTTTCGTTGGGCCGGGAACCTGGGAGAATCCTGCAAGGTTGCAGTTCGCGGCCCGAGAAGCACTCTCCGGCCAACATGCCCAACTGCAGCAACAGCTCCCAAAGCGAAGGAGCCAGGACCCAAAGACCTAGCTGGCCTGAAGGGCCCCCAGGTGGCCCCCAAGCAGCCCCTCTCCATTTGGGTCTGGGGGCTTTCGTTGGGCATGGATACCTGAGAGGTACCTGCAAGGTTGCAGTTCGCGGCCCGAGAAGCACTCTCCGGCCAACATGCTCAACTGCAGCAACAGCTCCCAAAGCGAAGGAGCCAGGACCCAAAGACCTAGCTGGCCTGAAGGGCCCCCAGGGGGCCCCCAAGCAGCCCCTCTCAATTTGGGTCTGGGGGCTTTCGTTGGGCCGGGAACCTGGGAGATTCATGCAAGGTTGCAGTTCGCGGCCCGAGAAGCACTCTCCGGCCAACATGCCCAACTGCAGCAACAGCTCCCAAAGCGAAGGAGCCAGGACCCAAAGACCTAGCTGGCCTGAAGGGCCCCCAGGGGGCCCCCAAGCAGCCCCTCTCCATTTGGGTCTGGGGGCTTTCGTTGGTCCGGGAACCTGGGAGAATCCTGCAAGGTTGCAGTTCGCGGCCCGAGAAGCACTCTCCGGCCAACATGCCCAACTGCAGCAACAGCTCCCAAAGCGAAGGAGCCAGGACCCAAAGACCTAGCTGGCCTGAAGGGCCCCCAGGGGGCCCCCAAGCAGCCCCTCTCAATTTGGGTCTGGGGGCTTTCGTTGGGCCGGGAACCTGGGAGATTCCTGCGAGGTTGCAGTTCGCGGCCCGAGAAGCACTCTCCGGCCAACATGCCCAATATCCAGCAACAGCTCCCAAACCGAAGGAGCCAGGACCCAAAGACCTAGCTGGCCTGAAGGGCCCCCAGGGGGTCCCCAAGCAGCCCCTCTCCATTTGGGTCTGGGGGCTTTCGTTGGGCGGGGAACCTGGGAGATTCATGCAATGTTGCAGTTCGCGGCCCGAGAAGCACTCTCCGGCCAACATGCACAACTGCAGCAACAGCTCCCAAACCGAAGGAGCCAGGACCCAAAGACCTAGCTGGCCTGAAGGGCCCCCAGGGGGCCCCCAAGCAGCCCCTCTCCATTTGGGTCTGGGGGTTTTCGTTGGGCCGGGAACCTGGGAGGTACCTGCAAGGTTGCAGTTCGCGGCCCGAGAAGCACTCTCCGGCCAACATGCCCAACTGCAGCAACAGCTCCCAAACCGAAGGAGCCAGGACCCAAAGACCTAGCTGGCCTGAAGGGCCCCCAGGGGGCCCCCAAGCAGCCCCTCTCAATTTGGTTCTGGGGGCTTTCGTTGGGCCGGGAACCTGGGAGAATCCTGCAAGGTTGCAGTTCGCGGCCCGAGAAGCACTCTCCGGCCAACATGCCCAACTGCAGCAACAGCTCCCAAAGCGAAGGAGCCAGGACCCAAAGACCTAGCTGGCCTGAAGGGCCCCCAGGTGGCCCCCAAGCAGCCCCTCTCCATTTGGGTCTGGGGGCTTTCGTTGGGCATGGATACCTGAGAGGTACCTGCAAGGTTGCAGTTCGCGGCCCGAGAAGCACTCTCCGGCCAACATGCCCAACTGCAGCAACAGCTCCCAAAGCGAAGGAGCCAGGACCCAAAGACCTAGCTGGCCTGAAGGGCCCCCAGGGGGCCCCCAAGCAGCCCCTCTCCATTTGGGTCTGGGGGCTTTCGTTGGGCCGGGAACCTGGGAGAATCCTGCAAGGTTGCAGTTCGCGGCCCGAGAAGCACTCTCCGGCCAACATGCCCAACTGCAGCAACAGCTCCCAAAGCGAAGGAGCCAGGACCCAAAGACCTAGCTGGCCTGAAGGGCCCCCAGGGGGCCCCCAAGCAGCCCCTCTCAATTTGGGTCTGGGGGCTTTCGTTGGGCCGGGAACCTGGGAGATTCCTGCGAGGTTGCAGTTCGCGGCCCGAGAAGCACTCTCCGGCCAACATGCCCAACTGCAGCAACAGCTCCCAAAGCGAAGGAGCCAGGACCCAAAGACCTAGCTGGCCTGAAGGGCCCCCAGGGGGCCCCCAAGCAGCCCCTCTCCATTTGGGTCTGGGGGCTTTCGTTGGGCCGGGAACCTGGGAGATTCCTGCGAGGTTGCAGCTCGCGGCCCGAGAAGCACTCTCTGGCCAACATGCACAACTGCAACAACAGCTCCCAAAGCGAAGGAGCCAGGACCCAAAGACCTAGCTGGCCTGAAGTGCCCCCAGGGGGGCCCCAAGCAGCCCCTCTCAATTTGGGTCTGGGGGCTTTCGTTGGGCCGGGAACCTGGGAGATTCATGCAAGGTTGCAGTTCGCGGCCCGAGAAGCACTCTCCGGCCAACATGCCCAACTGCAGCAACAGCTCCCAAAGCGAAGGAGCCAGGACCCAAAGACCTAGCTGGCCTGAAGGGCCCCCAGGGGGCCCCCAAGCAGCCCCTCTCAATTTGGGTCTGGGGGCTTTCGTTGGGCATGGACACCTGAGAGGTACATGCAAGTTACAGTTCGCGGCCCGAGAAGCACTCTCCGGCCAACATGCCCAACTGCAGCAACAGCTCCCAAAGCGAAGGAGCCAGGACCCAAAGACCTAGCTGGCCTGAAGGGCCCCCAGGGGGGCCCCATGCAGCCCCTCTCAATTTGGGTCTGGGGGCTTTCGTTGGGCCGGGAACCTGGGAGAATCCTGCAAGGTTGCAGTTCGCGGCCCGAGAAGCACTCTCCGGCCAACATGCCCAACTGCAGCAACAGCTCCCAAAGCAAAGGAGCCAGGACCCAAAGACCTAGCTGGCCTGAAGGGCCCCCAGGGGGCCCCCAAGCAGCCCCTCTCCATTTGGGTCTGGGGGCTTTCGTTGGGCCGGGAACCAGGGAGATTCCTGCAAGGTTGCAGTTCGAGGCCCGAGAAGCACTCTCCGGCCAACATGCTCAACTGCAGCAACAGCTCCCAAAGCGAAGGAGCCAGGACCCAAAGACCTAGCTGGCCTGAAGGGCCCCCAGGGGGTCCCCAAGCAGCCCCTCTCCATTTGGGTCTGGGGGCTTTCGTTGGGCGGGGAACCTGGGAGATTCATGCAAGGTTGCAGTTCGCGGCCCGAGAAGCACTCTCCGGCCAACATGCCCAACTGCAGCAACAGCTCCCAAAGCGAAGGAGCCAGGACCCAAAGACCTAGCTGGCCTGAAGGGCCCCCAGGGGGCCCCCAAGCAGCCCCTCTCCATTTGGGTCTGGGGGTTTTCGTTGGGCCGGGAACCTGGGAGGTACCTGCAAGGTTGCAGTTCGCGGCCCGAGAAGCACTCTCCGGCCAACATGCCCAACTGCAGCAACAGCTCCCAAACCGAAGGAGCCAGGACCCAAAGACCTAGCTGGCCTGAAGGGCCCCCAGGGGGTCCCCAAGCAGCCCCTCTCAATTTGGGTCTGGGGGCTTTCGTTGGGCGGGGAACCTGGGAGAATCCTGCAAGGTTGCAGTTCGCGGCCCGAGAAGCACTCTCCGGCCAACATGCCCAACTGCAGCAACAGCTCCCAAAGCGAAGGAGCCAGGACCCAAAGACCTAGCTGGCCTGAAGGGCCCCCAGGGGGCCCCCAAGCAGCCCCTCTCAATTTGGGTCTGGGGGCTTTCGTTGGGCCGGGAACCTGGGAGATTCCTGCAAGGTTGCAGTTCGCGGCCCGAGAAGCACTCTCCGGCCAACATGCCCAACTGCAGCAACAGCTCCCAAAGCGAAGGAGCCAGGACCCAAAGACCTAGCTGGCCTGAAGGGCCCCCAGGTGGCCCCCAAGCAGCCCCTCTCCATTTGGGTCTGGGGGCTTTCGTTGGGCATGGATACCTGAGAGGTACCTGCAAGGTTGCAGTTCGCGGCCCGAGAAGCACTCTCCGGCCAACATGCTCAACTGCAGCAACAGCTCCCAAAGCGAAGGAGCCAGGACCCAAAGACCTAGCTGGCCTGAAGGGCCCCCAGGGGGCCCCCAAGCAGCCCCTCTCAATTTGGGTCTGGGGGCTTTCGTTGGGCCGGGAACCTGGGAGGTACCTGCAAGGTTGCAGTTCGCGGCCGGAGAAGCACTCTCCGGCCAACATGCCCAACTGCAGCAACAGCTCCCAAAGCGAAGGAGCCAGGACCCAAAGACCTAGCTGGCCTGAAGGGCCCCCAGGGGGCCCCCAAGCAGCCCCTCTCCATTTGGGTCTGGGGGCTTTCGTTGGGCCGGGAACCTGGGAGATTCCTGCAAGGTTGCAGTTCGAGGCCCGAGAAGCACTCTCCGGCCAACATGCCCAACTGCAGCAACAGCTCCCAAACCGAATGAGCCAGGACACAAAGACCTAGCTGGCCTGAAGGGCCCCCAGGGGGCCCCCAAGCAGCCCCTCTCCAGTTGGGTCTGGGGGCTTTCGTTGGGCATGGATACCTGAGAGGTACCTGCAAGGTTGCAGTTCGCGGCCCGAGAAGCACTCTCCGGCCAACATGCCCAACTGCAGAAACAGCTCCCAAACCGAAGGAGCCAGGACCCAAAGACCTAGCTGGCCTGAAGGGCCCCCAGGGGGCCCCCAAGCAGCCCCTCTCCATTTGGGTCTGGGGGCTTTCGTTGGGCCGGGAACCTGGGAGAATCCTGCAAGGTTGCAGTTCGCGGCCCGAGAAGCACTCTCCGGCCAACATGCCCAACTGCAGCAACAGCTCCCAAAGCGAAGGAGCCAGGACCCAAAGACCTAGCTGGCCTGAAGGGCCCCCAGGGGGCCCCCAAGCAGCCCCTCTCAATTTGGGTCTGGGGGCTTTCGTTGGGCCGGCAACCTGGGAGATTCCTGCGAGGTTGCAGCTCGCGGCCCGAGAAGCACTCTCTGGCCAACATGCACAACTGCAGCAACAGCTCCCAAAGCGAAGGAGCCAGGACCCAAAGACCTAGCTGGCCTGAAGTGCCCCCAGGGGGGCCCCAAGCAGCCCCTCTCCATTTGGGTCTGGGGGCTTTCGTTGGGCGGGGAACCTGGGAGAATCCTGCAAGGTTGTAGTTCGCGGCCCGAGAAGCACTCTCCGTCCAACATGCCCAACTGCAGCAACAGCTCCCAAACCGAAGGAGCCAGGACCCAAAGACCTAGCTGGCCTGAAGGGCCCCCAGGGGGCCCCCAAGCAGCACCTCTCAATTTGGGTCTGGGGGCTTTCGTTGGGCCGGGAACCTGGGAGATTCCTGCAAGGTTGCAGTTCGCGGCCCGAGAAGCACTCTCCGGCCAACATGCCCAACTGCAGCAACAGCTCCCAAACCGAAGGAGCCAGGACCCAAAGACCTAGCTGGCCTGAAGGGCCCCCAGGGGGCCCCCAAGCAGCCCCTCTCAATTTGGGTCTCGGGGCTTTCGTTGGGCCGGGAACCTGGGAGAATCCTGCAAGGTTGCAGTTCGCGGCCGGAGAAGCACTCTCCGGCCAACATGCCCAACTGCAGCAACAGCTCCCAAAGCGAAGGAGCCAGGACCCAAAGACCTAGCTGGCCTGAAGGGCCCCCAGGGGGCCCCCAAGCAGCCCCTCTCCATTTGGGTCTGGGGGCTTTTGTTTGGCCGGGAACCAGGGAGATTCCTGCAAGGTTGCAGTTCGAGGCCCGAGAAGCACTCTCCGGCCAACATGCTCAACTGCAGCAACGGCTCCCAAACCGAAGGAGCCAGGACACAAAGACCTAGCTGGCCTGAAGGGCCCCCAGGGGGCCCCCAAGCAGCCCCTCTCCATTTGGGTCTGGGGGCTTTCGTTGGGCATGTATACCTGAGAGGTACCTGCAAGGTTGCAGTTCGCGGCCCGAGAAGCACTCTCCGGCCAACATGCCCAATATCCAGCAACAGCTCCCAAACCGAAGGAGCCAGGACCCAAAGACCTAGCTGGCCTGAAGGGCCCCCAGGGGGTCCCCAAGAAGCCCCTCTCCATTTGGGTCTGGGGGCTTTCGTTGGGCGGGGAACCTGGGAGATTCATGCAAGGTTGCAGTTCGCGGCCCGAGAAGCACTCTCCGGCCAACATGCACAACTGCAGCAACAGCTCCCAAAGCGAAGGAGCCAGGACCCAAAGACCTAGCTGGCCTGAAGGGCCCCCAGGGGGCCCCCAAGCAGCCCCTCTCCATTTGGGTCTGGGGGTTTTCGTTGGGCCGGGAACCTGGGAGGTACCTGCAAGGTTGCAGTTCGCGGCCCGAGAAGCACTCTCCGGCCAACATGCCCAACTGCAGCAACAGCTCCCAAACCGAAGGAGCCAGGACCCAAAGACCTAGCTGGCCTGAAGGGCCCCCAGGGGGTCCCCAAGCAGCCCCTCTCAATTTGGGTCTGGGGGCTTTCGTTGGGCGGGGAACCTGGGAGAATCCTGCAAGGTTGCAGTTCGCGGCCCGAGAAGCACTCTCCGGCCAACATGCCCAACTGCAGCAACAGCTCCCAAAGCGAAGGAGCCAGGACCCAAAGACCTAGCTGGCCTGAAGGGCCCCCAGGGGGCCCCCAAGCAGCCCCTCTCAATTTGGGTCTGGGGGCTTTCGTTGGGCCGGGAACCTGGGAGATTCCTGCAAGGTTGCAGTTCGCGGCCCGAGAAGCACTCTCCGGCCAACATGCCCAACTGCAGCAACAGCTCCCAAAGCGAAGGAGCCAGGACCCAAAGACCTAGCTGGCCTGAAGGGCCCCCAGGTGGCCCCCAAGCAGCCCCTCTCCATTTGGGTCTGGGGGCTTTCGTTGGGCATGGATACCTGAGAGGTACCTGCAAGGTTGCAGTTCGCGGCCCGAGAAGCACTCTCCGGCCAACATGCTCAACTGCAGCAACAGCTCCCAAAGCGAAGGAGCCAGGACCCAAAGACCTAGCTGGCCTGAAGGGCCCCCAGGGGGCCCCCAAGCAGCCCCTCTCAATTTGGGTCTGGGGGCTTTCGTTGGGCCGGGAACCTGGGAGATTCATGCAAGGTTGCAGTTCGCGGCCCGAGAAGCACTCTCCGGCCAACATGCCCAACTGCAGCAACAGCTCCCAAAGCGAAGGAGCCAGGACCCAAAGACCTAGCTGGCCTGAAGGGCCCCCAGGGGGCCCCCAAGCAGCCCCTCTCAATTTGGGTCTGGGGGCTTTCGTTGGGCATGGACACCTGAGAGGTACATGCAAGTTACATTTCGCGGCCCGAGAAGCACTCTCCGGCCAACATGCCCAACTGCAGCAACAGCTCCCAAAGCGAAGGAGCCAGGACCCAAAGACCTAGCTGGCCTGAAGGGCCCCCAGGGGGGCCCCAAGCAGCCCCTCTCAATTTGGGTCTGGGGGCTTTCGTTGGGCGGGGAACCTGGGAGAATCCTGCAAGGTTGCAGTTCGCGGCCCGAGAAGCACTCTCCGGCCAACATGCCCAACTGCAGCAACAGCTCCCAAAGCGAAGGAGCCAGGACCCAAAGACCTAGCTGGCCTGAAGGGCCCCCAGGGGGCCCCCAAGCAGCCCCTCTCCATTTGGGTCTGGGGGCTTTCGTTGGTCCGGGAACCTGGGAGAATCCTGCAAGGTTGCAGTTCGCGGCCCGAGAAGCACTCTCCGGCCAACATGCCCAACTGCAGCAACAGCTCCCAAAGCGAAGGAGCCAGGACCCAAAGACCTAGCTGGCCTGAAGGGCCCCCAGGGGGCCCCCAAGCAGCCCCTCTCAATTTGGGTCTGGGGGCTTTCG
Organism: Gallinula chloropus; assembly: GCF_964237585.1. Taxonomy (NCBI): domain Eukaryota; kingdom Metazoa; phylum Chordata; class Aves; order Gruiformes; family Rallidae; genus Gallinula; species Gallinula chloropus. The sequence continues at coordinate 70,576 of NW_028168158.1, read as the reverse complement.
TTGGGCCGGGAACCTGGGAGATTCCTGCGAGGTTGCAGTTCGCGGCCCGAGAAGCACTCTCCGGCCAACATGCCCAACTGCAGCAACAGCTCCCAAAGCGAAGGAGCCAGGACCCAAAGACCTAGCTGGCCTGAAGGGCCCCCAGGGGGCCCCCAAGCAGCCCCTCTCAATTTGGGTCTGGGGGCTTTCGTTGGGCCGGGAACCTGGGAGATTCCTGCGAGGTTGCAGCTCGCGGCCCGAGAAGCACTCTCTGGCCAACATGCACAACTGCAGCAACAGCTCCCAAAGCGAAGGAGCCAGGACCCAAAGACCTAGCTGGCCTGAAGTGCCCCCAGGGGGGCCCCAAGCAGCCCCTCTCAATTTGGGTCTGGGGGCTTTCGTTGGGCCGGGAACCTGGGAGATTCATGCAAGGTTGCAGTTCGCGGCCCGAGAAGCACTCTCCGGCCAACATGCACAACTGCAGCAACAGCTCCCAAAGCGAAGGAGCCAGGACCCAAAGACCTAGCTGGCCTGAAGGGCCCCCAGGGGGCCCCCAAGCAGCCCCTCTCAATTTGGGTCTGGGGGCTTTCGTTGGGCATGGATACCTGAGAGGTACCTGCAAGGTTGCAGTTCGCGGCCCGAGAAGCACTCTCCGGCCAACATGCTCAACTGCAGCAACAGCTCCCAAAGCGAAGGAGCCAGGACCCAAAGACCTAGCTGGCCTGAAGGGCCCCCAGGGGGCCCCCAAGCAGCCCCTCTCAATTTGGGTCTGGGGGCTTTAGTTGGGCGGGGAACCTGGGAGATTCATGCAAGGTTGCAGTTCGCGGCCCGAGAAGCACTCTCCGGCCAACATGCTCAACTGCAGCAACAGCTCCCAAAGCGAAGGAGCCAGGACCCAAAGACCTAGCTGGCCTGAAGGGCCCCCAGGGGGCCCCCAAGCAGCCCCTCTCCATTTGGGTCTGGGGGCTTTCGTTGGGCATGGACACATGAGACGTACATGCAAGTTACAGTTCGCGGCCCGAGAAGCACTCTCCGGCCAACATGCCCAACTGCAGCAACAGCTCCCAAACCGAAGGAGCCAGGACCCAAAGACCTAGCTGGCCTGAAGGGCCCCCAGGGGGCCACCAAGCAGCCCCTCTCAATTTGGGTCTGGGGGCTTTCGTTGGGCATGGACACCTGAGAGGTACCTGCAAGGTTACAGTTCGCGGCCCGAGAAGCACTCTCCGGCCAACATGCTCAACTGCAGCAACAGCTCCCAAACCGAATGAGCCAGGACACAAAGACCTAGCTGGCCTGAAGGGCCCCCAGGGGGGCCCCCAAGCAGCCCCTCTCAATTTGGGTCTGGGGGCTTTCGTTGGGCTGGGAACCTGGGAGATTCCTGCGAGGTTGCAGTTCGCGGCCCGAGAAGCACTCTCCGGCCAACATGCCCAACTGCAGCAACAGCTCCCAAACCGAAGGAGCCAGGACCCAAAGACCTAGCTGGCCTGAAGGGCCCCCATGGGGCCCCCAAGGAGCTCCTCTCCATTTGGGTCTGGGGGCTTTCGTTGGGCCGGGAACCTGGGAGGTACCTGCAAGGTTGCAGTTCGCGGCCGGAGAAGCACTCTCCGGCCAACATGCCCAACTGCAGCAACAGCTCCCAAAGCGAAGGAGCCAGGACCCAAAGACCTAGCTGGCCTGAAGGGCCCCCAGGGGGCCCCCAAGCAGCCCCTCTCCATTTGGGTCTGGGGGCTTTCGTTGGGCCGGGAACCTGGGAGATTCCTGCAAGGTTGCAGTTCGAGGCCCGAGAAGCACTCTCCGGCCAACATGCCCAACTGCAGCAACAGCTCCCAAACCGAATGAGCCAGGACACAAAGACCTAGCTGGCCTGAAGGGCCCCCAGGGGGCCCCCAAGCAGCCCCTCTCCAGTTGGGTCTGGGGGCTTTCGTTGGGCATGGATACCTGAGAGGTACCTGCAAGGTTGCAGTTCGCGGCCCGAGAAGCACTCTCCGGCCAACATGCCCAACTGCAGCAACAGCTCCCAAACCGAAGGAGCCAGGACCCAAAGACCTAGCTGGCCTGAAGGGCCCCCAGGGGGCCCCCAAGCAGCCCCTCTCCATTTGGGTCTGGGGGCTTTCGTTGGGCCGGGAACCTGGGAGAATCCTGCAAGGTTGCAGTTCGCGGCCCGAGAAGCACTCTCCGGCCAACATGCCCAACTGCAGCAACAGCTCCCAAAGCGAAGGAGCCAGGACCCAAAGACCTAGCTGGCCTGAAGGGCCCCCAGGGGGCCCCCAAGCAGCCCCTCTCAATTTGGGTCTCGGGGCTTTCGTTGGGCCGGGAACCTGGGAGAATCCTTCAAGGTTGCAGTTCGCGGCCGGAGAAGCACTCTCCGGCCAACATGCCCAACTGCAGCAACAGCTCCCAAAGCGAAGGAGCCAGGACCCAAAGACCTAGCTGGCCTGAAGGGCCCCCAGGGGGCCCCCAAGCAGCCCCTCTCCATTTGGGTCTGGGGGCTTTTGTTTGGCCGGGAACCAGGGAGATTCCTGCAAGGTTGCAGTTCGAGGCCCGAGAAGCACTCTCCGGCCAACATGCTCAACTGCAGCAACGGCTCCCAAACCGAAGGAGCCAGGACAGAAAGACCTTGCTGGCCTGAAGGGCCCCCAGGGGGCCCCCAAGCAGCCCCTCTCCATTTGGGTCTGGGGGCTTTCGTTGGGCATGTATACCTGAGAGGTACCTGCAAGGTTGCAGTTCGCGGCCCGAGAAGCACTCTCCGGCCAACATGCCCAATATCCAGCAACAGCTCCCAAACCGAAGGAGCCAGGATCCAAAGACCTAGCTGGCCTGAAGGGCCCCCAGGGGGTCCCCAAGAAGCCCCTCTCCATTTGGGTCTGGGGGCTTTCGTTGGGCGGGGAACCTGGGAGATTCATGCAAGGTTGCAGTTCGCGGCCCGAGAAGCACTCTCCGGCCAACATGCACAACTGCAGCAACAGCTCCCAAAGCGAAGGAGCCAGGACCCAAAGACCTAGCTGGCCTGAAGGGCCCCCAGGGGGCCCCCAAGCAGCCCCTCTCCATTTGGGTCTGGGGGTTTTCGTTGGGCCGGGAACCTGGGAGGTACCTGCAAGGTTGCAGTTCGCGGCCCGAGAAGCACTCTCCGGCCAACATGCCCAACTGCAGCAACAGCTCCCAAACCGAAGGAGCCAGGACCCAAAGACCTAGCTGGCCTGAAGGGCCCCCAGGGGGTCCCCAAGCAGCCCCTCTCAATTTGGGTCTGGGGGCTTTCGTTGGGCGGGGAACCTGGGAGAATCCTGCAAGGTTGCAGTTCGCGGCCCGAGAAGCACTCTCCGGCCAACATGCCCAACTGCAGCAACAGCTCCCAAACCGAAGGAGCCAGGACCCAAAGACCTAGCTGGCCTGAAGGGCCCCCAGGGGGCCCCCAAGCAGCCCCTCTCCATTTGGGTCTGGGGGCTTTCGTTGGGCCGGGAACCTGGGAGATTCCTGCAAGGTTGCAGTTCGCGGCCCGAGAAGCACTCTCCGGCCAACATGCCCAACTGCAGCAACAGCTCCCAAAGCGAAGGAGCCAGGACCCAAAGACCTAGCTGGCCTGAAGGGCCCCCAGGTGGCCCCCAAGCAGCCCCTCTCCATTTGGGTCTGGGGGCTTTCGTTGGGCATGGATACCTGAGAGGTACCTGCAAGGTTGCAGTTCGCGGCCCGAGAAGCACTCTCCGGCCAACATGCCCAATATCCAGCAACAGCTCCCAAAGCGAAGGAGCCAGGACCCAAAGACCTAGCTGGCCTGAAGGGCCCCCAGGGGGCCCCCAAGCAGCCCCTCTCAATTTGGGTCTGGGGGCTTTCGTTGGGCCGGGAACCTGGGAGATTCATGCAAGGTTGCAGTTCGCGGCCCGAGAAGCACTCTCCGGCCAACATGCCCAACTGCAGCAACAGCTCCCAAAGCGAAGGAGCCAGGACCCAAAGACCTAGCTGGCCTGAAGGGCCCCCAGGGGGCCCCCAAGCAGCCCCTCTCCATTTGGGTCTGGGGGCTTTCGTTGGGCATGGACACCTGAGAGGTACATGCAAGTTACATTTCGCGGCCCGAGAAGCACTCTCCGGCCAACATGCCCAACTGCAGCAACAGCTCCCAAAGCGAAGGAGCCAGGACCCAAAGACCTAGCTGGCCTGAAGGGCCCCCAGGGGGGCCCCAAGCAGCCCCTCTCAATTTGGGTCTGGGGGCTTTCGTTGGGCCGGGAACCTGGGAGAATCCTGCAAGGTTGCAGTTCGCGGCCCGAGAAGCACTCTCCGGCCAACATGCCCAACTGCAGCAACAGCTCCCAAAGCAAAGGAGCCAGGACCCAAAGACCTAGCTGGCCTGAAGGGCCCCCAGGGGGCCCCCAAGCAGCCCCTCTCCATTTGGGTCTGGGGGCTTTCGTTGGGCCGGGAACCTGGGAGATTCCTGCAAGGTTGCAGTTCGCGGCCCGAGAAGCACTCTCCGGCCAACATGCCCAACTGCAGCAACAGCTCCCAAACCGAATGAGCCAGGACCCAAAGACCTAGCTGGCCTGAAGGGCCCCCAGGGGGCCCCCAAGCAGCCCCTCTCCATTTGGGTCTGGGGGCTTTCTTTAGGCGGAGAACCTGGGAGAATCCTGCAAGGTTGCAGTTCGCGGCCCGAGAAGCACTCTCCGGCCAACATGCCCAATATCCACCAACAGCTCCCAAAGCGAAGGAGCCAGGACCCAAAGACCTAGCTGGCCTGAAGGGCCCCCAGGGGGCCCCCAAGCAGCCCCTCTTAATTTGGGTCTGGGGGCTTTCGTTGGGCATGTATACCTGAGAGGTACCTGCAAGGTTACAGTTCGCGGCCCGAGAAGCACTCTCCGGCCAACATGCCCACTGCAGTAACAGCTCCCAAAGCGAAGGAGCCAGGACCCAAAGACCTAGCTGGCCTGAAGGGCCCCCAGGGGGCCCCCAAGCAGCCCCTCTCCATTTGGGTCTGGGGGCTTTCGTTGGGCCGGGAACCTGGGAGGTACCTGCAAGGTTGCAGTTCGCGGCCCGAGAAGCACTCTCCGGCCAACATGCCCAACTGCAGCAACAGCTCCCAAAGCGAAGGAGCCAGGACCCAAAGACCTAGCTGGCCTGAAAGGCCCCCAGGGGGACCCCAAGCAGCCCCTCTCAATTTGGGTCTGGGGGCTTTCGTTGGGCCGGGAACCTGGGAGAATCCTGCAAGGTTGCAGTACGCGGCCCGAGAAGCACTCTCCGGCCAACATGCCCAACTGCAGCAACAGCTCCCAAAGCAAAGGAGCCAGGACACAAAGACCTAGCTGGCGTGAAGGGCCCCCAGGGGGCCACCAAGCAGCCCCTCTCAATTTGGGACTGGGGGCTTTCGTTGGGCATGGATACCTGAGAGGTACCTGCAAGGTTACAGTTCGCGGCCCGAGAAGCACTCTCCGGCCAACATGCCCAACTGCAGCAACAGCTCCCAAACCGAAGGAGCCAGGACCCAAAGACCTAGCTGGCCTGAAGGGCCCCCAGGGGGTCCCCAAGCAGCCCCTCTCAATTTGGGTCTGGGGGCTTTCTTTAGGCTGAGAACCTGGGAGGTACCTGCAAGGTTGCAGTTCGCGGCCCGAGAAGCACTCTCCGGCCAACATGCCCAATATCCAGCAATAGCTCCCAAAGCGAAGGAGCCAGGACCCAAAGACCTAGCTGGCCTGAAGGGCCCCCAGAAGGCCACCAAGCAGCCCCTCTCCATTTGGGTCTGGGGGCTTTCGTTGGGCATGGATACCTGAGAGGTACCTGCAAGTTACAGTTCGCGGCCCGAGAAGCACTCTCCGGCCAACATGCCCAACTGCAGCAACAGCTCCCAAAGCGAAGGAGCCAGGACCCAAAGACCTAGCTGGCCTGAAGGGCCCCCAGGGGGCCCCCAAGCAGCCCCTCTCAATTTGGGTCTGGGGGCTTTCGTTGGGCCGGGAACCTGGGAGATTCCTGCAAGGTTGCAGTTCGCGGCCCGAGAAGCACTCTCCGGCCAACATGCCCAACTGCAGCAACAGCTCCCAAACCGAAGGAGCCAGGACCCAAAGACCTAGCTGGCCTGAAGGGCCCCCAGGGGGCCCCCAAGTAGCCCCTCTCAATTTGGGTCTGGGGGCTTTCTTTGGGCCGGGAACCTGGGAGAATCCTGCAAGGTTACAGTTCGCGGCCCGAGAAGCACTCTCCGGCCAACATGCTCAACTGCAGCAACAGCTCCCAAACCGAAGGAGCCAGGACCCAAAGACCTAGCTGGCCTGAAGGGCCCCCAGGGGGGCCCCAAGCAGCCCCTCTCAATTTGGGTCTGGGGGCTTTCGTTGGGCCGGGAACCTGGGAGAATCCTGCAAGGTTGCAGTTCGCGGCCCGAGAAGCACTCTCCGGCCAACATGCCCAACTGCAGCAACAGCTCCCAAAGCAAAGGAGCCAGGACCCAAAGACCTAGCTGGCCTGAAGGGCCCCCAGGGGGCCCCCAAGCAGCCCCTCTCAATTTGGGTCTGGGGGCTTTCGTTGGGCCGGGAACCTGGGAGATTCCTGCAAGGTTGCAGTTCGAGGCCCGAGAAGCACTCTCCGGCCAACATGCCCAACTGCAGCAACAGCTCCCAAACCGAATGAGCCAGGACACAAAGACCTAGCTGGCCTGAAGGGCCCCCAGGGGGCCCCCAAGCAGCCCCTCTCCATTTGGGTCTGGGGGCTTTCTTTAGGCGGAGAACCTGGGAGAATCCTGCAAGGTTGCAGTTCGCGGCCCGAGAAGCACTCTCCGGCCAACATGCCCAATATCCAGCAACAGCTCCCAAAGCGAAGGAGCCAGGACCCAAAGACCTAGCTGGCCTGAAGGGCCCCCAGGGGGCCCCCAAGCAGCCCCTCTCAATTTGGGTCTGGGGACTTTCGTTGGGCATGTATACCTGAGAGGTACCTGCAAGTTACAGTTCGCGGCCCGAGAAGCACTCTCCGGCCAACATGCCCAACTGCAGCAACAGCTCCCAAAGCGAAGGAGCCAGGACCCAAAGACCTAGCTGGCCTGAAGGGCCCCCAGGGGGTCCCCAAGCAGCCCCTCTCCATTTGGGTCTGGGGGCTTTCTTTAGGCTGAGAACCTGGGAGATACCAGCAAGGTTGCAGTTCGCGTCCCGAGAAGCACTCTCCGGCCAACATGCCCAATATCCAGCAACAACTCCCAAAGCGAAGGAGCCAGAACCCAAAGACCTAGCTGGCCTGAAGGGCCCCCAGGGGGCCCCCAAGCAGCCCCTCTCAATTTGGGTCTGGGGACTTTCGTTGGGCATGTATACCTGAGAGGTACCTGCAAGTTACAGTTCGCGGCCCGAGAAGCACTCTCCGGCCAACATGCCCAACTGCAGCAACAGCTCCCAAAGCGAAGGAGCCAGGACCCAAAGACCTAGCTGGCTTGAAGGGCCCCCAGAAGGCCACCAAGCAGCCCCTCTCCATTTGGGTCTGGGGGCTTTCGTTGGGCATGTATACCTGAGAGGTACCTGCAAGTTACAGTTCGCGGCCCGAGAAGCACTCTCCGGCCAACATGCCCAACTGCAGCAACAGCTCCCAAAGCGAAGGAGCCAGGACCCAAAGACCTAGCTGGCCTGAAGGGCCCCCAGGGGGCCCCCAAGCAGCCCCTCTCCATTTGGGTCTGGGGGCTTTCGTTGGGCCGGGAACCTGGGAGAATCCTGCAAGGTTGCAGTTCGCGGCCCGAGAAGCACTCTCCGGCCAACATGCCCAACTGCAGCAACAGCTCCCAAACCGAAGGAGCCAGGACACAAAGACCTAGCTGGCCTGAAGGGCCCCCAGGGGGCCCCCAAGCAGCCCCTCTCAATTTGGGTCTGGGGGCTTTCGTTGGGCCGGGAACCTGGGAGATTCCTGCGAGGTTGCAGTTCGCGGCCCGAGAAGCACTCTCCGGCCAACATGCCCAACTGCAGCAACAGCTCCCAAAGCGAAGGAGCCAGGACCCAAAGACCTAGCTGGCCTGAAGGGCCCCCAGGGGGCCCCCAAGCAGCCCCTCTCAATTTGGGTCTGGGGGCTTTCGTTGGGCCGGGAACCTGGGAGATTCCTGCGAGGTTGCAGCTCGCGGCCCGAGAAGCACTCTCTGGCCAACATGCACAACTGCAGCAACAGCTCCCAAAGCGAAGGAGCCAGGACCCAAAGACCTAGCTGGCCTGAAGTGCCCCCAGGGGGGCCCCAAGCAGCCCCTCTCAATTTGGGTCTGGGGGCTTTCGTTGGGCGGGGAACCTGGGAGAATCCTGCAAGGTTGTAGTTCGCGGCCCGAGAAGCACTCTCCGGCCAACATGCCCAACTGCAGCAACAGCTCCCAAACCGAAGGAGCCAGGACCCAAAGACCTAGCTGGCCTGAAGGGCCCCCAGGGGGCCCCCAAGCAGCACCTCTCAATTTGGGTCTGGGGGCTTTCGTTGGGCCGGGAACCTGGGAGATTCCTGCAAGGTTGCAGTTCGCGGCCCGAGAAGCACTCTCCGGCCAACATGCCCAACTGCAGCAACAGCTCCCAAAGCGAAGGAGCCAGGACCCAAAGACCTAGCTGGCCTGAAGGGCCCCCAGGGGGCCCCCAAGCAGCCCCTCTCAATTTGGGTCTGGGGGCTTTCGTTGGGCCGGGAACCTGGGAAAATCCTGCAAGGTTGCAGTTCGCGGCCCGAGAAGCACTCTCCGGCCAACATGCCCAACTGCAGCAACAGCTCCCAAAGCGAAGGAGCCAGGACCCAAAGACCTAGCTGGCCTGAAGGGCCCCCAGGGGGCCCCCAAGCAGCCCCTCTCCATTTGGGTCTGGGGGCTTTTGTTGGGCCGGGAACCAGGGAGATTCCTGCAAGGTTGCAGTTCGAGGCCCGAGAAGCACTCTCCGGCCAACATGCCCAATATCCAGCAACAGCTCCCAAAGCGAAGGAGCCAGGACCCAAAGACCTAGCTGGCCTGAAGAGCCCCCAGGGGGTCCCCAAGCAGCCCCTCTCCATTTGGGTCTGGGGGCTTTCGTTGGCATGTATACCTGAGAGGTACCTGCAAGGTTGCAGTTCGCGGCCCGAGAAGCACTCTCCGGCCAACATGCCCAATATCCAGCAACAGCTCCCAAACCGAAGGAGCCAGGACCCAAAGACCTAGCTGGCCTGAAGGGCCCCCAGGGGGTCCCCAAGCAGCCCCTCTCCATTTGGGTCTGGGGGCTTTCGTTGGGCGGGGAACCTGGGAGATTCATGCAATGTTGCAGTTCGCGGCCCGAGAAGCACTCTCCGGCCAACATGCACAACTGCAGCAACAGCTCCCAAACCGAAGGAGCCAGGACCCAAAGACCTAGCTGGCCTGAAGGGCCCCCAGGGGGCCCCCAAGCAGCCCCTCTCCATTTGGGTCTGGGGGTTTTCGTTGGGCCGGGAACCTGGGAGGTACCTGCAAGGTTGCAGTTCGCGGCCCGAGAAGCACTCTCCGGCCAACATGCCCAACTGCAGCAACAGCTCCCAAACCGAAGGAGCCAGGACCCAAAGACCTAGCTGGCCTGAAGGGCCCCCAGGGGGCCCCCAAGCAGCCCCTCTCAATTTGGTTCTGGGGGCTTTCGTTGGGCCGGGAACCTGGGAGAATCCTGCAAGGTTGCAGTTCGCGGCCCGAGAAGCACTCTCCGGCCAACATGCCCAACTGCAGCAACAGCTCCCAAAGCGAAGGAGCCAGGACCCAAAGACCTAGCTGGCCTGAAGGGCCCCCAGGTGGCCCCCAAGCAGCCCCTCTCCATTTGGGTCTGGGGGCTTTCGTTGGGCATGGATACCTGAGAGGTACCTGCAAGGTTGCAGTTCGCGGCCCGAGAAGCACTCTCCGGCCAACATGCTCAACTGCAGCAACAGCTCCCAAAGCGAAGGAGCCAGGACCCAAAGACCTAGCTGGCCTGAAGGGCCCCCAGGGGGCCCCCAAGCAGCCCCTCTCCAGTTGGGTCTGGGGGCTTTCGTTGGGCCGGGAACCTGGGAGATTCATGCAAGGTTGCAGTTCGCGGCCCGAGAAGCACTCTCCGGCCAACATGCCCAACTGCAGCAACAGCTCCCAAAGCGAAGGAGCCAGGACCCAAAGACCTAGCTGGCCTGAAGGGCCCCCAGGGGGCCCCCAAGCAGCCCCTCTCCATTTGGGTCTGGGGGCTTTCGTTGGGCCGGGAACCTGGGAGAATCCTGCAAGGTTGCAGTTCGCGGCCCGAGAAGCACTCTCCGGCCAACATGCCCAACTGCAGCAACAGCTCCCAAAGCGAAGGAGCCAGGACCCAAAGACCTAGCTGGCCTGAAGGGCCCCCAGGGGGCCCCCAAGCAGCCCCTCTCAATTTGGGTCTGGGGGCTTTCGTTGGGCCGGGAACCTGGGAGATTCCTGCGAGGTTGCAGTTCGCGGCCCGAGAAGCACTCTCCGGCCAACATGCCCAACTGCAGCAACAGCTCCCAAAGCGAAGGAGCCAGGACCCAAAGACCTAGCTGGCCTGAAGGGCCCCCAGGGGGCCCCCAAGCAGCCCCTCTCAATTTGGGTCTGGGGGCTTTCGTTGGGCCGGGAACCTGGGAGATTCCTGCGAGGTTGCAGCTCGCGGCCCGAGAAGCACTCTCTGGCCAACATGCACAACTGCAGCAACAGCTCCCAAAGCGAAGGAGCCAGGACCCAAAGACCTAGCTGGCCTGAAGTGCCCCCAGGGGGGCCCCAAGCAGCCCCTCTCAATTTGGGTCTGGGGGCTTTCGTTGGGCGGGGAACCTGGGAGGATCCTGCAAGGTTGTAGTTCGCGGCCCGAGAAGCACTCTCCGGCCAACATGCCCAACTGCAGCAACAGCTCCCAAACCGAAGGAGCCAGGACCCAAAGACCTAGCTGGCCTGAAGGGCCCCCAGGGGGCCCCCAAGCAGCCCCTCTCAATTTGGGTCTGGGGACTTTCGTTGGGCATGTATACCTGAGAGGTACCTGCAAGTTACAGTTCGCGGCCCGAGAAGCACTCTCCGGCCAACATGCCCAACTGCAGCAACAGCTCCCAAAGCGAAGGAGCCAGGACCCAAAGACCTAGCTGGCCTGAAGGGCCCCCAGGGGGCCCCCAAGCAGCCCCTCTCCATTTGGGTCTGGGGGCTTTCTTTAGGCTGAGAACCTGGGAGATACCAGCAAGGTTGCAGTTCGCGTCCCGAGAAGCACTCTCCGGCCAACATGCCCAATATCCAGCAACAGCTCCCAAAGCGAAGGAGCCAGAACCCAAAGACCTAGCTGGCCTGAAGGGCCCCCAGGGGGCCCCCAAGCAGCCCCTCTCAATTTGGGTCTGGGGACTTTCGTTGGGCATGTATACCTGAGAGGTACCTGCAAGTTACAGTTCGCGGCCCGAGAAGCACTCTCCGGCCAACATGCCCAACTGCAGCAACAGCTCCCAAAGCGAAGGAGCCAGGACCCAAAGACCTAGCTGGCTTGAAGGGCCCCCAGAAGGCCACCAAGCAGCCCCTCTCCATTTGGGTCTGGGGGCTTTCGTTGGGCATGTATACCTGAGAGGTACCTGCAAGTTACAGTTCGCGGCCCGAGAAGCACTCTCCGGCCAACATGCCCAACTGCAGCAACAGCTCCCAAAGCGAAGGAGCCAGGACCCAAAGACCTAGCTGGCCTGAAGGGCCCCCAGGGGGCCCCCAAGCAGCCCCTCTCCATTTGGGTCTGGGGGCTTTCGTTGGGCCGGGAACCTGGGAGAATCCTGCAAGGTTGCAGTTCGCGGCCCGAGAAGCACTCTCCGGCCAACATGCCCAACTGCAGCAACAGCTCCCAAACCGAAGGAGCCAGGACACAAAGACCTAGCTGGCCTGAAGGGCCCCCAGGGGGCCCCCAAGCAGCCCCTCTCAATTTGGGTCTGGGGGCTTTCGTTGGGCCGGGAACCTGGGAGATTCCTGCGAGGTTGCAGTTCGCGGCCCGAGAAGCACTCTCCGGCCAACATGCCCAACTGCAGCAACAGCTCCCAAAGCGAAGGAGCCAGGACCCAAAGACCTAGCTGGCCTGAAGGGCCCCCAGGGGGCCCCCAAGCAGCCCCTCTCAATTTGGGTCTGGGGGCTTTCGTTGGGCCGGGAACCTGGGAGATTCCTGCGAGGTTGCAGCTCGCGGCCCGAGAAGCACTCTCTGGCCAACATGCACAACTGCAGCAACAGCTCCCAAAGCGAAGGAGCCAGGACCCAAAGACCTAGCTGGCCTGAAGTGCCCCCAGGGGGGCCCCAAGCAGCCCCTCTCAATTTGGGTCTGGGGGCTTTCGTTGGGCGGGGAACCTGGGAGAATCCTGCAAGGTTGTAGTTCGCGGCCCGAGAAGCACTCTCCGGCCAACATGCCCAACTGCAGCAACAGCTCCCAAACCGAAGGAGCCAGGACCCAAAGACCTAGCTGGCCTGAAGGGCCCCCAGGGGGCCCCCAAGCAGCACCTCTCAATTTGGGTCTGGGGGCTTTCGTTGGGCCGGGAACCTGGGAGATTCCTGCAAGGTTGCAGTTCGCGGCCCGAGAAGCACTCTCCGGCCAACATGCCCAACTGCAGCAACAGCTCCCAAACCGAAGGAGCCAGGACCCAAAGACCTAGCTGGCCTGAAGGGCCCCCAGGGGGCCCCCAAGCAGCCCCTCTCAATTTGGGTCTGGGGGCTTTCGTTGGGCCGGGAACCTGGGAAAATCCTGCAAGGTTGCAGTTCGCGGCCGGAGAAGCACTCTCCGGCCAACATGCCCAACTGCAGCAACAGCTCCCAAAGCGAAGGAGCCAGGACCCAAAGACCTAGCTGGCCTGAAGGGCCCCCAGGGGGCCCCCAAGCAGCCCCTCTCCATTTGGGTCTGGGGGCTTTTGTTGGGCCGGGAACCAGGGAGATTCCTGCAAGGTTGCAGTTCGAGGCCCGAGAAGCACTCTCCGGCCAACATGCCCAATATCCAGCAACAGCTCCCAAAGCGAAGGAGCCAGGACAAAGACCTAGCTGGCCTGAAGAGCCCCCAGGGGGTCCCCAAGCAGCCCCTCTCCATTTGGGTCTGGGGGCTTTCGTTGGCATGTATACCTGAGAGGTACCTGCAAGGTTGCAGTTCGCGGCCCGAGAAGCACTCTCCGGCCAACATGCCCAATATCCAGCAACAGCTCCCAAAGCGAAGGAGCCAGGACCCAAAGACCTAGCTGGCCTGAAGGGCCCCCAGGGGGTCCCCAAGCAGCCCCTCTCCATTTGGGTCTGGGGGCTTTCGTTGGGCGGGGAACCTGGGAGATTCATGCAATGTTGCAGTTCGCGGCCCGAGAAGCACTCTCCGGCCAACATGCACAACTGCAGCAACAGCTCCCAAACCGAAGGAGCCAGGACCCAAAGACCTAGCTGGCCTGAAGGGCCCCCAGGGGGCCCCCAAGCAGCCCCTCTCCATTTGGGTCTGGGGGTTTTCGTTGGGCCGGGAACCTGGGAGGTACCTGCAAGGTTGCAGTTCGCGGCCCGAGAAGCACTCTCCGGCCAACATGCCCAACTGCAGCAACAGCTCCCAAAGCGAAGGAGCCAGGACCCAAAGACCTAGCTGGCCTGAAGGGCCCCCAGGGGGCCCCCAAGCAGCCCCTCTCAATTTGGTTCTGGGGGCTTTCGTTGGGCCGGGAACCTGGGAGAATCCTGCAAGGTTGCAGTTCGCGGCCCGAGAAGCACTCTCCGGCCAACATGCCCAACTGCAGCAACAGCTCCCAAAGCGAAGGAGCCAGGACCCAAAGACCTAGCTGGCCTGAAGGGCCCCCAGGTGGCCCCCAAGCAGCCCCTCTCCATTTGGGTCTGGGGGCTTTCGTTGGGCATGGATACCTGAGAGGTACCTGCAAGGTTGCAGTTCGCGGCCCGAGAAGCACTCTCCGGCCAACATGCTCAACTGCAGCAACAGCTCCCAAAGCGAAGGAGCCAGGACCCAAAGACCTAGCTGGCCTGAAGGGCCCCCAGGGGGCCCCCAAGCAGCCCCTCTCAATTTGGGTCTGGGGGCTTTCGTTGGGCCGGGAACCTGGGAGATTCATGCAAGGTTGCAGTTCGCGGCCCGAGAAGCACTCTCCGGCCAACATGCCCAACTGCAGCAACAGCTCCCAAAGCGAAGGAGCCAGGACCCAAAGACCTAGCTGGCCTGAAGGGCCCCCAGGGGGCCCCCAAGCAGCCCCTCTCCATTTGGGTCTGGGGGCTTTCGTTGGGCCGGGAACCTGGGAGAATCCTGCAAGGTTGCAGTTCGCGGCCCGAGAAGCACTCTCCGGCCAACATGCCCAACTGCAGCAACAGCTCCCAAAGCGAAGGAGCCAGGACCCAAAGACCTAGCTGGCCTGAAGGGCCCCCAGGGGGCCCCCAAGCAGCCCCTCTCAATTTGGGTCTGGGGGCTTTCGTTGGGCCGGGAACCTGGGAGATTCCTGCGAGGTTGCAGTTCGCGGCCCGAGAAGCACTCTCCGGCCAACATGCCCAACTGCAGCAACAGCTCCCAAAGCGAAGGAGCCAGGACCCAAAGACCTAGCTGGCCTGAAGGGCCCCCAGGGGGCCCCCAAGCAGCCCCTCTCAATTTGGGTCTGGGGGCTTTCGTTGGGCCGGGAACCTGGGAGATTCCTGCGAGGTTGCAGCTCGCGGCCCGAGAAGCACTCTCTGGCCAACATGCACAACTGCAGCAACAGCTCCCAAAGCGAAGGAGCCAGGACCCAAAGACCTAGCTGGCCTGAAGTGCCCCCAGGGGGGCCCCAAGCAGCCCCTCTCAATTTGGGTCTGGGGGCTTTCGTTGGGCGGGGAACCTGGGAGGATCCTGCAAGGTTGTAGTTCGCGGCCCGAGAAGCACTCTCCGGCCAACATGCCCAACTGCAGCAACAGCTCCCAAACCGAAGGAGCCAGGACCCAAAGACCTAGCTGGCCTGAAGGGCCCCCAGGGGGCCCCCAAGCAGCCCCTCTCAATTTGGGTCTGGGGGCTTTCGTTGGGCCGGGAACCTGGGAGAATCCTGCAAGGTTGCAGTTCGCGGCCCGAGAAGCACTCTCCGGCCAACATGCCCAACTGCAGCAACAGCTCCCAAACCGAAGGAGCCAGGACCCAAAGACCTAGCTGGCCTGAAGGGCCCCCAGGGGGCCCCCAAGCAGCCCCTCTCAATTTGGGTCTGGGGGCTTTCGTTGGGCCGGGAACCTGGGAGAATCCTGCAAGGTTGCAGTTCGCGGCCGGAGAAGCACTCTCCGGCCAACATGCCCAACTGCAGCAACAGCTCCCAAAGCGAAGGAGCCAGGACCCAAAGACCTAGCTGGCCTGAAGGGCCCCCAGGGGGCCCCCAAGCAGCCCCTCTCCATTTGGGTCTGGGGGCTTTTGTTGGGCCGGGAACCAGGGAGATTCCTGCAAGGTTGCAGTTCGAGGCCCGAGAAGCACTCTCCGGCCAACATGCTCAACTGCAGCAACGGCTCCCAAACCGAAGGAGCCAGGACACAAAGACCTAGCTGGCCTGAAGGGCCCCCAGGGGGCCCCCAAGCAGCCCCACTCAATTTGGGTCTGGGGGCTTTCGTTGGGCATGTATACCTGAGAGGTACCTGCAAGGTTGCAGTTCGCGGCCCGAGAAGCACTCTCCGGCCAACATGCTCAATATCCATCAACAGCTCCCAAACCGAAGGAGCCAGGACCCAAAGACCTAGCTGGCCTGAAGGGCCCCCAGGGGGTCCCCAAGCAGCCCCTCTCCATTTGGGTCTGGGGGCTTTCGTTGGGCGGGGAACCTGGGAGATTCCTGCAAGGTTGCAGTTCGCGGCCCGAGAAGCACTCTCCGGCCAACATGCACAACTGCAGCAACAGCTCCCAAACCGAAGGAGCCAGGACCCAAAGACCTAGCTGGCCTGAAGGGCCCCCAGGGGGGCCCCAACAGCCCCTCTCAATTTGGGTCTGGGGGCTTTCGTTGGGCCGGGAACCTGGGAGAATCCTGCAAGGTTGCAGTTCGCGGCCCGAGAAGCACTCTCCGGCCAACATGCCCAACTGCAGCAACAGCTCCGAAAGCGAAGGAGCCAGGACCCAAAGACCTAGCTGGCCTGAAGGGCCCCCAGGGGGCCCCCAAGCAGCCCCTCTCAATTTGGGTCTGGGGGCTTTCGTTGGGCCGGGAACCTGGGAGAATCCTGCAAGGTTGCAGTTCGCGGCCCGAGAAGCACTCTCCGGCCAACATGCCCAACTGCAGCAACAGCTCCCAAAGCGAAGGAGCCAGGACCCAAAGACCTAGCTGGCCTGAAGGGCCCCCAGGTGGCCCCCAAGCAGCCCCTCTCCATTTGGGTCTGGGGGCTTTCGTTGGGCATGGATACCTGAGAGGTACCTGCAAGGTTGCAGTTCGCGGCCCGAGAAGCACTCTCCGGCCAACATGCTCAACTGCAGCAACAGCTCCCAAAGCGAAGGAGCCAGGACCCAAAGACCTAGCTGGCCTGAAGGGCCCCCAGGGGGCCCCCAAGCAGCCCCTCTCAATTTGGGTCTGGGGGCTTTCGTTGGGCCGGGAACCTGGGAGATTCATGCAAGGTTGCAGTTCGCGGCCCGAGAAGCACTCTCCGGCCAACATGCCCAACTGCAGCAACAGCTCCCAAAGCGAAGGAGCCAGGACCCAAAGACCTAGCTGGCCTGAAGGGCCCCCAGGGGTCCCCCAAGCAGCCCCTCTCCATTTGGGTCTGGGGGCTTTCGTTGGGCCGGGAACCTGGGAGATTCCTGCGAGGTTGCAGTTCGCGGCCCGAGAAGCACTCTCCGGCCAACATGCCCAACTGCAGCAACAGCTCCCAAACCGAATGAGCCAGGACACAAAGACCTAGCTGGCCTGAAGGGCCCCCAGGGGGCCCCCAAGCAGCCCCTCTCAATTTGGGTCTGGGGGCTTTCGTTGGGCCGGGAACCTGGGAGATTCCTGCGAGGTTGCAGCTCGCGGCCCGAGAAGCACTCTCTGGCCAACATGCACAACTGCAGCAACAGCTCCCAAAGCGAAGGAGCCAGGACCCAAAGACCTAGCTGGCCTGAAGTGCCCCCAGGGGGGCCCCAAGCAGCCCCTCTCCATTTGGGTCTGGGGGCTTTCGTTGGGCGGGGAACCTGGGAGAATCCTGCAAGGTTGTAGCTCGCGGCCCGAGAAGCACTCTCCGGCCAACATGCACAACTGCAGCAACAGCTCCCAAAGCGAAGGAGCCAGGACCCAAAGACCTAGCTGGCCTGAAGGGCCCCCAGGGGGCCCCCAAGCAGCCCCTCTCAATTTGGGTCTGGGGGCTTTCGTTGGGCCGGGAACCTGGGAGAATCCTGCAAGGTTGCAGTTCGCGGCCCGAGAAGCACTCTCCGGCCAACATGCCCAACTGCAGCAACAGCTCCCAAAGCGAAGGAGCCAGGACCCAAAGACCTAGCTGGCCTGAAGGGCCCCCAGGGGGCCCCCAAGCAGCCCCTCTCCATTTGGGTCTGGGGGCTTTCGTTGGGCATGGATACCTGAGAGGTACCTGCAAGGTTGCAGTTCGCGGCCCGAGAAGCACTCTCCGGCCAACATGCTCAACTGCAGCAACAGCTCCCAAAGCGAAGGAGCCAGGACCCAAAGACCTAGCTGGCCTGAAGGGCCCCCAGGGGGCCCCCAAGCAGCCCCTCTCCATTTGGGTCTGGGGGCTTTCGTTGGGCCGGGAACCTGGGAGATTCATGCAAGGTTGCAGTTCGCGGCCCGAGAAGCACTCTCCGGCCAACATGCCCAACTGCAGCAACAGCTCCCAAAGCGAAGGAGCCAGGACCCAAAGACCTAGCTGGCCTGAAGGGCCCCCAGGGGGCCCCCAAGCAGCCCCTCTCCATTTGGGTCTGGGGGCTTTCGTTGGGCCGGGAACCTGGGAGAATCCTGCAAGGTTGCAGTTCGCGGCCCGAGAAGCACTCTCCGGCCAACATGCCCAACTGCAGCAACAGCTCCCAAAGCGAAGGAGCCAGGACCCAAAGACCTAGCTGGCCTGAAGGGCCCCCAGGGGGCCCCCAAGCAGCCCCTCTCAATTTGGGTCTGGGGGCTTTCGTTGGGCCGGGAACCTGGGAGATTCCTGCGAGGTTGCAGTTCGCGGCCCGAGAAGCACTCTCCGGCCAACATGCCCAACTGCAGCAACAGCTCCCAAAGCGAAGGAGCCAGGACCCAAAGACCTAGCTGGCCTGAAGGGCCCCCAGGGGGCCCCCAAGCAGCCCCTCTCCATTTGGGTCTGGGGGCTTTCGTTGGGCCGGGAACCTGGGAGATTCCTGCGAGGTTGCAGCTCGCGGCCCGAGAAGCACTCTCTGGCCAACATGCACAACTGCAGCAACAGCTCCCAAAGCGAAGGAGCCAGGACCCAAAGACCTAGCTGGCCTGAAGTGCCCCCAGGGGGGCCCCAAGCAGCCCCTCTCAATTTGGGTCTGGGGGCTTTCGTTGGGCGGGGAACCTGGGAGAATCCTGCAAGGTTGTAGTTCGCGGCCCGAGAAGCACTCTCCGGCCAACATGCCCAACTGCAGCAACAGCTCCCAAACCGAAGGAGCCAGGACCCAAAGACCTAGCTGGCCTGAAGGGCCCCCAGGGGGCCCCCAAGCAGCACCTCTCAATTTGGGTCTGGGGGCTTTCGTTGGGCCGGGAACCTGGGAGATTCCTGCAAGGTTGCAGTTCGCGGCCCGAGAAGCACTCTCCGGCCAACATGCCCAACTGCAGCAACAGCTCCCAAACCGAAGGAGCCAGGACCCAAAGACCTAGCTGGCCTGAAGGGCCCCCAGGGGGCCCCCAAGCAGCCCCTCTCAATTTGGGTCTGGGGGCTTTCGTTGGGCCGGGAACCTGGGAGAATCCTGCAAGGTTGCAGTTCGCGGCCGGAGAAGCACTCTCCGGCCAACATGCCCAACTGCAGCAACAGCTCCCAAAGCGAAGGAGCCAGGACCCAAAGACCTAGCTGGCCTGAAGGGCCCCCAGGGGGCCCCCAAGCAGCCCCTCTCCATTTGGGTCTGGGGGCTTTTGTTGGGCCGGGAACCAGGGAGATTCTTGCAAGGTTGCAGTTCGAGGCCCGAGAAGCACTCTCCGGCCAACATGCTCAACTGCAGCAACGGCTCCCAAACCGAAGGAGCCAGGACACAAAGACCTAGCTGGCCTGAAGGGCCCCCAGGGGGCCCCCAAGCAGCCCCACTCAATTTGGGTCTGGGGGCTTTCGTTGGGCATGTATACCTGAGAGGTACCTGCAAGGTTGCAGTTCGCGGCCCGAGAAGCACTCTCCGGCCAACATGCCCAACTGCAGCAACAGCTCCCAAAGCGAAGGAGCCAGGACCCAAAGACCTAGCTGGCCTGAAGGGCCCCCAGGGGTCCCCCAAGCAGCCCCTCTCAATTTGGGTCTGGGGGCTTTCGTTGGGCCGGGAACCTGGGAGATTCCTGCGAGGTTGCAGCTCGCGGCCCGAGAAGCACTCTCCGGCCAACATGCCCAACTGCAGCAACAGCTCCCAAACCGAAGGAGCCAGGACCCAAAGACCTAGCTGGCCTGAAGGGCCCCCAGGGGGGGCCCAAGCAGCCCCTCTCCATTTGGGTCTGGGGGCTTTCGTTGGGCGGGGAACCTGGGAGAATCCTGCAAGGTTGTAGCTCGCGGCCCGAGAAGCACTCTCCGGCCAACATGCACAACTGCAGCAACAGCTCCCAAAGCGAAGGAGCCAGGACCCAAAGACCTAGCTGGCCTGAAGGGCCCCCAGGGGGCCCCCAAGCAGCCCCTCTCAATTTGGTTCTGGGGGCTTTCGTTGGGCCGGGAACCTGGGAGAATCCTGCAAGGTTGCAGTTCGCGGCCCGAGAAGCACTCTCCGGCCAACATGCCCAACTGCAGCAACAGCTCCCAAAGCGAAGGAGCCAGGACCCAAAGACCTAGCTGGCCTGAAGGGCCCCCAGGTGGCCCCCAAGCAGCCCCTCTCCATTTGGGTCTGGGGGCTTTCGTTGGGCATGGATACCTGAGAGGTACCTGCAAGGTTGCAGTTCGCGGCCCGAGAAGCACTCTCCGGCCAACATGCTCAACTGCAGCAACAGCTCCCAAAGCGAAGGAGCCAGGACCCAAAGACCTAGCTGGCCTGAAGGGCCCCCAGGGGGCCCCCAAGCAGCCCCTCTCAATTTGGGTCTGGGGGCTTTCGTTGGGCCGGGAACCTGGGAGATTCATGCAAGGTTGCAGTTCGCGGCCCGAGAAGCACTCTCCGGCCAACATGCCCAACTGCAGCAACAGCTCCCAAACCGAAGGAGCCAGGACCCAAAGACCTAGCTGGCCTGAAGGGCCCCCAGGGGGCCCCCAAGCAGCCCCTCTCAATTTGGGTCTGGGGGCTTTCGTTGGGCCGGGAACCTGGGAGATTCATGCAATGTTGCAGCTCGCGGCCCGAGAAGCACTCTCTGGCCAACATGCACAACTGCAGCAACAGCTCCCAAAGCGAAGGAGCCAGGACCCAAAGACCTAGCTGGCCTGAAGTGCCCCCAGGGGGGCCCCAAGCAGCCCCTCTCAATTTGGGTCTGGGGGCTTTCGTTGGGCGGGGAACCTGGGAGAATCCTGCAAGGTTGTAGTTCGCGGCCCGAGAAGCACTCTCCGGCCAACATGCCCAACTGCAGCAACAGCTCCCAAACCGAAGGAGCCAGGACCCAAAGACCTAGCTGGCCTGAAGGGCCCCCAGGGGGCCCCCAAGCAGCACCTCTCAATTTGGGTCTGGGGGCTTTCGTTGGGCCGGGAACCTGGGAGATTCCTGCAAGGTTGCAGTTCGCGGCCCGAGAAGCACTCTCCGGCCAACATGCCCAACTGCAGCAACAGCTCCCAAACCGAAGGAGCCAGGACCCAAAGACCTAGCTGGCCTGAAGGGCCCCCAGGGGGCCCCCAAGCAGCCCCTCTCAATTTGGGTCTGGGGGCTTTCGTTGGGCCGGGAACCTGGGAGAATCCTGCAAGGTTGCAGTTCGCGGCCGGAGAAGCACTCTCCGGCCAACATGCCCAACTGCAGCAACAGCTCCCAAAGCGAAGGAGCCAGGACCCAAAGACCTAGCTGGCCTGAAGGGCCCCCAGGGGGCCCCCAAGCAGCCCCTCTCCATTTGGGTCTGGGGGCTTTTGTTGGGCCGGGAACCAGGGAGATTCCTGCAAGGTTGCAGTTCGAGGCCCGAGAAGCACTCTCCGGCCAACATGCTCAACTGCAGCAACGGCTCCCAAACCGAAGGAGCCAGGACCCAAAGACCTAGCTGGCCTGAAGGGCCCCCAGGGGGCCCCCAAGCAGCCCCACTCAATTTGGGTCTGGGGGCTTTCGTTGGGCATGTATACCTGAGAGGTACCTGCAAGGTTGCAGTTCGCGGCCCGAGAAGCACTCTCCGGCCAACATGCCCAATATCCAGCAACAGCTCCCAAACCGAAGGAGCCAGGACCCAAAGACCTAGCTGGCCTGAAGGGCCCCCAGGGGGTCCCCAAGCAGCCCCTCTCCATTTGGGTCTGGGGGCTTTCGTTGGGCCGGGAACCTGGGAGATTCATGCAATGTTGCAGTTCGCGGCCCGAGAAGCACTCTCCGGCCAACATGCACAACTGCAGCAACAGCTCCCAAACCGAAGGAGCCAGGACCCAAAGACCTAGCTGGCCTGAAGGGCCCCCAGGGGGCCCCCAAGCAGCCCCTCTCCATTTGGGTCTGGGGGTTTTCGTTGGGCCGGGAACCTGGGAGGTACCTGCAAGGTTGCAGTTCGCGGCCCGAGAAGCACTCTCCGGCCAACATGCCCAACTGCAGCAACAGCTCCCAAACCGAAGGAGCCAGGACCCAAAGACCTAGCTGGCCTGAAGGGCCCCCAGGGGGGCCCCAAGCAGCCCCTCTCCATTTGGGTCTGGGGGCTTTCGTTGGGCCGGGAACCTGGGAGAATCCTGCAAGGTTGCAGTTCGCGGCCCGAGAAGCACTCTCCGGCCAACATGCCCAACTGCAGCAACAGCTCCCAAAGCGAAGGAGCCAGGACCCAAAGACCTAGCTGGCCTGAAGGGCCCCCAGGGGGCCCCCAAGCAGCCCCTCTCAATTTGGGTCTGGGGGCTTTCGTTGGGCCGGGAACCTGGGAGAATCCTGCAAGGTTGCAGTTCGCGGCCCGAGAAGCACTCTCCGGCCAACATGCCCAACTGCAGCAACAGCTCCCAAAGCGAAGGAGCCAGGACCCAAAGACCTAGCTGGCCTGAAGGGCCCCCAGGTGGCCCCCAAGCAGCCCCTCTCAATTTGGGTCTGGGGGCTTTCGTTGGGCATGGATACCTGAGACGTACCTGCAAGGTTGCAGTTCGCGGCCCGAGAAGCACTCTCCGGCCAACATGCCCAACTGCAGCAACAGCTCCCAAAGCGAAGGAGCCAGGACCCAAAGACCTAGCTAGCCTGAAGGGCCCCCAGGGGGCCCCCAAGCAGCCCCTCTCAATTTGGGTCTGGGGGCTTTCGTTGGGCGGGGAACCTGGGAGATTCATGCAAGGTTGCAGTTCGCGGCCCGAGAAGCACTCTCCGGCCAACATGCCCAACTGCAGCAACAGCTCCCAAAGCGAAGGAGCCAGGACCCAAAGACCTAGCTGGCCTGAAGGGCCCCCAGGGGGCCCCCAAGCAGCCCCTCTCCATTTGGGTCTGGGGGCTTTCGTTGGGCCGGGAACCTGGGAGATTCCTGCGAGGTTGCAGTTCGCGGCCCGAGAAGCACTCTCCGGCCAACATGCCCAACTGCAGCAACAGCTCCCAAACCGAAGGAGCCAGGACCCAAAGACCTAGCTGGCCTGAAGGGCCCCCAGGGGGCCCCCAAGCAGCCCCTCTCCATTTGGGTCTGGGGGCTTTCGTTGGGCCGGGAACCTGGGAGATTCCTGCGAGGTTGCAGCTCGCGGCCCGAGAAGCACTCTCTGGCCAACATGCACAACTGCAGCAACAGCTCCCAAAGCGAAGGAGCCAGGACCCAAAGACCTAGCTGGCCTGAAGTGCCCCCAGGGGGGCCCCAAGCAGCCCCTCTCCATTTGGGTCTGGGGGCTTTCGTTGGGCGGGGAACCTGGGAGAATCCTGCAAGGTTGTAGCTCGCGGCCCGAGAAGCACTCTCCGGCCAACATGCTCAACTGCAGCAACAGCTCCCAAAGCGAAGGAGCCAGGACCCAAAGACCTAGCTGGCCTGAAGGGCCCCCAGGGGGCCCCCAAGCAGCCCCTCTCAATTTGGGTCTGGGGGCTTTCGTTGGGCCGGGAACCTGGGAGATTCATGCAAGGTTGCAGTTCGCGGCCCGAGAAGCACTCTCCGGCCAACATGCCCAACTGCAGCAACAGCTCCCAAAGCGAAGGAGCCAGGACCCAAAGACCTAGCTGGCCTGAAGGGCCCCCAGGGGGCCCCCAAGCAGCCCCTCTCCATTTGGGTCTGGGGGCTTTCGTTGGGCCGGGAACCTGGGAGAATCCTGCAAGGTTGCAGTTCGCGGCCCGAGAAGCACTCTCCGGCCAACATGCCCAACTGCAGCAACAGCTCCCAAAGCGAAGGAGCCAGGACCCAAAGACCTAGCTGGCCTGAAGGGCCCCCAGGGGGCCCCCAAGCAGCCCCTCTCAATTTGGGTCTGGGGGCTTTCGTTGGGCCGGGAACCTGGGAGATTCCTGCGAGGTTGCAGTTCGCGGCCCGAGAAGCACTCTCCGGCCAACATGCCCAACTGCAGCAACAGCTCCCAAAGCGAAGGAGCCAGGACCCAAAGACCTAGCTGGCCTGAAAGGCCCCCAGGGGGCCCCGAAGCAGCCCCTCTCAATTTGGGTCTGGGGGCTTTCGTTGGGCCGGGAACCTGGGAGATTCCTGCGAGGTTGCAGCTCGCGGCCCGAGAAGCACTCTCTGGCCAACATGCACAACTGCAGCAACAGCTCCCAAAGCGAAGGAGCCAGGACCCAAAGACCTAGCTGGCCTGAAGTGCCCCCAGGGGGGCCCCAAGCAGCCCCTCTCAATTTGGGTCTGGGGGCTTTCGTTGGGCGGGGAACCTGGGAGAATCCTGCAAGGTTGTAGCTCGCGGCCCGAGAAGCACTCTCCGGCCAACATGCACAACTGCAGCAACAGCTCCCAAAGCGAAGGAGCCAGGACCCAAAGACCTAGCTGGCCTGAAGGGCCCCCAGGGGGCCCCCAAGCAGCCCCTCTCAATTTGGGTCTGGGGGCTTTCGTTGGGCCGGGAACCTGGGAGAATCCTGCAAGGTTGCAGTTCGCGGCCCGAGAAGCACTCTCCGGCCAACATGCCCAACTGCAGCAACAGCTCCCAAAGCGAAGGAGCCAGGACCCAAAGACCTAGCTGGCCTGAAGGGCCCCCAGGTGGCCCCCAAGCAGCCCCTCTCCATTTGGGTCTGGGGGCTTTCGTTGGGCATGGATACCTGAGAGGTACCTGCAAGGTTGCAGTTCGCGGCCCGAGAAGCACTCTCCGGCCAACATGCTCAACTGCAGCAACAGCTCCCAAAGCGAAGGAGCCAGGACCCAAAGACCTAGCTGGCCTGAAGGGCCCCCAGGGGGCCCCCAAGCAGCCCCTCTCAATTTGGGTCTGGGGGCTTTCGTTGGGCCGGGAACCTGGGAGATTCATGCAAGGTTGCAGTTCGCGGCCCGAGAAGCACTCTCCGGCCAACATGCCCAACTGCAGCAACAGCTCCCAAAGCGAAGGAGCCAGGACCCAAAGACCTAGCTGGCCTGAAGGGCCCCCAGGGGGCCCCCAAGCAGCCCCTCTCAATTTGGGTCTGGGGGCTTTCGTTGGGCCGGGAACCTGGGAGATTCCTGCGAGGTTGCAGCTCGCGGCCCGAGAAGCACTCTCTGGCCAACATGCACAACTGCAGCAACAGCTCCCAAAGCGAAGGAGCCAGGACCCAAAGACCTAGCTGGCCTGAAGTGCCCCCAGGGGGGCCCCAAGCAGCCCCTCTCAATTTGGGTCTGGGGGCTTTCGTTGGGCGGGGAAACTGGGATAATCCTGCAAGGTTGTAGTTCGCGGCCCGAGAAGCACTCTCCGGCCAACATGCCCAACTGCAGCAACAGCTCCCAAACCGAAGGAGCCAGGACCCAAAG
Source organism: Gallinula chloropus (assembly GCF_964237585.1). NCBI lineage: Eukaryota > Metazoa > Chordata > Aves > Gruiformes > Rallidae > Gallinula > Gallinula chloropus. Next base: position 45,730 of record NW_028168158.1, on the reverse strand, counting down.
ACCTAGCTGGCCTGAAGGGCCCCCAGGGGGCCCCCAAGCAGCACCTCTCAATTTGGGTCTGGGGGCTTTCGTTGGGCCGGGAACCTGGGAGATTCCTGCAAGGTTGCAGTTCGCGGCCCGAGAAGCACTCTCCGGCCAACATGCCCAACTGCAGCAACAGCTCCCAAACCGAAGGAGCCAGGACCCAAAGACCTAGCTGGCCTGAAGGGCCCCCAGGGGGCCCCCAAGCAGCCCCTCTCAATTTGGGTCTGGGGGCTTTCGTTGGGCCGGGAACCTGGGAGAATCCTGCAAGGTTGCAGTTCGCGGCCGGAGAAGCACTCTCCGGCCAACATGCCCAACTGCAGCAACAGCTCCCAAAGCGAAGGAGCCAGGACCCAAAGACCTAGCTGGCCTGAAGGGCCCCCAGGGGGCCCCCAAGCAGCCCCTCTCCATTTGGGTCTGGGGGCTTTTGTTGGGCCGGGAACCAGGGAGATTCCTGCAAGGTTGCAGTTCGAGGCCCGAGAAGCACTCTCCGGCCAACATGCTCAACTGCAGCAACGGCTCCCAAACCGAAGGAGCCAGGACACAAAGACCTAGCTGGCCTGAAGGGCCCCCAGGGGGCCCCCAAGCAGCCCCACTCAATTTGGGTCTGGGGGCTTTCGTTGGGCATGTATACCTGAGAGGTACCTGCAAGGTTGCAGTTCGCGGCCCGAGAAGCACTCTCCGGCCAACATGCCCAATATCCAGCAACAACTCCCAAACCGAAGGAGCCAGGACCCAAAGACCTAGCTGGCCTGAAGGGCCCCCAGGGGGTCCCCAAGCAGCCCCTCTCCATTTGGGTCTGGGGGCTTTCGTTGGGCCGGGAACCTGGGAGATTCATGCAATGTTGCAGTTCGCGGCCCGAGAAGCACTCTCCGGCCAACATGCACAACTGCAGCAACAGCTCCCAAACCGAAGGAGCCAGGACCCAAAGACCTAGCTGGCCTGAAGGGCCCCCAGGGGGCCCCCAAGCAGCCCCTCTCCATTTGGGTCTGGGGGTTTTCGTTGGGCCGGGAACCTGGGAGGTACCTGCAAGGTTGCAGTTCGCGGCCCGAGAAGCACTCTCCGGCCAACATGCCCAACTGCAGCAACAGCTCCCAAACCGAAGGAGCCAGGACCCAAAGACCTAGCTGGCCTGAAGGGCCCCCAGGGGGGCCCCAAGCAGCCCCTCTCCATTTGGGTCTGGGGGCTTTCGTTGGGCCGGGAACCTGGGAGAATCCTGCAAGGTTGCAGTTCGCGGCCCGAGAAGCACTCTCCGGCCAACATGCCCAACTGCAGCAACAGCTCCCAAAGCGAAGGAGCCAGGACCCAAAGACCTAGCTGGCCTGAAGGGCCCCCAGGGGGCCCCCAAGCAGCCCCTCTCAATTTGGGTCTGGGGGCTTTCGTTGGGCCGGGAACCTGGGAGAATCCTGCAAGGTTGCAGTTCGCGGCCCGAGAAGCACTCTCCGGCCAACATGCCCAACTGCAGCAACAGCTCCCAAAGCGAAGGAGCCAGGACCCAAAGACCTAGCTGGCCTGAAGGGCCCCCAGGTGGCCCCCAAGCAGCCCCTCTCAATTTGGGTCTGGGGGCTTTCGTTGGGCATGGATACCTGAGACGTACCTGCAAGGTTGCAGTTCGCGGCCCGAGAAGCACTCTCCGGCCAACATGCCCAACTGCAGCAACAGCTCCCAAAGCGAAGGAGCCAGGACCCAAAGACCTAGCTAGCCTGAAGGGCCCCCAGGGGGCCCCCAAGCAGCCCCTCTCAATTTGGGTCTGGGGGCTTTCGTTGGGCCGGGAACCTGGGAGATTCATGCAAGGTTGCAGTTCGCGGCCCGAGAAGCACTCTCCGGCCAACATGCCCAACTGCAGCAACAGCTCCCAAAGCGAAGGAGCCAGGACCCAAAGACCTAGCTGGCCTGAAGGGCCCCCAGGGGGCCCCCAAGCAGCCCCTCTCCATTTGGGTCTGGGGGCTTTCGTTGGGCCGGGAACCTGGGAGATTCCTGCGAGGTTGCAGTTCGCGGCCCGAGAAGCACTCTCCGGCCAACATGCCCAACTGCAGCAACAGCTCCCAAAGCGAAGGAGCCAGGACCCAAAGACCTAGCTGGCCTGAAGTGCCCCCAGGGGGGCCCCAAGCAGCCCCTCTCCATTTGGGTCTGGGGGCTTTCGTTGGGCGGGGAACCTGGGAGAATCCTGCAAGGTTGTAGCTCGCGGCCCGAGAAGCACTCTCCGGCCAACATGCACAACTGCAGCAACAGCTCCCAAACCGAAGGAGCCAGGACCCAAAGACCTAGCTGGCCTGAAGGGCCCCCAGGGGGCCCCCAAGCAGCACCTCTCAATTTGGGTCTGGGGGCTTTCGTTGGGCCGGGAACCTGGGAGATTCCTGCAAGGTTGCAGTTCGCGGCCCGAGAAGCACTCTCCGGCCAACATGCCCAACTGCAGCAACAGCTCCCAAACCGAAGGAGCCAGGACCCAAAGACCTAGCTGGCCTGAAGGGCCCCCAGGGGGCCCCCAAGCAGCCCCTCTCAATTTGGGTCTGGGGGCTTTCGTTGGGCCGGGAACCTGGGAGAATCCTGCAAGGTTGCAGTTCGCGGCCGGAGAAGCACTCTCCGGCCAACATGCCCAACTGCAGCAACAGCTCCCAAAGCGAAGGAGCCAGGACCCAAAGACCTAGCTGGCCTGAAGGGCCCCCAGGGGTCCCCCAAGCAGCCCCTCTCCATTTGGGTCTGGGGGCTTTTGTTGGGCCGGGAACCAGGGAGATTCCTGCAAGGTTGCAGTTCGAGGCCCGAGAAGCACTCTCCGGCCAACATGCTCAACTGCAGCAACGGCTCCCAAACCGAAGGAGCCAGGACACAAAGACCTAGCTGGCCTGAAGGGCCCCCAGGGCGCCCCCAAGCAGCCCCTCTCAATTTGGGTCTGGGGGCTTTCGTTGGGCCGGGAACCTGGGAGATTCATGCAAGGTTGCAGTTCGCGGCCCGAGAAGCACTCTCCGGCCAACATGCCCAACTGCAGCAACAGCTCCCAAAGCGAAGGAGCCAGGACCCAAAGACCTAGCTGGCCTGAAGGGCCCCCAGGGGGCCCCCAAGCAGCCCCTCTCCATTTGGGTCTGGGGGCTTTCGTTGGGCCGGGAACCTGGGAGATTCCTGCGAGGTTGCAGTTCGCGGCCCGAGAAGCACTCTCCGGCCAACATGCCCAACTGCAGCAACAGCTCCCAAAGCGAAGGAGCCAGGACCCAAAGACCTAGCTGGCCTGAAGGGCCCCCAGGGGGCCCCCAAGCAGCCCCTCTCCATTTGGGTCTGGGGGCTTTCGTTGGGCCGGGAACCTGGGAGATTCCTGCGAGGTTGCAGCTCGCGGCCCGAGAAGCACTCTCTGGCCAACATGCACAACTGCAGCAACAGCTCCCAAAGCGAAGGAGCCAGGACCCAAAGACCTAGCTGGCCTGAAGTGCCCCCAGGGGGGCCCCAAGCAGCCCCTCTCCATTTGGGTCTGGGGGCTTTCGTTGGGCGGGGAACCTGGGAGAATCCTGCAAGGTTGTAGCTCGCGGCCCGAGAAGCACTCTCCGGCCAACATGCACAACTGCAGCAACAGCTCCCAAACCGAAGGAGCCAGGACCCAAAGACCTAGCTGGCCTGAAGGGCCCCCAGGGGGCCCCCAAGCAGCACCTCTCAATTTGGGTCTGGGGGCTTTCGTTGGGCCGGGAACCTGGGAGATTCCTGCAAGGTTGCAGTTCGCGGCCCGAGAAGCACTCTCCGGCCAACATGCCCAACTGCAGCAACAGCTCCCAAACCGAAGGAGCCAGGACCCAAAGACCTAGCTGGCCTGAAGGGCCCCCAGGGGGCCCCCAAGCAGCCCCTCTCAATTTGGGTCTGGGGGCTTTCGTTGGGCCGGGAACCTGGGAGAATCCTGCAAGGTTGCAGTTCGCGGCCGGAGAAGCACTCTCCGGCCAACATGCCCAACTGCAGCAACAGCTCCCAAAGCGAAGGAGCCAGGACCCAAAGACCTAGCTGGCCTGAAGGGCCCCCAGGGGGCCCCCAAGCAGCCCCTCTCCATTTGGGTCTGGGGGCTTTCGTTGGGCCGGGAACCTGGGAGATTCCTGCGAGGTTGCAGCTCGCGGCCCGAGAAGCACTCTCTGGCCAACATGCACAACTGCAGCAACAGCTCCCAAAGCGAAGGAGCCAGGACCCAAAGACCTAGCTGGCCTGAAGTGCCCCCAGGGGGGCCCCAAGCAGCCCCTCTCCATTTGGGTCTGGGGGCTTTCGTTGGGCGGGGAACCTGGGAGAATCCTGCAAGGTTGTAGCTCGCGGCCCGAGAAGCACTCTCCGGCCAACATGCACAACTGCAGCAACAGCTCCCAAACCGAAGGAGCCAGGACCCAAAGACCTAGCTGGCCTGAAGGGCCCCCAGGGGGCCCCCAAGCAGCACCTCTCAATTTGGGTCTGGGGGCTTTCGTTGGGCCGGGAACCTGGGAGATTCCTGCAAGGTTGCAGTTCGCGGCCCGAGAAGCACTCTCCGGCCAACATGCCCAACTGCAGCAACAGCTCCCAAACCGAAGGAGCCAGGACCCAAAGACCTAGCTGGCCTGAAGGGCCCCCAGGGGGCCCCCAAGCAGCCCCTCTCAATTTGGGTCTGGGGGCTTTCGTTGGGCCGGGAACCTGGGAGAATCCTGCAAGGTTGCAGTTCGCGGCCGGAGAAGCACTCTCCGGCCAACATGCCCAACTGCAGCAACAGCTCCCAAAGCGAAGGAGCCAGGACCCAAAGACCTAGCTGGCCTGAAGGGCCCCCAGGGGGCCCCCAAGCAGCCCCACTCAATTTGGGTCTGGGGGCTTTCGTTGGGCATGTATACCTGAGAGGTACCTGCAAGGTTGCAGTTCGCGGCCCGAGAAGCACTCTCCGGCCAACATGCCCAATATCCAGCAACAGCACCCAAACCGAAGGAGCCAGGACCCAAAGACCTAGCTGGCCTGAAGGGCCCCCAGGGGGTCCCCAAGCAGCCCCTCTCCATTTGGGTCTGGGGGCTTTCGTTGGGCGGGGAACCTGGGAGATTCATGCAAGGTTGCAGTTCGAGGCCCGAGAAGCACTCTCCGGCCAACATGGACAACTGCAGCAACAGCTCCCAAAGCGAAGGAGCCAGGACCCAAAGACCTAGCTGGCCTGAAGGGCCCCCAGGGGGCCCCCAAGCAGCCCCTCTCCATTTGGGTCTGGGGGTTTTCGTTGGGCCGGGAACCTGGGAGGTACCTGCAAGGTTGCAGTTCGCGGCCCGAGAAGCACTCTCCGGCCAACATGCCCAACTGCAGCAACAGCTCCCAAACCGAAGGAGCCAGGACCCAAAGACCTAGCTGGCCTGAAGGGCCCCCAGGGGGGCCCCAAGCAGCCCCTCTCCATTTGGGTCTGGGGGCTTTCGTTGGGCCGGGAACCTGGGAGAATCCTGCAAGGTTGCAGTTCGCGGCCCGAGAAGCACTCTCCGGCCAACATGCCCAACTGCAGCAACAGCTCCCAAAGCGAAGGAGCCAGGACCCAAAGACCTAGCTGGCCTGAAGGGCCCCCAGGGGGCCCCCAAGCAGCCCCTCTCAATTTGGGTCTGGGGGCTTTCGTTGGGCCGGGAACCTGGGAGATTCCTGCAAGGTTGCAGTTCGCGGCCCGAGAAGCACTCTCCGGCCAACATGCCCAACTGCAGCAACAGCTCCCAAAGCGAAGGAGCCAGGACCCAAAGACCTAGCTGGCCTGAAGGGCCCCCAGGTGGCCCCCAAGCAGCCCCTCTCCATTTGGGTCTGGGGGCTTTCGTTGGGCATGGATACCTGAGAGGTACCTGCAAGGTTGCAGTTCGCGGCCCGAGAAGCACTCTCCGGCCAACATGCTCAACTGCAGCAACAGCTCCCAAAGCGAAGGAGCCAGGACACAAAGACCTAGCTGGCCTGAAGGGCCCCCAGGGGGCCCCCAAGCAGCCCCTCTCCATTTGGGTCTGGGGGCTTTCGTTGGGCCGGGAACCTGGGAGATTCATGCAAGGTTGCAGTTCGCGGCCCGAGAAGCACTCTCCGGCCAACATGCCCAACTGCAGCAACAGCTCCCAAAGCGAAGGAGCCAGGACCCAAAGACCTAGCTGGCCTGAAGGGCCCCCAGGGGGCCCCCAAGCAGCCCCTCTCAATTTGGGTCTGGGGGCTTTCGTTGGGCATGGACACCTGAGAGGTACATGCAAGTTACAGTTCGCGGCCCGAGAAGCACTCTCCGGCCAACATGCCCAACTGCAGCAACAGCTCCCAAAGCGAAGGAGCCAGGACCCAAAGACCTAGCTGGCCTGAAGGGCCCCCAGGGGGGCCCCAAGCAGCCCCTCTCAATTTGGGTCTGGGGGCTTTCGTTGGGCCGGGAACCTGGGAGAATCCTGCAAGGTTGCAGTTCGCGGCCCGAGAAGCACTCTCCGGCCAACATGCCCAACTGCAGCAACAGCTCCCAAAGCAAAGGAGCCAGGACCCAAAGACCTAGCTGGCCTGAAGGGCCCCCAGGGGGCCCCCAAGCAGCCCCTCTCAATTTGGGTCTGGGGGCTTTCGTTGGGCATGTATACCTGAGAGGTACCTGCAAGGTTACAGTTCGCGGCCCGAGAAGCACTCTCCGGCCAACATGCCCAACTGCAGCAACAGCTCCCAAAGCGAAGGAGCCAGGACCCAAAGACCTAGCTGGCCTGAAGGGCCCCCAGGGGGCCCCCAAGCAGCCCCTCTCCATTTGGGTCTGGGGGCTTTCGTTGGGCCGGGAACCTGGGAGAATCCTGCAAGGTTGCAGTTCGCGGCCCGAGAAGCACTCTCCGGCCAACATGCCCAACTGCAGCAACAGCTCCCAAACCGAAGGAGCCAGGACCCAAAGACCTAGCTGGCCTGAAGGGCCCCCAGGGGGCCCCCAAGCAGCCCCTCTCCATTTGGGTCTGGGGGCTTTCGTTGGGCCGGGAACCTGGGAGAATCCTGCAAGGTTGCAGTTCGCGGCCCGAGAAGCACTCTCCGGCCAACATGCCCAACTGCAGCAACAGCTCCCAAAGCGAAGGAGCCAGGACCCAAAGACCTAGCTGGCCTGAAGGGCCCCCAGGGGGCCCCCAAGCAGCCCCTCTCAATTTGGGTCTGGGGGCTTTCGTTGGGCCGGGAACCTGGGAGATTCATGCAAGGTTGCAGTTCGCGGCCCGAGAAGCACTCTCCGGCCAACATGCCCAACTGCAGCAACAGCTCCCAAACCGAAGGAGCCAGGACCCAAAGACCTAGCTGGCCTGAAGGGCCCCCAGGGGGCCCCCAAGCAGCCCCTCTCCATTTGGGTCTGGGGGCTTTCGTTGGGCATGTATCCCTGAGAGGTACCTGCAAGTTACAGTTCGCGGCCCGAGAAGCACTCTCCGGCCAACATGCCCAACTGCAGCAACAGCTCCCAAAGCGAAGGAGCCAGGACCCAAAGACCTAGCTGGCCTGAAGGGCCCCCAGGGGGCCCCCAAGCAGCCCCTCTCAATTTGGGTCTGGGGGCTTTCGTTGGGCCGGGAACCTGGGAGAATCCTGCAAGGTTGCAGTTCGCGGCCCGAGAAGCACTCTCCGGCCAACATGCCCAACTGCAGCAACAGCTCCCAAAGCAAAGGAGCCAGGACCCAAAGACCTAGCTGGCCTGAAGTGCCCCCAGGGGGCCCCCAAGCAGCCCCTCTCCATTTGGGTCTGGGGGCTTTTGTTGGGCCGGGAACCAGGGAGATTCCTGCAAGGTTGCAGTTCGAGGCCCGAGAAGCACTCTCCGGCCAACATGCTCAACTGCAGCAACGGCTCCCAAACCGAAGGAGCCAGGACACAAAGACCTAGCTGGCCTGAAGGGCCCCCAGGGGGTCCCCAAGCAGCCCCTCTCCATTTGGGTCTGGGGGCTTTCGTTGGGCCGGGAACCTGGGAGATTCATGCAAGGTTGCAGTTCGCGGCCCGAGAAGCACTCTCCGGCCAACATGCACAACTGCAGCAACAGCTCCCAAAGCGAAGGAGCCAGGACCCAAAGACCTAGCTGGCCTGAAGGGCCCCCAGGGGGCCCCCAAGCAGCCCCTCTCCATTTGGGTCTGGGGGTTTTCGTTGGGCCGGGAACCTGGGAGGTACCTGCAAGGTTGCAGTTCGCGGCCCGAGAAGCACTCTCCGGCCAACATGCCCAACTGCAGCAACAGCTCCCAAAGCGAAGGAGCCAGGACCCAAAGACCTAGCTGGCCTGAAGGGCCCCCAGGGGGGCCCCAAGCAGCCCCTCTCAATTTGGGTCTGGGGGCTTTCGTTGGGCCGGGAACCTGGGAGGTACCTGCAAGGTTGCAGTTCGCGGCCCGAGAAGCACTCTCCGGCCAACATGCCCAACTGCAGCAACAGCTCCCAAAGCGAAGGAGCCAGGACCCAAAGACCTAGCTGGCCTGAAGGGCCCCCAGGGGGCCCCCAAGCAGCCCCTCTCCATTTGGGTCTGGGGGCTTTCGTTGGGCCGGGAACCTGGGAGAATCCTGCAAGGTTGCAGTTCGCGGCCCGAGAAGCACTCTCCGGCCAACATGCCCAACTGCAGCAACAGCTCCCAAAGCGAAGGAGCCAGGACCCAAAGACCTAGCTGGCCTGAAGGGCCCCCAGGTGGCCCCCAAGCAGCCTCTCTCCATTTGGGTCTGGGGGCTTTCGTTGGGCATGGATACCTGAGAGGTACCTGCAAGGTTGCAGTTCGCGGCCCGAGAAGCACTCTCCGGCCAACATGCCCAACTGCAGCAACAGCTCCCAAAGCGAAGGAGCCAGGACCCAAAGACCTAGCTGGCCTGAAGGGCCCCCAGGTGGCCCCCAAGCAGCCCCTCTCCATTTGGGTCTGGGGGCTTTCGTTGGGCATGGATACCTGAGAGGTACCTGCAAGGTTGCAGTTCGCGGCCCGAGAAGCACTCTCCGGCCAACATGCCCAACTGCAGCAACAGCTCCCAAAGCAAAGGAGCCAGGACCCAAAGACCTAGCTGGCCTGAAGGGCCCCCAGGGGGCCCCCAAGCAGCCCCTCTCAATTTGGGTCTGGGGGCTTTCGTTGGGCCGGGAACCTGGGAGATTCATGCAAGGTTGCAGTTCGCGGCCCGAGAAGCACTCTCCGGCCAACATGCCCAACTGCAGCAACAGCTCCCAAAGCGAAGGAGCCAGGACCCAAAGACCTAGCTGGCCTGAAGGGCCCCCAGGGGGCCCCCAAGCAGCCCCTCTCAATTTGGGTCTGGGGGCTTTCGTTGGGCATGGACACCTGAGAGGTTCATGCAAGTTACAGTTCGCGGCCCGAGAAGCACTCTCCGGCCAACATGCCCAACTGCAGCAACAGCTCCCAAAGCGAAGGAGCCAGGACCCAAAGACCTAGCTGGCCTGAAGGGCCCCCAGGGGGGCCCCAAGCAGCCCCTCTCAATTTGGGTCTGGGGGCTTTCGTTGGGCCGGGAACCTGGGAGAATCCTGCAAGGTTGCAGTTCGCGGCCCGAGAAGCACTCTCCGGCCAACATGCCCAACTGCAGCAACAGCTCCCAAAGCAAAGGAGCCAGGACCCAAAGACCTAGCTGGCCTGAAGGGCCCCCAGGGGGCCCCCAAGCAGCCCCTCTCAATTTGGGTCTGGGGGCTTTCGTTGGGCCGGGAACCTGGGAGATTCCTGCAAGGTTGCAGTTCGAGGCCCGAGAAGCACTCTCCGGCCAACATGCCCAACTGCAGCAACAGCTCCCAAACCGAATGAGCCAGGACCCGAAGACCTAGCTGGCCTGAAGGGCCCCCAGGGGGTCCCCAAGCAGCCCCTCTCCATTTGGGTCTGGGGTCTTTCTTTAGGCGGAGAACCTGGGAGAATCCTGCAAGGTTGCAGTTCGCGGCCCGAGAAGCACTCTCCGGCCAACATGCCCAATATCCAGCAACAGCTCCCAAAGCGAAGGAGCCAGGACCCAAAGACCTAGCTGGCCTGAAGGGCCCCCAGGGGGCCCCCAAGCAGCCCCTCTCAATTTGGGTCTGGGGGCTTTCGTTGGGCATGTATACCTGAGAGGTACCTGCAAGGTTACAGTTCGCGGCCCGAGAAGCACTCTCCGGCCAACATGCCCAATATCCAGCAACAGCTCCCAAAGCGAAGGAGCCAGGACCCAAAGACCTAGCTGGCCTGAAGGGCCCCCAGGGGGCCCCCAAGCAGCCCCTCTCCATTTGGGTCTGGGGGCTTTCGTTGGGCCGGGAAACTGGGAGAATCCTGCAAGGTTGCAGTTCGCGGCCCGAGAAGCACTCTCCGGCCAACATGCCCAACTGCAGCAACAGCTCCCAAACCGAAGGAGCCAGGACCCAAAGACCTAGCTGGCCTGAAGGGCCCCCAGGGGGCCCCCAAGCAGCCCCTCTCAATTTGGGTCTGGGGGCTTTCGTTGGGCCGGGAACCTGGGAGAATCCTGCAAGGTTGCAGTTCGCGGCCCGAGAAGCACTCTCCGGCCAACATGCCCAACTGCAGCAACAGCTCCCAAAGCAAAGGAGCCAGGACCCAAAGACCTAGCTGGCCTGAAGGGCCCCCAGGGGGCCACCAAGCAGCCCCTCTCAATTTGGGTCTGGGGGCTTTCGTTGGGCATGGACACCTGAGAGGTACCTGCAAGGTTACAGTTCGCGGCCCGAGAAGCACTCTCCGGCCAACATGCTCAACTGCAGCAACAGCTCCCAAACCGAAGGAGCCAGGACCCAAAGACCTAGCTGGCCTGAAGGGCCCCCAGGGGGCCCCCAAGCAGCCCCTCTCAATTTGGGTCTGGGGGCTTTCGTTGGGCCGGGAACCTGGGAGATTCATGCAAGGTTGCAGTTCGCGGCCCGAGAAGCACTCTCCGGCCAACATGCCCAACTGCAGCAACAGCTCCCAAAGCGAAGGAGCCAGGACCCAAAGACCTAGCTGGCCTGAAGGGCCCCCAGGGGGCCCCCAAGCAGCCCCTCTCCATTTGGGTCTGGGGGCTTTCGTTGGGCATGTATCCCTGAGAGGTACCTGCAAGTTACAGTTCGCGGCCCGAGAAGCACTCTCCGGCCAACATGCTCAACTGCAGCAACAGCTCCCAAAGCGAAGGAGCCAGGACCCAAAGACCTAGCTGGCCTGAAGGGCCCCCAGGGGGGCCCCAGGCAGCCCCTCTCAATTTGGGTCTGGGGGCTTTCGTTGGGCCGGGAACCTGGGAGAATCCTGCAAGGTTGCAGTTCGCGGCCCGAGAAGCACTCTCCGGCCAACATGCCCAACTGCAGCAACAGCTCCCAAAGCAAAGGAGCCAGGACCCAAAGACCTAGCTGGCCTGAAGTGCCCCCAGGGGGCCCCCAAGCAGCCCCTCTCCATTTGGGTCTGGGGGCTTTTGTTGGGCCGGGAACCTGGGAGATTCCTGCAAGGTTGCAGTTCGAGGCCCGAGAAGCACTCTCCGGCCAACATGCTCAACTGCAGCAACGGCTCCCAAACCGAAGGAGCCAGGACACAAAGACCTAGCTGGCCTGAAGGGCCCCCAGGGGGTCCCCAAGCAGCCCCTCTCCATTTGGGTCTGGGGGCTTTCGTTGGGCCGGGAACCTGGGAGATTCTTGCAAGGTTGCAGTTCGCGGCCCGAGAAGCACTCTCCGGCCAACATGCCCAACTGCAGCAACAGCTCCCAAACCGAAGGAGCCAGGACCCAAAGACCTAGCTGGCCTGAAGGGCCCCCAGGGGGGCCCCAAGCAGCCCCTCTCCATTTGGGTCTGGGGGCTTTCGTTGGGCCGGGAACCTGGGAGAATCCTGCAAGGTTGCAGTTCGCGGCCCGAGAAGCACTCTCCGGCCAACATGCCCAACTGCAGCAACAGCTCCCAAACCGAAGGAGCCAGGACCCAAAGACCTAGCTGGCCTGAAGGGCCCCCAGGGGGCCCCCAAGCAGCCCCTCTCAATTTGGGTCTGGGGGCTTTCGTTGGGCCGGGAACCTGGGAGATTCCTGCAAGGTTGCAGTTCGCGGCCCGAGAAGCACTCTCCGGCCAACATGCCCAACTGCAGCAACAGCTCCCAAAGCGAAGGAGCCAGGACCCAAAGACCTAGCTGGCCTGAAGGGCCCCCAGGTGGCCCCCAAGCAGCCCCTCTCCATTTGGGTCTGGGGGCTTTCGTTGGGCATGGATACCTGAGAGGTACCTGCAAGGTTGCAGTTCGCGGCCCGAGAAGCACTCTCCGGCCAACATGCTCAACTGCAGCAACAGCTCCCAAAGCGAAGGAGCCAGGACACAAAGACCTAGCTGGCCTGAAGGGCCCCCAGGGGGCCCCCAAGCAGCCCCTCTCCATTTGGGTCTGGGGGCTTTCGTTGGGCCGGGAACCTGGGAGATTCATGCAAGGTTGCAGTTCGCGGCCCGAGAAGCACTCTCCGGCCAACATGCCCAACTGCAGCAACAGCTCCCAAAGCGAAGGAGCCAGGACCCAAAGACCTAGCTGGCCTGAAGGGCCCCCAGGGGGCCCCCAAGCAGCCCCTCTCAATTTGGGTCTGGGGGCTTTCGTTGGGCATGGACACCTGAGAGGTACATGCAAGTTACAGTTCGCGGCCCGAGAAGCACTCTCCGGCCAACATGCCCAACTGCAGCAACAGCTCCCAAAGCGAAGGAGCCAGGACCCAAAGACCTAGCTGGCCTGAAGGGCCCCCAGGGGGGCCCCAAGCAGCCCCTCTCAATTTGGGTCTGGGGGCTTTCGTTGGGCCGGGAACCTGGGAGAATCCTGCAAGGTTGCAGTTCGCGGCCCGAGAAGCACTCTCCGGCCAACATGCCCAACTGCAGCAACAGCTCCCAAAGCAAAGGAGCCAGGACCCAAAGACCTAGCTGGCCTGAAGGGCCCCCAGGGGGCCCCCAAGCAGCCCCTCTCAATTTGGGTCTGGGGGCTTTCGTTGGGCCGGGAACCTGGGAGATTCCTGCAAGGTTGCAGTTCGAGGCCCGAGAAGCACTCTCCGGCCAACATGCCCAACTGCAGCAACAGCTCCCAAACCGAATGAGCCAGGACCCGAAGACCTAGCTGGCCTGAAGGGCCCCCAGGGGGCCCCCAAGCAGCCCCTCTCCATTTGGGTCTGGGGTCTTTCTTTAGGCGGAGAACCTGGGAGAATCCTGCATGGTTGCAGTTCGCGGCCCGAGAAGCACTCTCCGGCCAACATGCCCAATATCCAGCAACAGCTCCCAAAGCGAAGGAGCCAGGACCCAAAGACCTAGCTGGCCTGAAGGGCCCCCAGGGGGCCCCCAAGCAGCCCCTCTCAATTTGGGTCTGGGGGCTTTCGTTGGGCATGTATACCTGAGAGGTACCTGCAAGGTTACAGTTCGCGGCCCGAGAAGCACTCTCCGGCCAACATGCCCAACTGCAGCAACAGCTCCCAAAGCGAAGGAGCCAGGACCCAAAGACCTAGCTGGCCTGAAGGGCCCCCAGGGGGCCCCCAAGCAGCCCCTCTCCATTTGGGTCTGGGGGCTTTCGTTGGGCCGGGAAACTGGGAGAATCCTGCAAGGTTGCAGTTCGCGGCCCGAGAAGCACTCTCCGGCCAACATGCCCAACTGCAGCAACAGCTCCCAAACCGAAGGAGCCAGGACCCAAAGACCTAGCTGGCCTGAAGGGCCCCCAGGGGGCCCCCAAGCAGCCCCTCTCCATTTGGGTCTGGGGGCTTTCGTTGGGCCGGGAACCTGGGAGAATCCTGCAAGGTTGCAGTTCGCGGCCCGAGAAGCACTCTCCGGCCAACATGCCCAACTGCAGCAACAGCTCCCAAAGCGAAGGAGCCAGGACCCAAAGACCTAGCTGGCCTGAAGGGCCCCCAGGGGGCCCCCAAGCAGCCCCTCTCAATTTGGGTCTGGGGGCTTTCGTTGGGCATGGACACATGAGACGTACATGCAAGTTACAGTTCGCGGCCCGAGAAGCACTCTCCGGCCAACATGCCCAACTGCAGCAACAGCTCCCAAACCGAAGGAGCCAGGACCCAAAGACCTAGCTGGCCTGAACGGCCCCCAGGGGGGCCCCAAGCAGCCCCTCTCAATTTGGGTCTGGGGGCTTTCGTTGGGCCGGGAACCTGGGAGAATCCTGCAAGGTTGCAGTTCGCGGCCCGAGAAGCACTCTCCGGCCAACATGCCCAACTGCAGCAACAGCTCCCAAAGCAAAGGAGCCAGGACCCAAAGACCTAGCTGGCCTGAAGGGCCCCCAGGGGGCCCCCAAGCAGCCCCTCTCAATTTGGGTCTGGGGGCTTTCGTTGGGCCGGGAACCTGGGAGATTCCTGCAAGGTTGCAGTTCGAGGCCCGAGAAGCACTCTCCGGCCAACATGCCCAACTGCAGCAACAGCTCCCAAACCGAATGAGCCAGGACACAAAGACCTAGCTGGCCTGAAGGGGCCCAGGGGCCCCCAAGCAGCCCCTCTCCATTTGGGTCTGGGGGCTTTCTTTAGGCGGAGAACCTGGGAGAATCCTGCAAGGTTGCAGTTCGCGGCCCGAGAAGCACTCTCCGGCCAACATGCCCAATATCCAGCAACAGCTCCCAAAGCGAAGGAGCCAGGACCCAAAGACCTAGCTGGCCTGAAGGGCCCCCAGGGGGCCCCCAAGCAGCCCCTCTCAATTTGGGTCTGGGGGCTTTCGTTGGGCATGTATACCTGAGAGGTACCTGCAAGGTTACAGTTCGCGGCCCGAGAAGCACTCTCCGGCCAACATGCCCAACTGCAGCAACAGCTCCCAAAGCGAAGGAGCCAGGACCCAAAGACCTAGCTGGCCTGAAGGGCCCCCAGGGGGTCCCCAAGCAGCCCCTCTCAATTTGGGTCTGGGGGCTTTCTTTAGGCTGAGAACCTGGGAGATACCAGCAAGGTTGCAGTTCGCGTCCCGAGAAGCACTCTCCGGCCAACATGCCCAATATCCAGCAACAGCTCCCAAACCGAAGGAGCCAGGACCACAAAGACCTAGCTGGCCTGAAGGGCCCCCAGGGGGCCCCCAAGCAGCCCCTCTCAATTTGGGTCTGGGGGCTTTTGTTGGGCCGGGAAGCTGGGAGATTCCTGCAAGGTTGCAGTTCGCGGCCCGAGAAGCACTCTCCGGCCAACATGCCCAATATCCAGCAACAGCTCCCAAAGCGAAGGAGCCAGGACCCAAAGACCTAGCTGGCCTGAAGGGCCCCCAGGGGGCCCCCAAGCAGCCCCTCTCCATTTGGGTCTGGGGGCTTTCGTTGGGCATGTATACCTGAGAGGTACCTGCAAGTTACAGTTCGCGGCCCAAGAAGCACTCTCCGGCCAACATGCTCAACTGCAGCAACAGCTCCCAAAGCGAAGGAGCCAGGACCCAAAGACCTAGCTGGCCTGAAGGGCCCCCAGGGGGCCCCCAAGCAGCCCCTCTCAATTTGGGTCTGGGGGCTTTCGTTGGGCCGGGAAACTGGGAGATTCCCTGCAAGGTTGCAGTTCGCGGCCCGAGAAGCACTCTCCGGCCAACATGCCCAACTGCAGCAACAGCTCCTAAACCGAAGGAGCCAGGACCCAAAGACCTAGCTGGCCTGAAGGGCCCCCAGGGGGGACCCGAGCAGCCCCTCTCCATTTGGGTCTGGGGGCTTTTGTTGGGCCGGGAACCAGGGAGATTCCTGCAAGGTTGCAGTTCGAGGCCCGAGAAGCACTCTCCGGCCAACATGCTCAACTGCAGCAACGGCTCCCAACCGAAGGAGCCAGGACACAAAGACCTAGCTGGCCTGAAGGGCCCCCAGGGGGCCCCCAAGCAGCCCCACTCAATTTGGGTCTGGGGGCTTTCGTTGGGCATGTATACCTGAGAGGTACCTGCAAGGTTGCAGTTCGCGGCCCGAGAAGCACTCTCCGGCCAACATGCCCAATATCCAGCAACAGCTCCCAAAGCGAAGGAGCCAGGACCCAAAGACCTAGCTGGCCTGAAGGGCCCCCAGGGGGGCCCCAAGCAGCCCCTCTCAATTTGGGTCTGGGGGCTTTCGTTGGGCCGGGAACCTGGAGAATCCTGCAAGGTTGCAGTTCGCGGCCCGAGAAGCACTCTCCGGCCAACATGCCCAACTGCAGCAACAGCTCCCAAAGCAAAGGAGCCAGGACCCAAAGGACCTAGCTGGCCTGAAGGGCCCCCAGGGGGCCCCCAAGCAGCCCCTCTCAATTTGGGTCTGGGGGCTTTCGTTGGGCCGGGAACCTGGGAGATTCCTGCAAGGTTGCAGTTCGAGGCCCGAGAAGCACTCTCCGGCCAACATGCCCAACTGCAGCAACAGCTCCCAAACCGAATGAGCCAGGACCCGAAGACCTAGCTGGCCTGAAGGGCCCCCAGGGGGCCCCCAAGCAGCCCCTCTCCATTTGGGTCTGGGGTCTTTCTTTAGGCGGCGAACCTGGGAGAATCCTGCATGGTTGCAGTTCGCGGCCCGAGAAGCACTCTCCGGCCAACATGCCCAATATCCAGCAACAGCTCCCAAAGCGAAGGAGCCAGGACCCAAAGACCTAGCTGGCCTGAAGGGCCCCCAGGGGGCCCCCAAGCAGCCCCTCTCAATTTGGGTCTGGGGGCTTTCGTTGGGCATGTATACCTGAGAGGTACCTGCAAGGTTACAGTTCGCGCCCGAGAAGCACTCTCCGGCCAACATGCCCAACTGCAGCAACAGCTCCCAAAGCGAAGGAGCCAGGACCCAAAGACCTAGCTGGCCTGAAGGGCCCCCAGGGGGCCCCCAAGCAGCCCCTCTCCATTTGGGTCTGGGGGCTTTCGTTGGGCCGGGAAACTGGGAGAATCCTGCAAGGTTGCAGTTCGCGGCCCGAGAAGCACTCTCCGGCCAACATGCCCAACTGCAGCAACAGCTCCCAAAGCGAAGGAGCCAGGACCAAAGACCTAGCTGGCCTGAAGGCCCCCAGGGGGGCCCCCAAGCAGCCCCTCTCAATTTGGGTCTGGGGGCTTTCGTTGGGCCGGGAACCTGGGAGATTCATGCAAGGTTGCAGTTCGCGGCCCGAGAAGCACTCTCCGGCCAACATGCCCAACTGCAGCAACAGCTCCCAAACCGAAGGAGCCAGGACCCAAAGACCTAGCTGGCCTGAAGGGCCCCCAGGGGGCCCCCAAGCAGCCCCTCTCCATTTGGGTCTGGGGGCTTTCGTTGGGCATGTATCCCTGAGAGGTACCTGCAAGTTACAGTTCGCGGCCCGAGAAGCACTCTCCGGCCAACATGCCCAACTGCAGCAACAGCTCCAAAGCGAAGGAGCCAGGACCCAAAGACCTAGCTGGCCTGAAGGGCCCCCAGGGGGCCCCCAAGCAGCCCCTCTCAATTTGGGTCTGGGGGCTTTCGTTGGGCCGGGAACCTGGGAGAATCCTGCAAGGTTGCAGTTCGCGGCCCGAGAAGCACTCTCCGGCCAACATGCCCAACTGCAGCAACAGCTCCCAAAGCAAAGGAGCCAGGACCCAAAGACCTAGCTGGCCTGAAGTGCCCTCAGGGGGCCCCAAGCAGCCCCTCTCCATTTGGGTCTGGGGGCTTTTGTTGGGCCGGGAACCAGGGAGATTCCTGCAAGGTTGCAGTTCGAGGCCCGAGAAGCACTCTCCGGCCAACATGCTCAACTGCAGCAACGGCTCCCAAACCGAAGGAGCCAGGACACAAAGACCTAGCTGGCCTGAAGGGCCCCCAGGGGGTCCCCAAGCAGCCCCTCTCCATTTGGGTCTGGGGGCTTTCGTTGGGCCGGGAACCTGGGAGATTCATGCAAGGTTGCAGTTCGCGGCCCGAGAAGCACTCTCCGGCCAACATGCACAACTGCAGCAACAGCTCCCAAAGCGAAGGAGCCAGGACCCAAAGACCTAGCTGGCCTGAAGGGCCCCCAGGGGGCCCCCAAGCAGCCCCTCTCCATTTGGGTCTGGGGGTTTTCGTTGGGCCGGGAACCTGGGAGGTACCTGCAAGGTTGCAGTTCGCGGCCCGAGAAGCACTCTCCGGCCAACATGCCCAACTGCAGCAACAGCTCCCAAAGCGAAGGAGCCAGGACCCAAAGACCTAGCTGGCCTGAAGGGCCCCCAGGGGGGCCCCAAGCAGCCCCTCTCAATTTGGGGTCTGGGGGCTTTCGTTGGGCCGGGAACCTGGGAGGTACCTGCAAGGTTGCAGTTCGCGGCCCGAGAAGCACTCTCCGGCCAACATGCCCAACTGCAGCAACAGCTCCCAAAGCGAAGGAGCCAGGACCCAAAGACCTAGCTGGCCTGAAGGGCCCCCAGGGGGCCCCCAAGCAGCCCCTCTCCATTTGGGTCTGGGGGCTTTCGTTGGGCCGGGAACCTGGGAGAATCCTGCAAGGTTGCAGTTCGCGGCCCGAGAAGCACTCTCCGGCCAACATGCCCAACTGCAGCAACAGCTCCCAAAGCGAAGGAGCCAGGACCCAAAGACCTAGCTGGCCTGAAGGGCCCCCAGGTGGCCCCCAAGCAGCCTCTCTCCATTTGGGTCTGGGGGCTTTCGTTGGGCATGGATACCTGAGAGGTACCTGCAAGGTTGCAGTTCGCGGCCCGAGAAGCACTCTCCGGCCAACATGCCCAACTGCAGCAACAGCTCCCAAAGCAAAGGAGCCAGGACCCAAAGACCTAGCTGGCCTGAAGGGCCCCCAGGGGGCCCCCAAGCAGCCCCTCTCCATTTGGGTCTGGGGGCTTTCGTTGGGCATGGATACCTGAGAGGTACCTGCAAGGTTGCAGGTTCGCGGCCCGAGAAGCACTCTCCGGCCAACATGCCCAACTGCAGCAACAGCTCCCAAAGCGAAGGAGCCAGGACCCAAAGACCTAGCTGGCCTGAAGGGCCCCAGGGGGCCCCCAAGCAGCCCCTCTCAATTTGGGTCTGGGGGCTTTCGTTGGGCCGGGAACCTGGGAGAATCCTGCAAGGTTGCAGTTCGCGGCCCGAGAAGCACTCTCCGGCCAACATGCCCAACTGCAGCAACAGCTCCCAAAGCAAAGGAGCCAGGACCCAAAGACCCTAGCTGGCCTGAAGTGCCCTCAGGGGGCCCCCAAGCAGCCCCTCTCCATTTGGGTCTGGGGGCTTTTGTTGGGCCGGGAACCAGGGAGATTCCTGCAAGGTTGCAGTTCGAGGCCCGAGAAGCACTCTCCGGCCAACATGCTCAACTGCAGCAACGGCTCCCAAACCGAAGGAGCCAGGACACAAAGACCTAGCTGGCCTGAAGGGCCCCCAGGGGGTCCCCAAGCAGCCCCTCTCCATTTGGGTCTGGGGGCTTTCGTTGGGCCGGGAACCTGGGAGATTCATGCAAGGTTGCAGTTCGCGGCCCGAGAAGCACTCTCCGGCCAACATGCACAACTGCAGCAACAGCTCCCAAAGCGAAGGAGCCAGGACCCAAAGACCTAGCTGGCCTGAAGGGCCCCCAGGGGGCCCCCAAGCAGCCCCTCTCCATTTGGGTCTGGGGGTTTTCGTTGGGCCGGGAACCTGGGAGGTACCTGCAAGGTTGCAGTTCGCGGCCCGAGAAGCACTCTCCGGCCAACATGCCCAACTGCAGCAACAGCTCCCAAAGCGAAGGAGCCAGGACCCAAAGACCTAGCTGGCCTGAAGGGCCCCCAGGGGGGCCCCAAGCAGCCCCTCTCAATTTGGGTCTGGGGGCTTTCGTTGGGCCGGGAACCTGGGAGGTACCTGCAAGGTTGCAGTTCGCGGCCCGAGAAGCACTCTCCGGCCAACATGCCCAACTGCAGCAACAGCTCCCAAAGCGAAGGAGCCAGGACCCAAAGACCTAGCTGGCCTGAAGGGCCCCCAGGGGGCCCCCAAGCAGCCCCTCTCCATTTGGGTCTGGGGGCTTTCGTTGGGCCGGGAACCTGGGAGAATCCTGCAAGGTTGCAGTTCGCGGCCCGAGAAGCACTCTCCGGCCAACATGCCCAACTGCAGCAACAGCTCCCAAAGCGAAGGAGCCAGGACCCAAAGACCTAGCTGGCCTGAAGGGCCCCCAGGTGGCCCCCAAGCAGCCTCTCTCCATTTGGGTCTGGGGGCTTTCGTTGGGCATGGATACCTGAGAGGTACCTGCAAGGTTGCAGTTCGCGGCCCGAGAAGCACTCTCCGGCCAACATGCCCAACTGCAGCAACAGCTCCCAAAGCGAAGGAGCCAGGACCCAAAGACCTAGCTGGCCTGAAGGGCCCCCAGGGGGCCCCCAAGCAGCCCCTCTCCATTTGGGTCTGGGGGCTTTCGTTGGGCATGGATACCTGAGAGGTACCTGCAAGGTTGCAGTTCGCGGCCCGAGAAGCACTCTCCGGCCAACATGCCCAACTGCAGCAACAGCTCCCAAAGCGAAGGAGCCAGGACCCAAAGACCTAGCTGGCCTGAAGGGCCCCCAGGGGGCCCCCAAGCAGCCCCTCTCAATTTGGGTCTGGGGGCTTTCGTTGGGCCGGGAACCTGGGAGATTCATGCAAGGTTGCAGTTCGCGGCCCGAGAAGCACTCTCCGGCCAACATGCCCAATATCCAGCAACAGCTCCCAAAGCGAAGGAGCCAGGACCCAAAGACCTAGCTGGCCTGAAGGGCCCCCAGGGGGCCCCCAAGCAGCCCCTCTCAATTTGGGTCTGGGGGCTTTCGTTGGGCATGGACACCTGAGAGGTTCATGCAAGTTACAGTTCGCGGCCCGAGAAGCACTCTCCGGCCAACATGCCCAACTGCAGCAACAGCTCCCAAAGCGAAGGAGCCAGGACCCAAAGACCTAGCTGGCCTGAAGGGCCCCCAGGGGGGCCCCAAGCAGCCCCTCTCAATTTGGGTCTGGGGGCTTTCGTTGGGCCGGGAACCTGGGAGAATCCTGCAAGGTTGCAGTTCGCGGCCCGAGAAGCACTCTCCGGCCAACATGCCCAACTGCAGCAACAGCTCCCAAAGCAAAGGAGCCAGGACCCAAAGACCTAGCTGGCCTGAAGGGCCCCCAGGGGGCCCCCAAGCAGCCCCTCTCAATTTGGGTCTGGGGGCTTTCGTTGGGCCGGGAACCTGGGAGATTCCTGCAAGGTTGCAGTTCGAGGCCCGAGAAGCACTCTCCGGCCAACATGCCCAACTGCAGCAACAGCTCCCAAACCGAATGAGCCAGGACCCGAAGACCTAGCTGGCCTGAAGGGCCCCCAGGGGGCCCCCAAGCAGCCCCTCTCCATTTGGGTCTGGGGTCTTTCTTTAGGCGGAGAACCTGGGAGAATCCTGCAAGGTTGCAGTTCGCGGCCCGAGAAGCACTCTCCCGGCCAACATGCCCAATATCCAGCAACAGCTCCCAAAGCGAAGGAGCCAGGACCCAAAGACCTAGCTGGCCTGAAGGGCCCCCAGGGGGCCCCCAAGCAGCCCCTCTCAATTTGGGTCTGGGGGCTTTCGTTGGGCATGTATACCTGAGAGGTACCTGCAAGGTTACAGTTCGCGGCCCGAGAAGCACTCTCCGGCCAACATGCCCAATATCCAGCAACAGCTCCCAAAGCGAAGGAGCCAGGACCCAAAGACCTAGCTGGCCTGAAGGGCCCCCAGGGGGCCCCCAAGCAGCCCCTCTCCATTTGGGTCTGGGGGCTTTCGTTGGGCCGGGAAACTGGGAGAATCCTGCAAGGTTGCAGTTCGCGGCCCGAGAAGCACTCTCCGGCCAACATGCCCAACTGCAGCAACAGCTCCCAAAGCGAAGGAGCCAGGACCCAAAGACCTAGCTGGCCTGAAGGGCCCCCAGGGGGCCCCCAAGCAGCCCCTCTCAATTTGGGTCTGGGGGCTTTCGTTGGGCCGGGAACCTGGGAGAATCCTGCAAGGTTGCAGTTCGCGGCCCGAGAAGCACTCTCCGGCCAACATGCCCAACTGCAGCAACAGCTCCCAAAGCAAAGGAGCCAGGACCCAAAGACCTAGCTGGCCTGAAGGGCCCCCAGGGGGCCACCAAGCAGCCCCTCTCAATTTGGGTCTGGGGGCTTTCGTTGGGCATGGACACCTGAGAGGTACCTGCAAGGTTACAGTTCGCGGCCCGAGAAGCACTCTCCGGCCAACATGCTCAACTGCAGCAACAGCTCCCAAACCGAAGGAGCCAGGACCCAAAGACCTAGCTGGCCTGAAGGGCCCCCAGGGGCCCCCAAGCAGCCCCTCTCAATTTGGGTCTGGGGGCTTTCGTTGGGCCGGGAACCTGGGAGATTCATGCAAGGTTGCAGTTCGCGGCCCGAGAAGCACTCTCCGGCCAACATGCCCAACTGCAGCAACAGCTCCCAAAGCGAAGGAGCCAGGACCCAAAGACCTAGCTGGCCTGAAGGGCCCCCAGGGGGCCCCCAAGCAGCCCCTCTCCATTTGGGTCTGGGGGCTTTCGTTGGGCATGTATCCCTGAGAGGTACCTGCAAGTTACAGTTCGCGGCCCGAGAAGCACTCTCCGGCCAACATGCCCAACTGCAGCAACAGCTCCCAAAGCGAAGGAGCCAGGACCCAAAGACCTAGCTGGCCTGAAGGGCCCCCAGGGGGGCCCCAGGCAGCCCCTCTCAATTTGGGTCTGGGGGCTTTCGTTGGGCCGGGAACCTGGGAGAATCCTGCAAGGTTGCAGTTCGCGGCCCGAGAAGCACTCTCCGGCCAACGTGCCGAACGTCCAGCGACTGCTCCCAAAGCGAAGGAGCCAGGACCCAAAGACCTAGCTGGCCTGAAGGGGCCCCAGGGGGCCCCCAAGCAGCCCCTCTCCATTTGGGTCTGGGGGCTTTCGTTGGGCCGGGAACCTGGGAGGTACCTGCCCGGTTGCAGGTCGCGGCCCGAGAAGCACTCTCCGGCCAACGTGCCAAACGTCCAGCGACTGCTCCCAAAGCGAAGGAGCCAGGACCCAAAGACCTAGCTGGCCTGAAGGGGCCCCAGGGGGCCCCCAAGCAGCCCCTCTCCATTTGGGTCTGGGGGCTTTCGTTGGGCCGGGAACCTGGGAGGTACCTGCCCGGTTGCACGTCGCGGCCCGAGAAGCACTCTCCGGCCAACGTGCCCAACGTCCAGCGACTGCTCCCAAAGCGAAGCAGCCAGGACCCAAAGACCTAGCTGGCCTGAAGGGGCCCCAGGGGGCCCCCAAGCAGCCCCTCTCCATTTGGGTCTGGGGGCTTTCGTTGGGCCGGGAACCTGGGAGGTACCTGCCCGGTTGCAGGTCGCGGCCCGAGAAGCACTCTCCGGCCAATGTGCTGAACGTCCAGCGACTGCTCCCAAAGCGAAGGAGCCAGGACCCAAAGACCTAGCTGGCCTGAAGGGGCCCCAGGGGGCCCCCAAGCAGCCCCTCTCCATTTGGGTCTGGGGGCTTTCGTTGGGCCGGGAACCTGGGAGGTACCTGCCCGGTTGCAGGTCGCGGCCCGAGAAGCACTCTCCGGCCAACGTGCCAAACGTCCAGCGACTGCTCCCAAAGCGAAGGAGCCAGGACCCAAAGACCTAGCTGGCCTGAAGGGGCCCCAGGGGGCCCCCAAGCAGCCCCTCTCCATTTGGGTCTGGGGGCTTTCGTTGGGCCGGGAACCTGGGAGGTACCTGCCCGGTTGCAGGTCGCGGCCCGAGAAGCACTCTCCGGCCAACGTGCCGAACGTCCAGCGACTGCTCCCAAAGCGAAGCAGCCAGGACCCAAAGACCTAGCTGGCCTGAAGGGGCCCCAGGGGGCCCCCAAGCAGCCCCTCTCCATTTGGGTCTGGGGGCTTTCGTTGGGCCGGGAACCTGGGAGGTACCTGCCCGGTTGCAGGTCGCGGCCCGAGAAGCACTCTCCGGCCAACGTGCCAAACGTCCAGCGACTGCTCCCAAAGCGAAGGAGCCAGGACCCAAAGACCTAGCTGGCCTGAAGGGGCCCCAGGGGGCCCCCAAGCAGCCCCTCTCCATTTGGGTCTGGGGGCTTTCGTTGGGCCGGGAACCTGGGAGGTACCTGCCCGGTTGCAGGTCGCGGCCCGAGAAGCACTCTCCGGCCAACGTGCCGAACGTCCAGCGACTGCTCCCAAAGCGAAGCAGCCAGGACCCAAAGACCTAGCTGGCCTGAAGGGGCCCCAGGGGGCCCCCAAGAAGCCCCTCTCCATTTGGGTCTGGGGGCTTTTGTTGGGCCGGGAACCTGGGAGGTACCTGCCCGGTTGCAGGTCGCGGCCCGAGAAGCACTCTCCGGCCAACGTGCCAAACGTCCAGCGACTGCTCCCAAAGCGACGGAGCCAGGACCCAAAGACCTAGCTGGCCTGAAGGGGCCCCAGGGGGCCCCCAAGCAGCCCCTCTCCATTTGGGTCTGGGGGCTTTCGTTGGGCCGGGAACCTGGGAGGTACCTGCCCGGTTGCAGGTCGCGGCCCGAGAAGCACTCTCCGGCCAACGTGCCAAACGTCCAGCGACTGCTCCCAAAGCGAAGGAGCCAGGACCCAAAGACCTAGCTGGCCTGAAGGGGCCCCAGGGGGCCCCCAAGCAGCCCCTCTCCATTTGGGTCTGGGGGCTTTCGTTGGGCCGGGAACCTGGAGGTACCTGCCCGGTTGCAGGTCGCGGCCCGAGAAGCACTCTCCGGCCAACGTGCCGAACGTCCAGCGACTGCTCCCAAAGCGAAGGAGCCAGGACCCAAAGACCTAGCTGGCCTGAAGGGGCCCCAGGGGGCCCCCAAGCAGCCCCTCTCCATTTGGGTCTGGGGGCTTTCGTTGGGCCGGGAACCTGGGAGGTACCTGCCCGGTTGCAGGTCGCGGCCCGAGAAGCACTCTCCGGCCAACGTGCCGAACGTCCAGCGACTGCTCCCAAAGCGAAGGAGCCAGGACCCAAAGACCTAGCTGGCCTGAAGGGGCCCCAGGGGGCCCCCAAGCAGCCCCTCTCCATTTGGGTCTGGGGGCTTTCGTTGGGCCGGGAACCTGGGAGGTACCTGCCCGGTTGCAGGTCGCGGCCCGAGAAGCACTCTCCGGCCAACGTGCCAAACGTCCAGCGACTGCTCCAAAGCGAAGCAGCCAGGACCCAAAGACCTAGCTGGCCTGAAGGGGCCCCAGGGGGCCCCCAAGCAGCCCCTCTCCATTTGGGTCTGGGGGCTTTCGTTGGGCCGGGAACCTGGGAGGTACCTGCCCGGTTGCAGGTCGCGGCCCGAGAAGCACTCTCCGGCCAACGTGCCAAACGTCCAGCGACTGCTCCCAAAGCGAAGGAGCCAGGACCCAAAGACCTAGCTGGCCTGAAGGGGCCCCAGGGGGCCCCCAAGCAGCCCCTCTCCATTTGGGTCTGGGGGCTTTCGTTGGGCCGGGAACCTGGGAGGTACCTGCCCGGTTGCAGGTCGCGGCCCGAGAAGCACTCTCCGGCCAACGTGCCGAACGTCCAGCGACTGCTCCCAAAGCGAAGCAGCCAGGACCCAAAGACCTAGCTGGCCTGAAGGGGCCCCAGGGGGCCCCCAAGCAGCCCCTCTCCATTTGGGTCTGGGGGCTTTCGTTGGGCCGGGAACCTGGGAGGTACCTGCCCGGTTGCAGGTCGCGGCCCGAGAAGCACTCTCCGGCCAACGTGCCGAACGTCCAGCGACTGCTCCCAAAGCGAAGGAGCCAGGACCCAAAGACCTAGCTGGCCTGAAGGGGCCCCAGGGGGCCCCCAAGCAGCCCCTTTCCATTTGGGTCTGGGGGCTTTCGTTGGGCCGGGAACCTGGGAGGTACCTGCCCGGTTGCAGGTCGCGGCCCGAGAAGCACTCTCCGGCCAACGTGCCAAACGTCCAGCGACTGCTCCCAAAGCGAAGGAGCCAGGACCCAAAGACCTAGCTGGCCTGAAGGGGCCCCAGGGGGCCCCCAAGCAGCCCCTCTCCATTTGGGTCTGGGGGCTTTCGTTGGGCCGGGAACCTGGGAGGTACCTGCCCGGTTGCAGGTCGCGGCCCGAGAAGCACTCTCCGGCCAACGTGCCGAACGTCCAGCGACTGCTCCCAAAGCAAAGGAGCCAGGACCCAAAGACCTAGCTGGCCTGAAGGGGCCCCAGGGGGCCCCCAAGCAGCCCCTCTCCATTTGGGTCTGGGGGCTTTCGTTGGGCCGGGAACCTGGGAGGTACCTGCCCGGTTGCAGGTCGCGGCCCGAGAAGCACTCTCCGGCCAACGTGCCAAACGTCCAGCGACTGCTCCCAAAGCGAAGGAGCCAGGACCCAAAGACCTAGCTGGCCTGAAGGGGCCCCAGGGGGCCCCCAAGCAGCCCCTCTCCATTTGGGTCTGGGGGCTTTCGTTGGGCCGGGAACCTGGGAGGTACCTGCCCGGTTGCACGTCGCGGCCCGAGAAGCACTCTCCGGCCAACGTGCCGAACGTCCAGCGACTGCTCCCAAAGCGAAGCAGCCAGGACCCAAAGACCTAGCTGGCCTGAAGGGGCCCCAGGGGGCCCCCAAGCAGCCCCTCTCCATTTGGGTCTGGGGGCTTTCGTTGGGCCGGGAACCTGGGAGGTACCTGCCCGGTTGCAGGTCGCGGCCCGAGAAGCACTCTCCGGCCAACGTGCCAAACGTCCAGCGACTGCTCCCAAAGCGAAGGAGCCAGGACCCAAAGACCTAGCTGGCCTGAAGGGGCCCCAGGGGGCCCCCAAGCAGCCCCTCTCCATTTGGGTCTGGGGGCTTTCGTTGGGCCGGGAACCTGGGAGGTAACTGCCCGGTTGCAGGTCGCGGCCCGAGAAGCACTCTCCGGCCAACGTGCTGAACGTCCAGCGACTGCTCCCAAAGCGAAGGAGCCAGGACCCAAAGACCTAGCTGGCCTGAAGGGGCCCCAGGGGGCCCCCAAGCAGCCCCTCTCCATTTGGGTCTGGGGGCTTTCGTTGGGCCGGGAACCTGGGAGGTACCTGCCCGGTTGCAGGTCGCGGCCCGAGAAGCACTCTCCGGCCAACGTGCCAAACGTCCAGCGACTGCTCCCAAAGCGAAGGAGCCAGGACCCAAAGACCTAGCTGGCCTGAAGGGGCCCCAGGGGGCCCCCAAGCAGCCCCTCTCCATTTGGGTCTGGGGGCTTTCGTTGGGCCGGGAACCTGGGAGGTACCTGCCCGGTTGCAGGTCGCGGCCCGAGAAGCACTCTCCGGCCAACGTGCCGAACGTCCAGCGACTGCTCCCAAAGCGAAGGAGCCAGGACCCAAAGACCTAGCTGGCCTGAAGGGGCCCCAGGGGGCCCCCAAGCAGCCCCTCTCCATTTGGGTCTGGGGGCTTTTGTTGGCCCGGGAACCTGGGAGGTACCTGCCCGGTTGCAGGTCGCGGCCCGAGAAGCACTCTCCGGCCAACGTGCCAAACGTCCAGCGACTGCTCCCAAAGCGAAGGAGCCAGGACCCAAAGACCTAGCTGGCCTGAAGGGGCCCCAGGGGGCCCCCAAGCAGCCCCTCTCCATTTGGGTCTGGGGGCTTTCGTTGGGCCGGGAACCTGGGAGGTACCTGCCCGGTTGCAGGTCGCGGCCCGAGAAGCACTCTCCGGCCAACGTGCCAAACGTCCAGCGACTGCTCCCAAAGCGAAGGAGCCAGGACCCAAAGACCTAGCTGGCCTGAAGGGGCCCCAGGGGGCCCCCAAGCAGCCCCTCTCCATTTGGGTCTGGGGGCTTTCGTTGGGCCGGGAACCTGGGAGGTACCTGCCCGGTTGCAGGTCGCGGCCCGAGAAGCACTCTCCGGCCAATGTGCCGAACGTCCAGCGACTGCTCCCAAAGCGAAGGAGCCAGGACCCAAAGACCTAGCTGGCCTGAAGGGGCCCCAGGGGGCCCCCAAGCAGCCCCTCTCCATTTGGGTCTGGGGGCTTTCGTTGGGCCGGGAACCTGGGAGGTACCTGCCCGGTTGCAGGTCGCGGCCCGAGAAGCACTCTCCGGCCAACGTGCCAAACGTCCAGCGACTGCTCCCAAAGCGAAGGAGCCAGGACCCAAAGACCTAGCTGGCCTGAAGGGGCCCCAGGGGGCCCCCAAGCAGCCCCTCTCCATTTGGGTCTGGGGGCTTTCGTTGGGCCGGGAACCTGGGAGGTACCTGCCCGGTTGCAGGTCGCGGCCCGAGAAGCACTCTCCGGCCAACGTGCCAAACGTCCAGCGACTGCTCCCAAAGCGAAGGAGCCAGGACCCAAAGACCTAGCTGGCCTGAAGGGGCCCCAGGGGGCCCCCAAGCAGCCCCTCTCCATTTGGGTCTGGGGGCTTTCGTTGGGCCGGGAACCTGGGAGGTACCTGCCCGGTTGCAGGTCGCGGCCCGAGAAGCACTCTCCGGCCAACGTGCCAAACGTCCAGCGACTGCTCCCAAAGCGAAGGAGCCAGGACCCAAAGACCTAGCTGGCCTGAAGGGGCCCCAGGGGGCCCCCAAGCAGCCCCTCTCCATTTGGGTCTGGGGGCTTTCGTTGGGCCGGGAACCTGGGAGGTACCTGCCCGGTTGCAGGTCGCGGCCCGAGAAGCACTCTCCGGCCAACGTGCCAAACGTCCAGCGACTGCTCCCAAAGCGAAGGAGCCAGGACCCAAAGACCTAGCTGGCCTGAAGGGGCCCCAGGGGGCCCCCAAGCAGCCCCTCTCCA